>NW_026578187.1:651190-1302380 GCF_029603195.1 Condylostylus longicornis
CAGATGACAGATGACAGATGACAGATGACAGATGACAGATGAAAGATGACAGATGACAGATGACAGATGACAGATGACAGATGACAGATGACAGATGACAGATGACAGATGACAGATGACAGATGACAGATGACAGATGACAGATGACAGATGACAGATGACAGATAACAGGTGACAAAAGACAGAAGACAGATGACAGATGACAGATGACAAATGACAGATGCCAGATGACAGATGACATATGACAGAGGGACAGATGACAGATGGCATATGACAGATGACACATGAGAGATTACAGGTGAGAGATGACAGATTACAGATGACAGATGACAGACGACAGATAACAGATGGCAGATGACAGATGACAGATAACACATGACAGATGACAAATGACAAAAGACAGATGACAGATGACAGATGACAGATGACAGATAACAGATGACAGATGATAGATGACAGATGACAGATGGCAAATGACAGATGATAAATGACAGATGACTGATGACAAATGACAGATGACAGATGACATATGGCCAATGGCAGATGACAGATGACAGATGACAGATTACAGATGACACATGACAGATTACAGATGACAGGTGGTAGAGGACATATGAAAGATGACAGATGAATATGACATATGACAGATGACCGATTGCAGATGACAGATGACAGATGACAGATGACAGGTAACAGATGACAGATGACAGATGACAGATGACAGACGACAGATTACAGATGACAGATGACAGATGACAGATAACAGATTACAGATGACAGATGACAAATGCCAGATGACAGATGACAGATGACAGATGACAGATGACAGATGATAGATGACAGATGACAGATGGCAAATGACAGATGATAAATGACAGATGACTGATGACAAATGACAGATGACAGATGACAAATGGCCAATGGCAGATGACAAACGACAGATGAAAGATGACAGATGACACATGACAGATTACAGATGACAGGTGGTAGAGGACATATGAAAGATGACAGATGAATATGACATATGACAGATGACCGATTGCAGATGACAGGTGACAGATGACAGATGACAGATGACAGATGACAGATGACAGATGACAGATGACAGATGACAGATGACAGATGACAGATCACAAATGACAGACGACAGATTACAGATGACAGATGACAGATGACAGATGACAGATAACAGATTACAGATTACAGATGACAGATGACAAATGCCAGATGACAGATGACAGATGACAGATGACAGATGACAGATGACAGTTGACAGATGACAGATGACAGATGACAGACGACAGATGACAGATGACAGATGACAGATGACAGATGACAGATCACAAATGACAGACGACAGATTACAGATGGCAGATGACAGATGACAGATGACAGATGACAGATGACAGATGACAGATGACAGATGACAGATGACAGATCACAAACGACAGACGACAGATGACAGATGACAGATGACAGATGACAGATGACAGATGACAGTTGACAGATGACAGATGACAGATAACAGATTACAGATGACAGATGACAAATGCCAGATGACAGATGACAGATGACAGATGACAGATGACAGATGACAGATGACAGATGACAGATGACAGATGACAGATGACAGATGACAGATCACAAATGACAGATGACAGATGACAGATGACAGATTACAGATGACAGATGACAGATGACAGATGACAGATGACAGATGACAGATGACAGATGACAGATGACAGATAACAGATAACAGATTACAGATGACAGATGACAAATGCCAGATGACAGATGACAGATGACAGATGACAGATGACAGATGACAGATGACAGATGACAGATGACAGATAACAGATTACAGATGACAGATGACAAATGCCAGATGACAGATGACAGATGACAGATGACAGATGACAGATGACAGATGACAGATGACAGATGACAGATGACAGATGACAGATGACAGATGACAGATGACAGATGACAGATGACAGATGACAGATGACAGATGACAGATGACAGATGACAGATGACAGATGACAGATGACAGATGACATTTGACAGATGACAGATGACAGATGACAGATGACAGATGACAGATGACAGATGACAGATGACAGATGACAGATCACAAATGACAGACGACAGATTACAGATGACAGATAACAGATTACAGATGACAAATGACAGAAGACAGGTGACAGATGACAGATGACAGATGACAGATGACAGATGACAGATGACAGATGACAGACGACAGATGACAGATGACAGATGACAGATGACAGATGACAGATGACAGATGACAGATGACAAATGCCAGATGACAGACGACAGATGACAGATGACAGATGACAGATGACAGATGACAGATGACAGATGACAAATGCCAGATGACAGATGACAGATGACAGATGACAGATGACAGACGACAGATGACAGATGACAGATGACAGATGACAGATGACAGATGACAGATGACAGATGACAGATGACAGATGACAAAAAACAGAAGACAGATGACAGATGACAAATGACAGAAGACAGATGACAGATGGCAGATGACAGATGACAGATGACAGATCACAGATGACAGATGACAGATGACAGATGACAGATGACAGATGACAGATGACAGATGACAGATGACAGATGACAGATGACAAATGACAGATGACAGATGACAGATAACAGATGACAAATGACCGAAGACAGATGACAGATGCCAGATGACAAATGACAGATGACAGATGACAGATGACAGGTGACAGATGACAGGTGACAGATGACAGATGACAGATGACAGATGACAGATGACAGATGACAGATAACAGATGACAGATGACAGATGACAGATGACAGATGACAGATAACAGATGACAAAAGACAGAAGACAGATGACAGATGACATATGACAGATGACAGATGACAGATGACAAATGACAGATGCCAGATGACAGATGACATATGACAGAGAGACAGATGACAGATGACATATGACAGATGACACATGAGAGATTACAGGTGAGAGATGACAGATTACAGATGACAGATGACAGACGACAGATAACAGATGGCAGATGACAAAAGACAGAAGACAGATGACAGATGACAGATGACAGATGACAGATGACAAATGACAGATGCCAGATGACAGATGACATATGACAGATGACAGATGACAGATGACAGATGACAGATGACAGATGACAGATGACAGATGACAGATGACAGGTGACAGATGACAGATGACAGATGACAGATGACAGATGACAGATGACAGATGACAGATGACAGATGACAGATGACAGATGACAGATGACAGATGACAGATAACAGATGACAGATGCCAGATGACAGATGACAGATGACAGATGACAGATGCCAGATGACAGATGACAGATGACAGATGACAGATGACAGATGACAGATGACAGATGACAGATGACAGATGACAGATGACAGATGACAGATGACAGATGACAGATGACAGATGACAGATGACAGATGACAGTTGACAGATGACAGATGACAGATGATAGATGACAGATGACAGATGGCAAATGACAGATGACAAATGACAGATGAAAGATGACAGATGACACATGACATATTACAGATGACAGATGATAGATTACAGATGACAAATGACAGAAGACAGGTGACAGATGACAGGTGACAGATGACAGATGACAGATGACAGATGACAGATGACAGATGACAGATGACAGATGACAGATGACAGATGACAGATGACAGATGACAGATAACAGATGACAGATGCCAGATGACAGATGACAGATGACAGATGACAGATGCCAGATGACAGATGACAGATGACAGATGACAGATGACAGATGACAGATGACAGATGACAGATGACAGATGACAGATGACAGATGACAGATGACAGATGACAGATGACAGATGACAGATGACAGATGACAGATGACAGATGACAGATGACAGATGACAGATGACAGATGACAGATGACAGATGACAGATGACAGATGACAGATGACAGATGAAAGATGACAGATGACAGATCACAAATGACAGACGACAGATCACAGATGACAAATGACAGATGACAGATAACAGATTACAGATGACAAATGACAGAAGACAGGTGACAGATGACAGGTGACAGATGACAGATGACAGATGACAGATGACAGATGACAGATGACAGATGACAGATGACAGATGACAGATGACAGATGACAGATGACAGATGACAGATGACAGATGACAGATGACAGATGACAGATAACAGATGACAGATGCCAGATGACAGATGACAGATGACAGATGACAGATGCCAGATGACAGATGACAGATGACAGATGACAGATGACAGATGACAGATGACAGATGACAGATGACAGATGACAGATGACAGATGACAGATGACAGATGACAGATGACAGATGACAGATGACAGATGACAGATGACAGTTGACAGATGACAGATGACAGATGATAGATGACAGATGACAGATGGCAAATGACAGATGACAAATGACAGATGAAAGATGACAGATGACACATGACATATTACAGATGACAGATGATAGATGACATATGAAAGATGACAGATGACATATGACAGATGACAGATGACACATGACAGATTACAGATGACAGATGATAGATAACATATGAAATATGACCGATTACAGATGACAGATGACAGGCGGCAGATGACAGATTACAGTTGACAGATGACAGATGACAGATGACAAATGACAGATGACAGATGACAGATCACAGATGACAGATGACAGATCACAGATGACAGATAAGAGATGACAAATGACAAAAGACAGATGACAGATGACAAATGACAGATGCCAGATGACAGATGACAGATGACAGATGACAGATGACAGATGACAGATGACAGATGACAGATGACAGATGACAGATTACAGATGACAGATGACAGATGACAAATGACAGGTGGCAGGTGATAGATGACAGATGACAGATGCCAGATGACAGATGACAAATGACAGAAGACAGATGACATATGACCGATTGCAGATGACAGATGACAGGCGACACATGACAAATGACAGATGACAGATGACAGATGACAAATGACAGAAGACAGATGACAGATGACAAATGACAGCTGACAGATGACAGATGACAGATGACACATGACAGATGACAGATGACAGATGACTGATGACAGATGACATATGACAGATGACAGATGACAGATGACAGATGACAGATGACAGATGACAGATGACAGATGACTGATGACTGATGACAGATGACTGATGACTGATGACAGATGACATATGACATATGACAGATGACAGATGACAGATGACAGATGACAGATGACAGATGACAGATGACAGATGACAGATGACAGATGACAGATGACAGATGACAGATGACAGATGACAGATGACAGATGACAGATGACAGATGACAGATGACAGATGACAGATGACAGATGACAGATGACAGATGACAGATGACAGATGACAGATGACAGATGACAGATGACATATGACAGATGACAGATGACAGATGACAGATGACAGATGACAGATGACAGATGACAGATGACAGATGACAGATGACAGATGACAGATGACAGATGACAGATGACAGATGACAGATGACAGATGACAGATGACAGATGACAGATGACAGATGACAGATGACAGATGACAGATGACAGATGACAGATGACAAATGACAGATGACAGATGACATATAACAGATGACAGATGACAGATGACAAATGACAGATGACAGATGACATATAACAGATGACAGATGACAGATGACAAAAGACACACGACAGATGACGGGTGACAGATGACAGATGACAGATGACAGATGACAGATGACAGATGACAGATGACAGATGACAGATGACAGATGAGAGATGAGAGAATACAGATGACAGATGACAAACGACAGCTGACAAATGACAGATGAAATGTGACAGATGCCATATAAGATGACAGATGACAGACGACAGATGACAGATGACAGATGACAGATGACAGATGACAGATGACAGATGACAGATGACAGACGACAGATGCAGATGCAGATGACAGATGACAGATGACAGGTGACAGATGACAGATGACAGATGACAGATGACAGATGACAAATGACAGATGAGAGATGAGAGAATACAGATGACAGATGACCAACGACAGCTGACAAATGACAGATGAAATGTGACACATGCCATATAAGATAACAGATGACAGATGACAGATAACAGATGACAGATTACATAAAACAGATGCAGATGCAGATGACAGATGATAGACGACAGGTGACAGATAACAGATGACAAAAGACAGAAGACAGATGACAGATGACAGATGACAGATGACAAATGACAGATGCCAGATGACAGATGACATATGACAGAGAGACAGATGACAGATGACATATGAGAGATGACACATGAGAGATTACAGGTGAGAGATGACAGATTACAGATGACAGATGACAGACGACAGATGCAGATGCAGATGACAGATGACAGATGACAGGTGACAGATGACAGATGACAGATAACAGATGACAGATTACATAAAACAGATGCAGATGCAGATGACAGATGATAGACGACAGGTGACAGATAACAGATGACAAAAGACAGAAGACAGACGACAGGTGACAGATAACAGATGACAAAAGACAGAAGACAGATGACAGGTGACAGATAACAGATGACAAAAGACAGAAGACAGATGACAGATGACAGATGACAGATGACAGATGACAAATGACAGATGAGAGATGAGAGAATACAGATGACAGATGACCAACGACAGCTGACAAATGACAGATGAAATGTGACACATGCCATATAAGATAACAGATGACAGATGACAGATAACAGATGACAGATTACATAAAACAGATGCAGATGCAGATGACAGATGATAGACGACAGGTGACAGATAACAGATGACAAAAGACAGAAGACAGATAACACATGACAGATGACAAATGACAAAAGACAGATGACAGATGACAGATGACAGATGACAGATGACAGATGACAGATGACAGATGATAGATGACAGATGACAGATGACAAATGGCCAATGGCAGATGACAGATGACAGATTACAGATGACACATGACAGATTACAGATGACGAATGACAGATGACAGATGACAAATGACAGATAACAGATGACAAATGACAGCTGAAAGATGACAGATGACACATGACAGATTACAGATGACAGATGATAGATGACATATGAAAGATGACAGATGACATATGACAGATGACAGATGACACATGACAGATTACAGATGACAGATGATAGATGACATATGAAAGATGACATATGACATATGACAGATGACAGATGACAGATGACAGATGACAGATGACAGATGACAGATGACAGATGATAGATGACAGATGACAGATGACAAATGGCCAATGGCAGATGACAGATGACAGATGACAAATTACAGATGACACATGACAGATTACAGATGACGAATGACAGATGACAGATGACAAATGACAGATAACAGATGACAAATGACAGCTGAAAGATGACAGATGACACATGACAGATTACAGATGACAGATGATAGATGACATATGAAAGATGACAGATGACATATGACAGATGACAGATGACACATGACAGATTACAGATGACAGATGATAGATGACATATGAAAGATGACATATGACATATGACAGATGACAGATGACAGATGACAGATGACAGATGACAGATGACAGATGACAGATGATAGATGACAGATGACAGATGACAAATGGCCAATGGCAGATGACAGATGACAGATGACAGATGACAGATGACAGATGACAGATGACAGATGACAGATGACAGATAACAGATGACAGATGACAGATGACAGATGACAGATGACAGATGACAGATGACAGATGACAGATGACAGAAGATAGATGACATATGAAAGATGACAGATGACATATGACAGATGACAGATGACACATGACAGATTACAGATGACAGATGATAGATGACATATGAAAGATGACATATGACATATGACAGATGACAGATGACAGATGACAGATGACAGATGACAGATGACAGATGATAGATGACAGATGACAGATGACAAATGGCCAATGGCAGATGACAGATGACAGATAACAGATGACAAAAGACAGAAGACAGATGACAGATGACAGATGACAGATGACAAATGACAGATGCCAGATGACAGATGACATATGACAGAGAGACAGATGACAGATGACATATGAGAGATGACACATGAGAGATTACAGGTGAGAGATGACAGATTACAGATGACAGATGACAGACGACAGATGACAGATGGCAGATGACAGATGACAGATAACACATGACAGATGACAAATGACAAAAGACAGATGACAGATGACAGATGACAGATGACAGATGACAGATGACAGATGATAGATGACAGATGACAGATGACAAATGGCCAATGGCAGATGACAGATGACAGATGACAGATTACAGATGACACATGACAGATTACAGATGACGAATGACAGATGACAGATGACAAATGACAGATAACAGATGACAAATGACAGCTGAAAGATGACAGATGACACATGACAGATTACAGATGACAGATGATAGATGACATATGAAAGATGACAGATGACATATGACAGATGACAGATGACACATGACAGATTACAGATGACAGATGATAGATGACATATGAAAGATGACATATGACATATGACAGATGACAGATGACAGATGACAGATGACAGATGACAGATGACAGATGATAGCTGACAGATGACAAATGACAAATGGCAAATGACAGATGACAAATGATAGATGATAGATGGCCAATGGCAGATGACAGCTGACAGATGACAGATGACAGATGACAGATAACAGATGACAGATGACAAATGACAGAAGACAGATGACAGATGACAGATGACAGATGACAAATGACAGATGACAGATGACACATGACAGATGACAGATGACAGATGACAGATGATAGATGACAGATGACAGATGACATATGACATATGACAGATGACCGATTGCAAATGACAGATGACAGGTGACAGATGACAGATGACGGATGACAGATGACAGATGACAGATGACAGATGACAGATGACAGATGACAAATGATAGATGATAGATGGCCAATGGCAGATGACAGCTGACAGATGACAGATGACAGATGACAGATAACAGATGACAGATGACAAATGACAGAAGACAGATGACAGATGACAGATGACAGATGACAAATGACAGATGACAGATGACACATGACAGATGACAGATGACAGATGACAGATGATAGATGACAGATGACAGATGACATATGACATATGACAGATGACCGATTGCAAATGACAGATGACAGGTGACAGATGACAGATGACGGATGACAGATGACAGATGACAGATGACAGATGACAGATGACAGATGACAGATGAAAGATGACAGATGACAGATCACAAATGACAGACGACAGATTACAGATGACAAATGACAGATGACAGATAACAGATTACAGATGACAAATGACAGAAGACAGGTGACAGATGACAGGTGACAGATGACAGATGACAGATGACAGATGACAGATGACAGATGACAGATGACAGATGACAGATGACAGATGACAGATGACAGATGACAGATGACAGATGACAGATAACAGATGACAGATGCCAGATGACAGATGACAGATGACAGATGACAGATGCCAGATGACAGATGACAGATGACAGATGACAGATGACAGATGACAGATGACAGATGACAGATGACAGATGACAGATGACAGATGACAGATGACAGATGACAGATGACAGATGACAGATGACAGATGACAGTTGACAGATGACAGATGATAGATGACAGATGACAGATGGCAAATGACAGATGACAAATGACAGATGAAAGATGACAGATGACACATGACATATTACAGATGACAGATGATAGATGACATATGAAAGATGACAGATGACATATGACAGATGACAGATGACACATGACAGATTACAGATGACAGATGATAGATATCATATGAAATATGACCGATTACAGATGACAGATGACAGGCGGCAGATGACAGATGACAGTTGACAGATGACAGATGACAGATGACAAATGACAGATGACAGATGACAGATCACAGATGACAGATGACAGATCACAGATGACAGATAACAGATGACAAATGACAAAAGACAGATGACAGATGACAAATGACAGATGACAGATGACAGATGACAGATGACAGATGACAGATGACAGATGACAGATTACAGATGACAGATGACAGATGACAAATGACAGGTGGCAGGTGACAGATGACAGATGACAGATGCCAGATGACAGATGACAAATGACAGAAGACAGATGACATATGACCGATTGCAGATGACATATGACCGATTGCAGATGACAGATGACAGGCGACAGATGACAAATGACAGATGACAGATGACAAATGACAGAAGACAGATGACAGATGACAAATGACAGCTGACAGATGACAGATGACAGATGACAGATGACACATGACAGATGACAGATGACAGATGACAGATGACTGATGACAGATGACATATGGCAGATGACAGATGACAGATGGCAGATAACAGATGACAGATGACAGATGACTGATGACTGATGACAGATGACTGATGACTGATGACAGATGACATATGACAGATGACAGATGACAGATGACAGATGACAGATGACAGATGACAGATGACAGATGACAGATGACAGATGACAGATGACAGATGACAGATGACAGATGACAGATGACAGATGACAGATGACAGATGACAGATGACAGATGACAGGTGACAGATGACAGATGACAGATGACATATGACAGATGACAGATGACAGATGACAGATGACAGATGACAGATGACAGATGACAGATGACAGATGACAGATGACAGATGACAGATGACAGATGACAGATGACAGATGACAGATGACAGATGACAGATGACAGATGACAGATGACAGATGACAGATGACAGATGACAGATGACAGATGACAGATGACAGATGACAGATGACAGATGACAGATGACAGATGACAGATGACAGATGACAGATGACAAATGACAGATGACAGATGACATATAACAGATGACAGATGACAGATGACAAATGACAGATGACAGATGACATATAACAGATGACAGATGACAGATGACAAAAGACACACGACAGATGACGGGTGACAGATGACAGATGACAGATGACAGATGACAGATGACAGATGACAGATGAGAGATGAGAGAATACAAATGACAGATGACAAACGACAGCTGACAAATGACAGATGAAATGTGACAGATGCCATATAAGATGACAGATGACAGACGACAGATGACAGATGACAGATGACAGATGACAGATGACAGATGACAGATGACAGATGACAGATGACAGACGACAGATGCAGATGCAGATGACAGATGACAGATGACAGGTGACAGATGACAGATGACAGATGACAAATGACAGATGAGAGATGAGAGAATACAGATGACAGATGACCAACGACAGCTGACAAATGACAGATGAAATGTGACACATGCCATATAAGATGACAGATGACAGACGACAGATGACAGATGACAGATGACAGATGACAGATGACAGATGACAGATGACAGATGACAGATGACAGATGACAGATGACAGATGACAGATGACAGATGACAGATGACAGATGACAGATGACAGATGACAGATGACAGATGACAGATGACAGATGAGAGATGAGAGAATACAAATGACAGATGACAAACGACAGCTGACAAATGACAGATGAAATGTGACAGATGCCATATAAGATGACAGATGACAGACGACAGATGACAGATGACAGATGACAGATGACAGATGACAGATGACAGATGACAGATGACAGATGACAGACGACAGATGACAGATGACAGATGACAGATGACAGATGACAGATGACAGATGACAGATGACAGACGACAGATGCAGATGCAGATGACAGATGACAGATGACAGGTGACAGATGACAGATGACAGATGACAGATGACAGATGACAGATGACAGATGACAGATGACAGATGACAGATGACAGATGACAGATGACAGATGAGAGATGAGAGAATACAAATGACAGATGACAGATGACAGATGACAGATGACAGATGATAGATGACAGATGACAGATGGCAAATGACAGATGACAAATGACAGATGACAGATGACAAATGACAGATGACAAATGACAGCTGAAAGATGACAGATGACAAATGACACATGGCAGATTACAAATGACAGATGATAGATGACATATGAAAGATGACATATGACAGATGACAGATGACAGATGACAGATGACAGATGACAGATGACAGATCATAGCTGACAAATGACAAATGACAGATGACAGATGACAGATGACAGATGAGAGATGAGAGAATACAAATGACAGATGACAAACGACAGCTGACAAATGACAGATGAAATGTGACAGATGCCATATAAGATGACAGATGACAGACGACAGATGACAGATGACAGATGACAGATGACAGATGACAGATGACAGATGACAGATGACAGATGACAGACGACAGATGACAGATGACAGATGACAGATGACAGATGACAGATGACAGATGACAGACGACAGATGCAGATGCAGATGACAGATGACAGATGACAGGTGACAGATGACAGATGACAGATGACAGATGACAGATGACAGATGACAGATGACAGATGACAGATGACAGATGACAGATGACAGGTGACAGATGACAGATGACAGATGACAGATGACAGATGACAGATGACAGATGACAGATGACAGATGACAGATGACAGATGACAGATGACAGATGACAGACGACAGATGCAGATGCAGATGACAGATGACAGATGACAGGTGACAGATGACAGATGACAGATGACAGATGACAGATGACAGATGACAGATGACAGATGACAGATGACAGATGACAGATGACAGATGACAGATGACAGATGAGAGATGAGAGAATACAAATGACAGATGACAAACGACAGCTGACAAATGACAGATGAAATGTGACAGATGCCATATAAGATGACAGATGACAGACGACAGATGCAGATGCAGATGACAGATGACAGATGACAGGTGACAGATGACAGATGACAGATGACAGATGACAGATGACAGATGACAGATGACAGATGACAGATGACAGATGACAGATGACAGATGACAGATGACAGATGACAGATGAGAAATGAGAGAATACAAATGACAGATGACAAACGACAGCTGACAAATGACAGATGAAATGTGACAGATGCCATATAAGATAACAGATGACAGACGACAGATGACAGATGACAGATGACAGATGACAGATGACAGATGACAGATGACAGATGACAGATGACAGACGACAGATGCAGATGCAGATGACAGATGACAGATGACAGGTGACAGATGACAGATGACAGATGACAGATGACAGATGACAGATGACAGATGACAGATGACAGATGACAGATGACAGATGACAGATGACAGATGACAGATGACAGATGACAGATAACAGATGACAGATTACATAAAACAAATGCAGATGCAGATGACAGATGATAGACGACAGGTGACAGATTACATAAAACAGATGCAGAT
Source organism: Condylostylus longicornis (assembly GCF_029603195.1). NCBI lineage: Eukaryota > Metazoa > Arthropoda > Insecta > Diptera > Dolichopodidae > Condylostylus > Condylostylus longicornis. Next base: position 664,910 of record NW_026578187.1, read on the forward strand.
GCAGATGACAGATGACAGATGACAGGTGAAAGATGACAGATGACAGATGACAGATGACAGATGACAGATGACAGATGACAGATGACAGATGACAGATGACAGATGACAGATGACAGATAACAGATAACAGATGACAGATGACAAATGACAGAAGACAGATGACAGATGACAGATGACAGATGACAGATGACAGATGACAGATGACAGATGATAGATGACAGATGACAGATGGCAAATGACAGATGACAAATGACAGATGACAGATGACAAATGACAGATGACAAATGACAGCTGAAAGATGACAGATGACAAATGACACATGGCAGATTACAAATGACAGATGATAGATGACATATGAAAGATGACATATGACAGATGACAGATGACAGATGACAGATGACAGATGACAGATGACAGATGACAGATCATAGCTGACAAATGACAAATGACAAATGGCAAATGACAGATGACAAATGACAGATGACAGATGGCCCATGGCAGATGACAGCTAACAGATGACAGATGATAGCAGACAAATGACAAATGACAAATGGCAAATGACAGATAACAAATGACAGATGAGAGAAGCATGTCATAAATTACAGACGACCGGTGACAGATGACAGATGACATATGACACATGACAAATTACTGTTGACAGATGACAGATGACAGACGAGAGCTGACAGATGACAGATGACATGTGACAGATGACACATGACAGATGACACATGACAGATGACAGATGACAGGTGATAGATGACATATGAAAGATGACAGATGAGATAAGACATATGACAGATGACCTATTGCAGATGACAGATGACAGGTGACAGATGATAGATGACAGATGACAGATGACAGATGACACATGACAGATGACAGATGACAGGTGATAGATGACATATGAAAGATGACAGATGAGATAAGACATATGACAGATGACCTGTTGCAGATGACAGATGACAGATGACAGGTGACAGATGATAGATGACAGATGACAGATGACAGATGACACATGACAGATGACAGACGACAGATTACAAATGACAGATGACAGATTTCATATGGCAGATGCAGATGACAGAAATTACAGATGACCGGTGACAGATGACAGATGACATATGACGCATAACAAATTACAGCTGACAGATGACAGATGACAGACGACAGCTGACAAATGAAGGATGACATGTTATAGATGACACATGACAGATGACACATGACAGAGGGACAGATGACAGATGACAGATGACAGATGACATGTGACAGATGACAGATGACAGATGACAGATGATAGATGACAGATGAGATATGACAGATGACGGATGACACATGACAGATGACAGACGACAGATTACAAATGACAGAAGACAGAAGACAGATGACAGATGACAGATGACAGATGACAGGTGGCAGATGACAGATGACAGATGAAAGATGACAAATGACAGTTGACATATTTCATATGGCAGATGCAGATGACAGATAACAAGTGACAGATGACAGAAGACACGTGATAAATTACAGATGACCGGTGACAAATGACAGATGACATATGACACATGACACATGACAGATGACACATGACAGATGACAGATGACAAATGACAGATGACAGATGATAGATGACAGATGACATATGACAGATGACAGATGACAGATGACAGATGACAGATGACAGATGACAGATGCAGATGCAGATGACAGATGACAGAAGACACGTGATAAATTACAGATGACGTATAAGATATGACATATGACAGTTGACAGATGACATATAACAGATGACAGGTGACAGATGACAAATGACAGATAACAGATGACAGATGACAGATGATAGATGACAGATGACAGATGACAGATGACAGATGACAGATGACAGATGACAGATGACAGATGACAGATGACAGATGACAGATGACCGATGACAGATGACAGATGACAGATGACAAATGACAGATGACAGATGACAGATGACAGATGACAGATGACAGATGGCCAATGGCAGATGATAGATGACCGATTACATAAGACAGATGCAGATGCAGATGACAGATGATAGAAGACACGTGATAAATTACAGATGACATATAAGATATGACATATGACAGTTGACAGATGACATATGACAGATGACAGGTGACAAATGACAAATGACAGATGACAGATGACAAATGACAGATGACAGATGACAGATGACAGATGACAGATGACAGATGACAGATGACAGATGACAGATGACAGATGACAGATGACAGATGACAGATGACAGGTGACAGATGACAGATGACAGATGATAGATGACAGATAACAGATGACAAAAGACAGAAGACAGATGACGGAAGACAGATGACAGATGACAGATGACAGATGACATATGACAGATGACAGATGACAGATGATAGATGACAGATGACAGATGACAGATAACAAATGACAGATGACAAATGACAGACGAAAGATGACAGATGACAGATGACACATGACAGATTACAGATGACAGATGATAGAGGACATATGAAAGATGACAGATGAATATGACATATGACAGATGACCGATTGCAGATGACAGATGACAGATGACAGATGACAGATGACAGATGACAGATAACAGATGACAGATGACAGATGACAAAAAACAGATGACAGATGACAAATGACAGAAGACACATGACAGATGACAGATGACAGATGACAGATCACAGATGACAGATGACAGATGACAGATAACAGATGACAGACGCCAGATGACAGATGACATATGACAGATGACAGATGACAGATGATAGATGACAGATGACAGATGGCAAATGACAGATAACAAATGACAAATGAAAGATGACAGATGACACATGACATATTACAGATGACAGATGGTAGATGACATATGAAAGCTGACAGATGACATATGACAGATGACACATGACAGATTACAGATGACAGATGATAGATGACATATGAAATATGACCGATTACAGATGACAGATGACAGGCGTCAGATGACAGATGACAGATGACAGATGACAGATGACAAATTACAGATCACAGATCACAGATGACAGATGACAAATTACAGATCACAGATCACAGATGACAGATGACAGATGACAGATGACAGATGACAGATAACAGATGACAAATGACAAAAGACAGATGACAGATGACAAATGACAAATGACAGATGACAGATGAGAGATGACAGATGACAGATGGCCAATGGCAGATGATAGATGACCGATTACATAAGACAGATGCAGATGCAGATGACAGATGACAGAAGACACGTGATAAATTACAGATGACGTATAAGATATGACATATGACAGTTGACAGATGACATATAACAGATGACAGATAACAGATGACAGATGACAGATAACAGATGACAAATGACAAAAGACAGATGACAGATGACAAATGACAGATGACAGATGACAGATGATAGATGACAGATGACAGATGACACATGACAGATTACAGATGAGAGATGACAGATGACAAATGACAGAAGACAGATGACAGATGACAGATGACAGATGACAGATGACAGATGACAGATGACAGATGACAGATGACAGATGACAGATGACAGATGACAGATGATAGATGACAGATGACAGATGACAGATGACAGATGACAGATGACAGATGACAGATGACAGATGACAGATGACAGATGAGAGATTACAGATGATAGATGACAGATGACAGATGACAGATGACAGATGACAGATGACAGATGACAGATGACAGATGACAGATGACAGATGACAGATGACAGATGACAGATGACAGATGACAGATGACAGATGACAGATGACAGATGACAGATCACAGATGACAGATGACAAAAGGCAGAAGACAGATGACGGATGACAGATGACAGATGACAGATGACAGATGACAGATAGCAGATGACAAAAGACAGAAGACAGATGACAGATGACAGATGCCAGACGACAGATGACATATGACAGAGAGACAGATGACAGATGACACATGAGAGATTACAGGTGAGAGATGACAGATTACAGATGACAGATGACAGATGACAGACGACAGATAACAGATGGCAGATGACAGATGACAGATAACACATGACAGATGACAAATGACAAAAGACAGATGACAGATGACAGATGACAGATGACAGATGCCAGATGACAGATGACAGATGACAGATGACAGATGACAGATGACAGATGATAGATGACAGATGGCAAACGACAGATGATAAATGACAGATGACTGATGACAAATGAGAGATGACAGATGACAAATGGCTGATGGCAGATGACAGATGACAGATGACAGATTACAGATGACACATGACAGATTACAGATGAGAGATGACAGATTACAGGTGACAGACGACAGATGACAGATGACAGAAGACAGATGACAGATGACAGATAACAGATGACAGATGACAGATGACAAATGACAGAAGACAGATGACAGATGACAGATGACAGATGACAGGTGACAGATGATAGATGGCAGATGACAGTTGGCAAATGACAGATGACGAATGACAGATGACAGATGACAAATGACAGATGACAGATGACAAATAACAGCTGAAAGATGACAGATGACAGATGACACATGACAGATTACAGATGACAGATGATAGATGACATATGAAAGATGACAGATGACATATGACAGATGACAGATGACACATGACAGATTACAGATGACAGATGATAGATGACATATGAAAGATGACATATGACAGATGACAGATGACAGATGACAGATGACAGACGACAGGTGACAGATGATAGCTGACAGATGACAAATGACAAATGGCAAATGACAGATGACAAATGACAGATGATAGATGGCCAATGGCAGATGACAGCTGACAGATGACAGATGACAGATAACAGATGACAGATGACAAATGACAGAAGACATATGACAGTTGACAGATGACATATGACAGATGACAGGTGACAAATGACAAATGACAGATGACAGATGACAGATGACAGATGACAGATGACAGATGACAGATGACAGATGACAGATGACAGATGACAGATGACAGATGACAGATGACAGATAACAAATGACAGATGACAAATGACAGACGAAAGATGACAGATGACAGATGACACATGACAGATTACAGATGACAGATGATAGAGGACATATGAAAGATGACAGATGAATATGACATATGACAGATGACCGATTGCAGATGACAGATGACAGATGACAGATGACAGATGACAGATGACAGATGACAGATGACAGATGACAGATAACAGATGACAGATGACAGATGACAAAAAACAGATGACAGATGACAAATGACAGAAGACACATGACAGATGACAGATGACAGATGACAGATCACAGATGACAGATGACAGATGACAGATAACAGATGACAGATGCCAGATGACAGATGACATATGACAGATGACAGATGACAGATGATAGATGACAGATGACAGATGGCAAATGACAGATAACAAATGACAAATGAAAGATGACAGATGACACATGACATATTACAGATGACAGATAGTAGATGACATATGAAAGCTGACAGATGACATATGACAGATGACACATGACAGATTACAGATGACAGATGATAGATGACATATGAAATATGACCGATTACAGATGACAGATGACAGGCGTCAGATGACAGATGACAGATGACAGATGACAGATGACAAATTACAGATCACAGATCACAGATGACAGATGACAAATTACAGATCACAGATGACAGATGACAGATGACAGATGACAGATGACAGATGACAGATGACAGATAACAGATGACAAATGACAAAAGACAGATGACAGATGACAAATGACAAATGACAGATGACAGATGAGAGATGACAGATGACAGATGGCCAATGGCAGATGATAGATGACCGATTACATAAGACAGATGCAGATGCAGATGACAGATGACAGAAGACACGTGATAAATTACAGATGACGTATAAGATATGACATATGACAGTTGACAGATGACATATAACAGATGACAGATAACAGATGACAGATGACAGATAACAGATGACAAATGACAAAAGACAGATGACAGATGACAAATGACAGATGACAGATGACAGATGATAGATGACAGATGACAGATGACACATGACAGATTACAGATGAGAGATGACAGATGACAAATGACAGAAGACAGATGACAGATGACAGATGACAGATGACAGATGACAGATGACAGATGACAGATGACAGATGACAGATGACAGATGACAGATGACAGATGACAGATGACAGATGACAGATGACAGATGATAGATGACAGATGACAGATGACAGATGACAGATGACAGATGACAGATGACAGATGACAGATGACAGATGACAGATGACAGATGACAGATGACAGATGACAGATGACAGATGACAGATAACAGATGACAGATGACAGATTACAGATGATAGATGACAGATGACAGATGACAGATGACAGATGACAGATGACAGATGACAGATGACAGATGACAGATGACAGATGACAGATGACAGATGACAGATGACAGATGACAGATGACAGATGACAGATGACAGATGACAGATGACAGATGACAGATGACAGATGACAGATGACAGATGACAGATGACAGATGACAGATAACAGATGACAGATGACAGATGACAGATGACAGACGACAGATAACAGATTTCAGATGACAGATGACAGATAACACATGACAGATGACAAATGACAAAAGACAGATGACAGATGACAGATGACAGATGACAGATGACAGATGACAGATGACAGATGACAGATGACAGATGACAGATGACAGATGACAGATGACAGATGATAGATGACAGATGGCAAATGACAGATGATAAATGACAGATGACTGATGACAAATGAGAGATGACAGATGACAAATGGCCAATGGCAGACGACAGATGACAGATGACAGATTACAGATGACACATGACAGATTACAAATGAGAGATGACAGATTACAGGTGACAGACGACAGATGACAGATGACAGAAGACAGATGACAGATGACAGATAACAGATGACAGATGACAGATGACAAATGACAGAAGACAGATGACAGATGACAGATGACAGATGACAGATGACAGATGACAGATGATAGATGGCAGATGACAGTTGGCAAATGACAGATGACGAATGACAGATGACAGATGACAAATGACAGATGACAGATGACAAATGACAGCTGAAAGATGACAGATGACACATGACAGATTACAGATGACAGATGATAGATGACATATGAAAGATGACAGATGACATATGACAGATGACAGATGACACATGACAGATTACAGATGACAGATGATAGATGACATATGAAAGATGACATATGACATATGACAGATGACAGATGACAGATGACAGATGACAGATGACAGATGACAGATGATAGCTGACAGATGACAAATGACAAATGGCAAATGACAGATGACAAATGACAGATGATAGATGGCCAATGGCAGATGACAGCTGACAGATGACAGATGACAGATAACAGATGACAGATGACAAATGACAGAAGACAGATGACAGATGACAGATGACAGATGACAAATGACAGATGACAGATGACACATGACAGATGACAGATGACAGATGACAGATGATAGATGACAGATGACAGATGACATATGACATATGACAGATGACCGATTGCAAATGACAGATGACAGGTGACAGATGACAGATGACAGATGACAGATGACAGATGACAGATGACAGATGACAGATGACAGATGACAGATGACAGATGACAGATGACAGATCACAAATGACAGACGACAGATTACAGATGACAAATGACAGATGACAGATAACAGATTACAGATGACAAATGAAAGAAGACAGGTGACAGATGACAGATGACAGATGACAGATGACAGATGACAGATGACAGATGACAGATGACAGATGACAGATGACAGATGACAGATGACAGATGACAGATGACAGATGACAGATGCCAGATGACAGATGACAGATGACAGATGACAGATGACAGATGACAGATGACAGATGACAGATGACAGATGACAGATGACAGATGACAGATGACAGATGACAGATGACAGATGACAGATGACAGATGACAGATGACAGATGACAGATGACAGATGACAGATGACAGATGACAGATGACAGATGACAGATGACAGATGACAGATGACAGATGAGAGATGACAGATGACAGATGACAGTTGACAGATGACAGATGATAGATGACAGATGACAGATGGCAAATGACAGATGACAAATGACAGATGAAAGATGACAGATGACACATGACATATTACAGATGACAGATGATAGATGACATATGAAAGATGACAGATGACATATGACAGATCACAGATGACACATGACAGATTACAGATGACAGATGATAGATAACATATGAAATATGACCGATTACAGATGACAGATGACTGGCGGCAGATGACAGATGACAGTTGACAGATGACAGATGACAGATGACAAATGACAGATGACAGATGACAGATGACAGATGACAGATGACAGATGACAGATGACAGATGACGGATGACAGATGACAGATGACAGATGACAGATGACAGATGACAGATGACAGATGACAGATAACAGATGACAGATGACAAATGACAGATGACAGATGACAGATGACAGATGACAGATAACAGATGACAAAAGACAGAAGACAGATGACAGATGAAAAATGACAGATGCCAGATGACAGATGACATATGACAGATGACAGATGACAGATGACAGATGACAGATGACAGATAACAGATGACAGATGACAGATGACAGATGACAGATGACAGGTGTCAGATGACAGATGACAGATGACAGATGACAGATGACAGATGACAGATGACAGATGACAGATGACAGATGACAGATGACAGATGACAGATGACAGATGACAGATGACAGATGAGAGATGACAGATGACAGATGACAGATGACAGATGACAGATGACAGATGACAGATGACAGATGACAGATGACAAATGCCAGATGACAGATGACAGATGACAGATGACAGATTACAGATGACAGATGCCAGATGACAGATGACAGATGACAGATGACAGATGACAGATGACAGATGACAGATGACAGATGACAGATGACAGATGACAGATGACAGATGACAGATGACAGATGACAGATGACAGATGACAGATGACAGATGACAGATGACAGATGACAGATGACAGATGACAGATGACAGATGACAGATGACAGATAACAGATGACAGATGACAGATGACAGATTACAGATGACAGATGCCAGATGACAGATGACAGATGACAGATGACAGATGACAGATGACAGATGACAGATGACAGATGACAGATGACAGATGACAGATGACAGATGACAGATGACAGATGACAGATGACAGATGACAGATGACAGATGACAGATGACAGATGACAGATGACAGATGACAGATGACAGATGACAAATGACAGATGACAGATAACAGATTACAGATGACAGATGCCAGATGACAGATGACAGATGACAGATGACAGATGACAGATGACAGATGACAGATGACAGATGACAGATGACAGATGACAGATGAGAGATGACAGATGACAGATGACAGATGACAGATGACAGATGACAGATGACAGATGACAGATGACAGATGACAAATGCCAGATGACAGATGACAGATGACAGATGACAGATTACAGATGACAGATGCCAGATGACAGATGACAGATGACAGATGACAGATGACAGATGACAGATGACAGATGACAGATGACAGATGACAGATGACAGATGACAGATGACAGATGACAGATGACAGATGACAGATGACAGATGACAGATGACAGATGACAGATGACAGATGACAGATGACAGATGACAGATGACAGATGACAGATGACAGATGACAGATAACAGATGACAGATGACAGATGACAGATTACAGATGACAGATGCCAGATGACAGATGACAGATGACAGATGACAGATGACAGATGCCAGATGACAGATGACAGATGACAGATGACAGATGACAGATGACAGATGACAGATGACAGATGACAGATGACAGATGACAGATGACAGATGACAGATGACAGATGACAGATGACAGATGACAGATGACAGATGACAGATGACAGATGACAGATGACAAATGCCAGATGACAGATGACAGATGACAGATGACAGATGACAGATGACAAATGACAGATGACAGATAACAGATTACAGATGACAGATGCCAGATGACAGATGACAGATGACAGATGACAGATGACAGATGACAGATGACAGATGACAGATGACAGATGACAGATGACAGATGACAGATGACAGATGACAGATGACAGATGACAGATGACAGATGACAGATGACAGATGACAGATGACAGATGACAGATGACAGATGACAGATGACAGATGACAGATGACAGATAACAGATGACAGATGACAGATGACAGATGACAGATGACAGATGACAGATGACAGATGACAGATCACAAATGACAGACGACAGATTACAGATGACAGATAACAGATTACAGATGACAAATGACAGGTGTCAGATGACAGATGACAGATGACAGATGACAGATGACAGATGACAGATGACAGATGACAGATGACAGATGACAGATGACAGATGACAGATGACAGATGACAGATGAGAGATGACAGATGACAGATGACAGATGACAGATGACAGATGACAGATGACAGATGACAGATGACAGATGACAAATGCCAGATGACAGATGACAGATGACAGATGACAGATGACAGATGACAGATGACAGATGACAGATGACAGATGACAGATGACAGATGACAGATGACAGATGACAGATGACAGATGACAGTTGACAGATGACAGATGACAGATGACAGATAACAGATGACAAAAGACAGAAGACAGATGACAGATGAAAAATGACAGATGCCAGATGACAGATGACATATGACAGATGACAGATGATAGATGACAGATGACAGATGGCAAATGACAGACGACAAATGACAGATGAAAGATGACAGATGACACATGACAGATTACAGATGACAGTTGGTAGAGGACATATGAAAGATGACAGATGAATATGACATATGACAGATGACCGATTGCAGATGACAGATGACAGGTGACAGATGACAGATGACAGATGACAGATGACAGATGACAGATGACAGATGACAGATGACAGATGACAAAAAACAGAAGACAGATGACAGATGACAAATGACAGAAGACAGATGACAGATGACAGATGACAGATGACAGATGACAGATGACAGATCACAGATGACAGATGACAGATGACAGATGACAGATGACAGATGACAGATGACAGATAACAGATGACAGATGACAAATGACCGAAGACAGATGACAGATGACAGATGACAGATGACAGATAACAGGTGACAGATGACAGGTGACAGATGACAGATGACAGATGACAGATCACAGATGACAGATGACAAAAGGCAGAAGACAGATGACGGATGACAGATGACAGATGACAGATGACAGATGACAGATGACAGATGACAGATGACAGATGACAGATGACAGATGACAGATGACAGATGACAGATGACAGATGACAGATGACAGATGCCAGATGACAGATGACATGTGACAGATGACAGATGACAGATGAAAGATGACAGATGACAGATGGCAAATGACAGATGACAAATGACAGATGAAAGATGACAGATGACACATGACATATTACAGATGACAGATGATAGATGACATATGAAAGATGACAGATGACATATGACAGATGACAGATGACGCATGACAGATTACAGATGACAGATGATAGATAACATATGAAATATGACCGATTACAGATGACAGATGACAGGCGGCAGATGACAGATGACAGTTGACAGATGACAGATGACAAATGACAGATGACAGATCACAGATGACAGATGACAGATGACAGATCACAGATGACAGATAACAGATGACAAATGACAAAAGACAGATGACAGATGACAAATGACAGATGACAGATGACAGATGACAGATGACAGATGACAGATGACAAATTACAGATGACAGATGACAGATCACAGATGACAGGTGACAGATGACAGATAACAGATGACAGATGACAGATAACAGATGACAAATGACAAAAGACAGATGACAGATGACAAATGACAGATGACAGATGATAGATGACAAATGACAGACGACACATGACAGATTACAGATGAGAGATGACAGATGACAAATGACAGAAGACAGATGACAGATGACAGATGACAGATGACAGATGACAGATGACAGATGACAGATGACAGATGACAGATGACAGATGACAGATGACAGATGACAGATGACAGATGACAGATGACAGATGACAGATGACAGATGATAGATGACAGATGACAGATGACAGATGACAGATGACAGATGACAGATGACAGATGACAGATGACAGATGACAGATGATAGATGACAGATGACAGATGACAGATGACAGATGACAGATGACAGATGACAGATGACAGATGACAGATGACAGATGACAGATGACAGATGACAGATGACAGATGACAGATGACAGATGACAGATGACAGATGACAGATGACAGATGACAGATGACAGATAACAGATGACAGATGACAGATGACAAAAGACAGAAGACAGATGACAGATGATAGATGACAGATGACAAATGACAGATGCCAGATGACAGATGACATATGACAGAGAGACAGATGACAGATGACGTATGACAGATGACACATGAGAGATTACAGGTGAGAGATGACAGATTACAGATGACAGATGACAGACGACAGATAACAGATGGCAGATGACAGATGACAGATAACACATGACAGATGACAAATGACAGATGACAGATGCCAGATGACAGATGACATATGACAGATGACAGATGACCGATTGCAAATGACAGATGACAGGTGACAGATGACAGATGACAGATGACAGATGACAGATGACAGATGACAGATGACAGATGACAGATGACAGATGATAGATGACAGATGACAGATGGCAAATGACAGATGACAAATGACAGATGAAAGATGACAGATGACACATGACATATTACAGATGACAGATGATAGATGACATATGAAAGATGACAGATGACATATGACAGATGACAGATGACACATGACAGATTACAGATGACAGATGATAGATAACATATGAAATATGACCGATTACAGATGACAGATGACAGGCGGCAGATGACAGATGACAGTTGACAGATGACAGATGACAGATGACAAATGACAGATGACAGATGACAGATCACAGATGACAGATGACAGATGACAGATCACAGATGACAGATAACAGATGACAAATGACAAAAGACAGATGACAGATGACAAATGACAGATGACAGATGACAGATGACAGATGACAGATGACAGATGACAGATGACAGATGACAGATGACAGATGACAGATGACAGATGACAGATGACAGATTACAGATGACAGATGACAGATGACAAATGACAGGTGGCAGGTGACAGATGACAGATGACAGATGGCAGATGACAGATGACAAATGACAGAAGACAGATGACATATGACCGATTGCAGATGACAGATGACAGGCGACAGATGACAAATGACAGATGACAGATGACAGATGACAAATGACAGAAGACAGATGACAGATGACAAATGACAGCTGACAGATGACAGATGACAGATGACAGATGACAGATGACAGATGACAGATGACAGATGACAGATGACTGATGACAGATGACATATGACAGATGACAGATGACAGATGACAGATGACAGATGACAGATGACTGATGACTGATGACAGATGACATATGACATATGACAGATGACAGATGACAGATGACAGATGACAGATGACAGATGACAGATGACAGATGACAGATGACAGATGACAGATGACAGATGACAGATGACAGATGACAGATGACAGATGACAGATGACAGATGACAGATGACAGATGACAGATGACAGATGACAGATGACAGATGACAGATGACATATGACAGATGACAGATGACAGATGACAGATGACAGATGACAGATGACAGATGACAGATGACAGATGACAGATGACAGATGACAGATGACAGATGACAGATGACAGATGACAGATGACAGATGACAGATGACAGATGACAGATGACAGATGACAGATGACAGATGACAGATGACAGATGACAGATGACAGATGACAGATGACGGATGACAGATGACAGATGACAGATGACAGATGACAGATGACAAATGACAGATGACAGATGACAGATGACATATAACAGATGACAGATGACAGATGACAAAAGACACACGACAGATGACGGGTGACAGATGACAGATGACAGATGACAGATGACAGATGACAGATGACAGATGAGAGAATACAGATGACAGATGACAAACGACAGCTGACAAATGACAGATGAAATGTGACAGATGCCATATAAGATGACAGATGACAGACGACAGATGACAGATGACAGATGACAGATGACAGATGACAGATGACAGATGACAGATGACAGATAAGAGATGACAGATGACAGATGACAGAAGACAGATAACAAATGAAAGATGACAGATGACAGATGACAGATGACAGATGACAGATGACACATGACAGAAGACGGATGACAGATGACAGATGACAGATGACAGATGACAGATAACAGATAACAGATGACAGATGACAAATGACAGAAGACAGATGACAGATGACAGATGACAGATGACAGATGATAGATGACAGATGACAGATGGCAAATGACAGATGACAAATGACAGATGACATATGACAAATGACAGATGACAGATGACAAATGACAGCTGAAATGTGACACATGCCATATAAGATAACAGATGACAGATGACAGATAACAGATGACAGATTACATAAAACAGATGCAGATGCAGATGACAGATGACAGATGACAGATGACAGATGACAGATGACAGATGACAGATGACAGATGACAGATAACAGATAACAGATGACAGATGACAAATGACAGAAGACAGATGACAGATGACAGATGACAGATGACAGATGATAGATGACAGATGACAGATGGCAAATGACAGATAACAGATAACAGATGACAGATGACAAATGACAGAAGACAGATGACAGATGACAGATGACAGATGACAGATGATAGATGACAGATGACAGATGGCAAATGACATATGACAAATGACAGATGACAGATGACAAATGACAGCTGAAAGATGACAGATGACAAATGACAGATGACAAATGACAGAAGACAGATGACAGATGACAGATGACAGATGACAGATGATAGATGACAGATGACAGATAACAGATGACAGATTACATAAAACAGATGCAGATGCAGATTACAGATGATAGACCACAGGTGACAGATTACATAAAACAGATGCAGATGCAGATGACAGATGACAGATGACAGGTGAAAGATGACAGATGACAGATGACAGATGACAGATGAGAGAATACAGATGACAGATGACCAACGACAGCTGACAAATGACAGATGAAATGTGACACATGCCATATAAGATAACAGATGACAGATGACAGATAACAGATGACAGATTACATAAAACAGATGCAGATGCAGATGACAGATGATAGACCACAGGTGACAGATTACATAAAACAGATGCAGATGCAGATGACAGATGACAGATGACAGGTGAAAGATGACAGATGACAGATGACAGATGACAGATGAGAGAATACAGATGACAGATGACCAACGACAGCTGACAAATGACAGATGAAATGTGACACATGCCATATAAGATAACAGATGACAGATAACAGATAACAGATGACAGATGACAAATGACAGAAGACAGATGACAGATGACAGATGACAGATGACAGATGATAGATGACAGATGACAGATGGCAAATGACAGATGACAAATGACAGATGACATATGACAAATGACAGATGACAGATGACAAATGACAGCTGAAATGTGACACATGCCATATAAGATAACAGATGACAGATGACAGATAACAGATGACAGATTACATAAAACAGATGCAGATGCAGATGACAGATGACAGATGACAGATGACAGATGACAGATGACAGATGACAGATGACAGATGACAGATAACAGATAACAGATGACAGATGACAAATGACAGAAGACAGATGACAGATGACAGATGACAGATGACAGATGATAGATGACAGATGACAGATGGCAAATGACAGATAACAGATAACAGATGACAGATGACAAATGACAGAAGACAGATGACAGATGACAGATGACAGATGACAGATGATAGATGACAGATGACAGATGGCAAATGACATATGACAAATGACAGATGACAGATGACAAATGACAGCTGAAAGATGACAGATGACAAATGACAGATGACAAATGACAGAAGACAGATGACAGATGACAGATGACAGATGACAGATGATAGATGACAGATGACAGATAACAGATGACAGATTACATAAAACAGATGCAGATGCAGATTACAGATGATAGACCACAGGTGACAGATTACATAAAACAGATGCAGATGCAGATGACAGATGACAGATGACAGGTGAAAGATGACAGATGACAGATGACAGATGACAGATGAGAGAATACAGATGACAGATGACCAACGACAGCTGACAAATGACAGATGAAATGTGACACATGCCATATAAGATAACAGATGACAGATGACAGATAACAGATGACAGATTACATAAAACAGATGCAGATGCAGATGACAGATGATAGACCACAGGTGACAGATTACATAAAACAGATGCAGATGCAGATGACAGATGACAGATGACAGGTGAAAGATGACAGATGACAGATGACAGATGACAGATGACAGATGACAGATGACAGATGACAGATGACAGATGACAGATGACAGATAACAGATAACAGATGACAGATGACAAATGACAGAAGACAGATGACAGATGACAGATGACAGATGACAGATGATAGATGACAGATGACAGATGGCAAATGACAGATGACAAATGACAGATGACATATGACAAATGACAGATGACAGATGACAAATGACAGCTGAAAGATGACAGATGACAAATGACACATGGCAGATTACAAATGACAGATGATAGATGACATATGAAAGATGACATATGACAGATGACAGATGACAGATGACAGATGACAGATGACAGATGACAGATGACAGATGACAGATGACAGATGACAGATGATAGCTGACAAATGACAAATGACAAATGGCAAATGACAGATGACAAATGACAGATGACAGATGGCCCATGGCAGATGACAGCTAACAGATGACAGATGATAGCAGACAAATGACAAATGACAAATGGCAAATGACAGATAACAAATGACAGATGAGAGAAGCATGTCATAAATTACAGACGACCGGTGACAGATGACAGATGACATATGACACATGACAAATTACTGTTGACAGATGACAGATGACAGACGAGAGCTGACAGATGACAGATGACATGTGACAGATGACACATGACAGATGACACATGACAGAAGACAGATGACAGGTGATAGATGACATATGAAAGATGACAGATGAGATAAGATATATGACAGATGACCTATTGCAGATGACAGATGACAGGTGATAGATGATAGATGACAGATGACAGATGACAGTTGACACATGACAGATGACAGATGACAGGTGATAGATGACATATGAAAGATGACAGATGAGATAAGACATATGACAGATGACCTGTTGCAGATGACAGATGACAGATGACAGGTGACAGATGATAGATGACAGATGACAGATGATAGATGACACATGACAGATGACAGACGACAGATTACAAATGACAGATGACAGATTTCATATGGCAGATGCAGATGAGAGACCGGTGACAGATGACAGATGACATATGACACATAACAAATTACAGCTGACAGATGACAGATGACAGGCGACAGCTGACGGATGAAGGATGACATGTTATAGATGACACATGACAGATGACACATGACAGAGGGACAGATGACAGATGACAGATGACAGATGACATGTGACAGATGACAGATGACAGATGACAGATGATAGATGACAGATGAGATATGACAGATGACGGATGACACATGACAGATGACAGACGACAGATTACAAATGACAGAAGACAGAAGACAGATGACAGATGACAGATGACAGATGACAGGTGGCAGATGACAGATGACAGATGAAAGATGACAAATGACAGTTGACATATTTCATATGGCAGATGCAGATGACAGATAACAAGTGACAGATGACAGAAGACACGTGATAAATTATAGATGACCGGTGACAAATGACAGATGACATATGACACATGACACATGACAGATGACACATGACAGATGACAGATGACAGATGACAAATGACAGATGACAGATGATAGATGACAGATGACAGATGACAGATGACAGATGACAGATGACAGATGACAGATGACAGATGACAGATGACAGATGATAGGTGACAGATGACAGATGACACATGACAGATGACAGATGACAGATGCCACATGACAGATGACAGACGACAGATTACAAATGACAGAAGACAGAAGACAGATGACAGATGACAGATGACAGAAGACAGATGATAGATGACAGATGACAGATGACAGATGACAGATGAGTGATGACAGATGACAGATGACAGGTGACAGATGCAGATGCAGATGACAGATGACAGAAGACACGTGATAAATTACAGATGACGTATAAGATATGACATATGACAGTTGACAGATGACACATGACAGATGACAGATGACAGATGACCAATGACAGATGACAGATGATAGATGACAGATGACAGATGACAGATGACAGATGACAGATGAGTGATGACAGATGACAGATGACAGGTGACAGATGACAAATGACAGACAACAGATGACAGATGACAGATGACAGATGATAGATGACAGATGACAGATGACAGATGACAGATGACAGATGACAGATGACAAATGACAGATGACCGATGACAGATGACAGATGACAGATGACAAATGACAGATGACAGATGACAGATGACAGATGGCCAATGGCAGATGATAGATGACCGATTACATAAGACAGATGCAGATGCAGATGACAGATGATAGAAGACACGTGATAAATTACAGATGACATATAAGATATGACATATGATAGTTGACAGATGACATATGACAGATGACAGGTGACAAATGACAAATGACAGATGACAGATGACAGATGACAGATGACAGATGACAGATGACAGATGACAGATGACAGATGACAGATGACAGATGACAGATGACAGATGACAGATGACAGATGACAGATGACAGATGACAGATGACAGATGACAGATGACAGATGACAGATGACAGTTGACAGATGACAGATGACAGATGACAGGTGACAGATGACAGATGATAGATGACAGATAACAGATGACAAAAGACAGAAGACAGATGACGGAAGACAGATGACAGATGACAGATGACAGATGACATATGACAGATGACAGATGACAGATGATAGATGACAGATGACAGATGACAGATGGCAAATGACAGATGACAAATGACAGACGAAAGATGACAGATGACAGATGACACATCACAGATTACAGATGACAGATGATAGAGGACATATGAAAGATGACAGATGACCGATTGCAGATGACAGATGACAGATGACAGATGACAGATGACAGATGACAGATGACAGATGACAGATGACAGATGACAGATAACAGATGACAGATGACAGATGACAAAAAACAGAAGACAGATGACAGATGACAAATGACAGAAGACACATGACAGATGACAGATGACAGATCACAGATGACAGATGACAGATAACAGATGACAGATGCCAGATGACAGATGACATATGACAGATGACAGATGACAGATGATAGATGACAGATGACAGATGGCAAATGACAGATAACAAATGACAAATGAAAGATGACAGATGACACATGACATATTACAGATGACAGATGGTAGATGACATATGAAAGCTGACAGATGACATATGACAGATGACACATGACAGATTACAGATGACAGATGATAGATGACATATGAAATATGACCGATTACAGATGACAGATGACAGGCGTCAGATGACAGATGACAGATGACAGATGACAAATTACAGATCACAGATCACAGATGACAGATGACAAATTACAGATCACAGATCACAGATGACAGATGACAGATGACAGATGACAGATGACAGATAACAGATGACAAATGACAAAAGACAGATGACAGATGACAAATGACAAATGACAGATGACAGATGATAGATGACAGATGACAGATGACACATGACAGATTACAGATGAGAGATGACAGATGACAGATGGCCAATGGCAGATGATAGATGACCGATTACATAAGACAGATGCAGATGCAGATGACAGAAGACACGTGATAAATTACAGATGACGTATAAGATATGACATATGACAGTTGACAGATGACATATAACAGATGACAGGTGACAGATGACAAATGACAGATAACAGATGACAGATGACAGATGACAGATGACAGATGATAGATGACAGATGACAGATGACAGATGACAGATGACAGATGACAGATGACAGATGACAGATGACAGATGACCGATGACAGATGACAGATGACAGATGACAAATGACAGATGACAGATGACAGATGACAGATGACAGATGACAGATGACAGATGACAGATGACAGATGACAGATGACAGATGACAGATGACAGATGACAGGTGACAGATGACAGATGACCGATGATAGATGACAGATGACAGATGACAGATGACAGATGACTGATGACAGATGACAGATGACAGGTGACAGATGACAAATGACAGATAACAGATGACAGATGACAGATGACAGATGACAGATGATAGATGACAGATGACAGATGACAGATGACAGATGACAGATGACAGATGACAGATGACAGATGACAGATGACAGATGACAGATGACAGATGACAGATGACAGATGACAGATGACAGATGACCAATGACAGATGACAGATGATAGATGACAGATGACAGATGACAGATGACAGATGACTGATGACAGATGACAGATGACAGGTGACAGATGACAAATGACAGATAACAGATGACAGATGACAGATGACAGATGATAGATGACAGATGACAGATGACAGATGACAGATGACAGATGACAGATGACAGATGACAGATGACCGATGACAGATGACAGATGACAGATGACAAATGACAGATGACAGATGACAGATGACAGATGGCCAATGGCAGATGATAGATGACCGATTACATAAGACAGATGCAGATGCAGATGACAGATGATAGAAGACACGTGATAAATTACAGATGACATATAAGATATGACATATGACAGTTGACAGATGACATATGACAGATGACAGGTGACAAATGACAAATGACAGATGACAGATGACAGATGACAGATGACAGATGACAGATGACAGATGACAGATGACAGATGACAGATGACAGATGACAGATGACAGATGACAGATAACAGATGACAGATGACAGATGACAGATGACAGATGACAGATGACAGATGACAGATGACAGATGACAGATGACAGGTGACAAATGACAGATGATAGATGACAGATAACAGATGACAAAAGACAGAAGACAGATGACGGAAGACAGATGACAGATGACAGATGACATATGACAGATGACAGATGACAGATGATAGATGACAGATGACAGATGACAGATGGCAAATGACAGATGACAAATGACAGACGAAAGATGACAGATGACAGATGACACATGACAGATTACAGATGACAGATGATAGAGGACATATGAAAGATGACAGATGACCGATTGCAGATGACAGATGACAGATGACAGATGACAGATGACAGATGACAGATGACAGATGACAGATAACAGATGACAGATGACAGATGACAAAAAACAGAAGACAGATGACAGATGACAAATGACAGAAGACACATGACAGATGACAGATGACAGATCACAGATGACAGATGACAGATGACAGATAAGAGATGACAGATGCCAGATGACAGATGGCATATGACAGATGACAGATGACAGATGATAGATGACAGATGACAGATGGCAAATGACAGATAACAAATGACAAATGAAAGATGACAGATGACACATGACATATTACAGATGACAGATGGTAGATGACATATGAAAGCTGACAGATGACATATGACAGATGACACATGACAGATTACAGATGACAGATGATAGATGACATATGAAATATGACCGATTACAGATGACAGATGACTGGCGTCAGATGACAGATGACAGATGACAGATGACAAATTACAGATCACAGATCACAGATGACAGATGACAAATTACAGATCACAGATCACAGATGACAGATGACAGATGACAGATGACAGATGACAGATGACAGATAACAGATGACAAATGACAAAAGACAGATGACAGATGACAAATGACAAATGACAGATGACAGATGATAGATGACAGATGACAGATGACACATGACAGATTACAGATGAGAGATGACAGATGACAGATGGCCAATGGCAGATGATAGATGACCGATTACATAAGACAGATGCAGATGCAGATGACAGAAGACACGTGATAAATTACAGATGACGTATAAGATATGACATATGACAGTTGACAGATGACATATAACAGATGACAGGTGACAGATGACAAATGACAGATAACAGATGACAGATGACAGATGACAGATGATAGATGACAGATGACAGATGACAGATGACAGATGACAGATGACAGATGACAGATGACAGATGACAGATGACCGATGACAGATGACAGATGACAGATGACAAATGACAGATGACAGATGACAGATGACAGATGACAGATGACAGATGACAGATGACAGATGACAGATGACAGATGACAGATGACAGATGACAGATGACAGGTGACAGATGACAGATGACAGATGACCGATGACAGATGACAGATGACAGATGACAAATGACAGATGACAGATGACAGATGACAGATGGCCAATGGCAGATGATAGATGACCGATTACATAAGACAGATGCAGATGCAGATGACAGATGACAGAAGACCCGTGAAAAATTACAGATGACATATAAGATATGACATATGACAGTTGACAGATGACATATGACAGAAGACAGGTGACAAATGACAAATGACAGATGACAGATGACAGATGGCTAATGGCAGATGATAGATGACCGATTACATAAGACAGATGCAGATGCAGATGACAGATGACAGAAGACACGTGATAAATTACAGATGACGTATAAGATATGACATATGACAGTTGACAGATGACATATAACAGATGACAGGTGACAGATGACAAATGACAGATAACAGATGACAGATGACAGATGACAGATGATAGATGACAGATGACAGATGACATATGACAGTTGACAGATGACATATGACAGATGACAGGTGACAAATGACAAATGACAGATGACAGATGACAGATGACAGATGACAGATGACAGATGACAGATGACAAATGACAGATGACAGATGACAGATGACAGATGACAGATGGCCAATGGCAGATGATAGATGACCGATTACATAAGACAGATGCAGATGCAGATGACAGATGACAGAAGACACGTGATAAATTACAGATGACATATAAGATATGACATATGACAGTTGACAGATGACATATGACAGATGACAGGTGACAAATGACAAATGACAGATGACAGATGACAGATGGCTAATGGCAGATGATAGATGACCGATTACATAAGACAGATGCAGATGCAGATGACAGATGACAGAAGACACGTGATAAATTACAGATGACGTATAAGATATGACATATGACATTTGACAGATGACATATAACAGATGACAGGTGACAGATGACAAATGACAGATAACAGATGACAGATGACAGATGATAGATGACAGATGACAGATGACAAATGGCCAATGGCAGATGACAGATGACAGATGACAGATTACAGATGACACATGACAGATTACAGATGAGAGATGACAGATTACAGGTGACAGACGACAGATGACAGATGACAGATGACAGATGACAGATAACAGATGACAGATGACAGATGACAAATGACAGAAGACAGATGACAGATGACAGATGACAGATGATAGATGGCAGATGACAGTTGGCAAATGACAGATGACGAATGACAGATGACAGATGACAAATGACAGATGACAGATGACAAATGACAGCTGAAAGATGACAGATGACACATGACAGAATACAGATGACAGATTACAGATGACAGATGATAGATGACATATGAAAGATGACATATGACATATGACAGATGACAGATGACAGATGACAGATGACAGATGACAGATGATAGCTGACAGATGACAAATGACAAATGGCAAATGACAGATGACAAATGACAGATGATAGATGGCCAATGGCAGATGACAGCTGACAGATGACAGATGACAGATGACAGATAACAGATGACAGATGACAAATGACAGAAGACAGATGACAGATGACAGATGACAAATGACAGATGACAGATGACACATGACAGATGACAGATGACAGATGACAGATGATAGATGACAGATGACAGATGACATATGACATATGACAGATGACCGATTGCAAATGACAGATGACAGGTGACAGGTGACAGATGACAGATGACAGATGACAGATGACAGATGACAGATGACAGATGACAGATGACAGATGACAGATGACAGATGACAGATGACAGATGACAGATGACAGATGACAGATGACAGATGACAGATGACAGATGACAGATCACAAATGACAGACGACAGATTACAGATGACAAATGACAGATGACAGATAACAGATTACAGATGACAAATGACAGAAGACAGGTGACAGATGACAGATGACAGATGACAGATGACAGATGACAGATGACAGATGACAGATGACAGATGACAGATGACAGATGACAGATGACAGATGACAGATGACAGATGACAGATGACAGATGACAGATGCCAGATGACAGATGACAGATGACAGATGACAGATGCCAGATGACAGATGACATATGACAGATGACAGATG
Organism: Condylostylus longicornis; assembly: GCF_029603195.1. NCBI lineage: Eukaryota > Metazoa > Arthropoda > Insecta > Diptera > Dolichopodidae > Condylostylus > Condylostylus longicornis. Next base: position 690,123 of record NW_026578187.1, read on the forward strand.
ACAGATGACAGATGACAGATGACAGATGACAGATGACAGATGACAGATGACAGATGACAGATGACAGATGACAGATGACAGATGACAGATGACAGATGACAGATGACAGATGACAGATTACAGATGACAGATGACAGTTGACAGATGACAGATGACAGATGATAGATGACAGATGACAGATGGCAAATGACAGATGACAAATGACAGATGAAAGATGACAGATGACACATGACATATTACAGATGACAGATGATAGATGACATATGAAAGATGACAGATGACATATGACAGATGACAGATGACAAATGACAGATGAAATGTGACAGATGCCATATAAGATGACAGATGACAGACGACAGATGACAGACGACAGATGACAGATGCAGATGCAGATGACAGATGACAGGTGAAAGATGACAGATGACAGATGACAGATGACAGATGACAGATGACAGATGACAGATGACAGATGACAGATGACAGATGACAGATGACAGATGACAGATGACAGATGACAGATGACAGATAACAGATAACAGATGACAAGTGACAGAAGACAGATGACAGATGACAGATGACAGATGACAGATGACAGATGACAGATGACAGATGACAGATGACAGATGACAGATGACAGATAATAGATGACAGATGACAGATGGCAAATGACAGATGACAAATGACAGATGACAGATGACAAATGACAGATGACAGATGACAAATGACAGCTGAAAGATGACAGATGACAGATGACACATGGCAGATTACAAATGACAGATGATAGATGACATATGAAAGATGACATATGACAGATGACAGATGACAGATGACAGATGACAGATGACAGATGACAGATGACAGATGACAGATGACATATGACACATGACAAATTACTGTTGACAGATGACAGATGACAGACAAGAGCTGACAGATGACAGATGACATGTGACAGATGACACATGACAGATGACACATGACAGATGACAGATGACAGGTGATAGATGACATATGAAAGATGACAGATGAGATAAGACACATGACAGATGACCTATTGCAGATGATAGATGACAGGTGACAGATGATAGATGACAGATGACAGATGACAGATGACACATGACAGATGACAGATGACAGGTGATAAATGACATATGAAAGATGACAGATGAGATAAGACATATGACAGATGACCTGTTGCAGATGACAGATGACAGATGACAGGTGACAGATGATAGATGACAGATGACAGATGACAGCTGACACATGACAGATGACAGACGACAGATTACAAATGACAGATGACAGATTTCATATGGCAGATGCAGATGACAGATAACAAACGACAGATGACAGAAGACACGTGATAAATTACAGATGACCGGTGACAGATGACAGATGACATATGACACATAACAAATTACAGCTGACAGATGACAGATGACAGACGACAGCTGACAGATGAAGGATGACATGTTATAGATGACACATGACAGATGACACATGACCGAGGGACAGATGACAGATGACAGATGACAGATGACATGTGACAGATGACAGATGACAGATGACCGATGACAGATGACAGATGACAGATGACAAATGACAGATGACAGATGACAGATGACAGATGGCCAATGGCAGATGATAGATGACCGATTACATAAGACAGATGCAGATGCAGATGACAGATGACAGAAGACCCGTGAAAAATTACAGATGACATATAAGATATGACATATGACAGTTGACAGATGACATATGACAGAAGACAGGTGACAAATGACAAATGACAGATGACAGATGGCTAATGGCAGATGATAGATGACCGATTACATAAGACAGATGCAGATGCAGATGACAGATGACAGAAGACACGTGATAAATTACAGATGACGTATAAGATATGACATATGACAGTTGACAGATGACATATAACAGATGACAGGTGACAGATGACAAATGACAGATAACAGATGACAGATGACAGATGACAGATGATAGATGACAGATGACAGATGACATATGACAGTTGACAGATGACATATGACAGATGACAGGTGACAAATGACAAATGACAGATGACAGATGACAGATGACAGATGACAGATGACAGATGACAGATGACAAATGACAGATGACAGATGACAGATGACAGATGACAGATGGCCAATGGCAGATGATAGATGACCGATTACATAAGACAGATGCAGATGCAGATGACAGATGACAGAAGACACGTGATAAATTACATATGACATATAAGATATGACATATGACAGTTGACAGATGACATATGACAGATGACAGGTGACAAATGACAAATGACAGATGACAGATGACAGATGGCTAATGGCAGATGATAGATGACCGATTACATAAGACAGATGCAGATGCAGATGACAGATGACAGAAGACACGTGATAAATTACAGATGACGTATAAGATATGACATATGACATTTGACAGATGACATATAACAGATGACAGGTGACAGATGACAAATGACAGATAACAGATGACAGATGACAGATGATAGATGACAGATGACAGATGACAAATGGCCAATGGCAGATGACAGATGACAGATGACAGATTACAGATGACACATGACAGATTACAGATGAGAGATGACAGATTACAGGTGACAGACGACAGATGACAGATGACAGATGACAGATGACAGATAACAGATGACAGATGACAGATGACAAATGACAGAAGACAGATGACAGATGACAGATGACAGATGATAGATGGCAGATGACAGTTGGCAAATGACAGATGACGAATGACAGATGACAGATGACAAATGACAGATGACAGATGACAAATGACAGCTGAAAGATGACAGATGACACATGACAGAATACAGATGACAGATTACAGATGACAGATGATAGATGACATATGAAAGATAACATATGACATATGACAGATGACAGATGACAGATGACAGATGACAGATGACAGATGATAGCTGACAGATGACAAATGACAAATGGCAAATGACAGATGACAAATGACAGATGATAGATGGCCAATGGCAGATGACAGCTGACAGATGACAGATGACAGATGACAGATAACAGATGACAGATGACAAATGACAGAAGACAGATGACAGATGACAGATGACAAATGACAGATGACAGATGACACATGACAGATGACAGATGACAGATGACAGATGATAGATGACAGATGACAGATGACATATGACATATGACAGATGACCGATTGCAAATGACAGATGACAGGTGACAGGTGACAGATGACAGATGACAGATGACAGATGACAGATGACAGATGACAGATGACAGATGACAGATGACAGATGACAGATGACAGATGACAGATGACAGATGACAGATGACAGATGACAGATGACAGATGACAGATGACAGATGACAGATGACAGATCACAAATGACAGACGACAGATTACAGATGACAAATGACAGATGACAGATAACAGATTACAGATGACAAATGACAGAAGACAGGTGACAGATGACAGATGACAGATGACAGATGACAGATGACAGATGACAGATGACAGATGACAGATGACAGATGACAGATGACAGATGACAGATGACAGATGACAGATGCCAGATGACAGATGACAGATGACAGATGACAGATGCCAGATGACAGATGACATATGACAGATGACAGATGACAGATGACAGATGACAGATGACAGATGACAGATGACAGATGACAGATGACAGATGACAGATGACAGATGACAGATGACAGATGACAGATGACAGATTACAGATGACAGATGACAGTTGACAGATGACAGATGACAGATGATAGATGACAGATGACAGATGGCAAATGACAGATGACAAATGACAGATGAAAGATGACAGATGACACATGACATATTACAGATGACAGATGATAGATGACATATGAAAGATGACAGATGACATATGACAGATGACAGATGACAAATGACAGATGAAATGTGACAGATGCCATATAAGATGACAGATGACAGACGACAGATGACAGACGACAGATGACAGATGCTGATGCAGATGACAGATGACAGGTGAAAGATGACAGATGACAGATGACAGATGACAGATGACAGATGACAGATGACAGATGACAGATGACAGATGACAGATGACAGATGACAGATGACAGATGACAGATGACAGATGACAGATAACAGATAACAGATGACAAGTGACAGAAGACAGATGACAGATGACAGATGACAGATGACAGATGACAGATGACAGATGACAGATGACAGATGACAGATGACAGATGACAGATAATAGATGACAGATGACAGATGGCAAATGGCAGATGACAAATGACAGATGACAGATGACAAATGACAGATGACAGATGACAAATGACAGCTGAAAGATGACAGATGACAGATGACACATGGCAGATTACAAATGACAGATGATAGATGACATATGAAAGATGACATATGACAGATGACAGATGACAGATGACAGATGACAGATGACAGATGACAGATGACAGATGACAGATGACATATGACACATGACAAATTACTGTTGACAGATGACAGATGACAGACAAGAGCTGACAGATGACAGATGACATGTGACAGATGACACATGACAGATGACACATGACAGATGACAGATGACAGGTGATAGATGACATATGAAAGATGACAGATGAGATAAGACACATGACAGATGACCTATTGCAGATGATAGATGACAGGTGACAGATGATAGATGACAGATGACAGATGACAGATGACACATGACAGATGACAGATGACAGGTGATAAATGACATATGAAAGATGACAGATGAGATAAGACATATGACAGATGACCTGTTGCAGATGACAGATGACAGATGACAGGTGACAGATGATAGATGACAGATGACAGATGACAGCTGACACATGACAGATGACAGACGACAGATTACAAATGACAGATGACAGATTTCATATGGCAGATGCAGATGACAGATAACAAACGACAGATGACAGAAGACACGTGATAAATTACAGATGACCGGTGACAGATGACAGATGACATATGACACATAACAAATTACAGCTGACAGATGACAGATGACAGACGACAGCTGACAGATGAAGGATGACATGTTATAGATGACACATGACAGATGACACATGACCGAGGGACAGATGACAGATGACAGATGACAGATGACATGTGACAGATGACAGATGACAGATGACAGATGATAGATGACAGATGAGATATGACAGATGACGGATGACACATGACAGATGACAGACGACAGATTACAAATGACAGAAGACAGAAGACAGATGACAGATGACAGATGACAGATGACAGGTGGCAGATGACAGATGACAGATGAAAGATGACAAATGACAGTTGACATATTTCATATGGCAGATGCAGATGACAGATAACAAGTGACAGATGACAGAAGACACGTGATAAATTACAGATGACCGGTGACAAATGACAGATGACATATGACACATGACACATGACAGATGACACATGACAGATGACAGATGACAGATGACAAATGACAGATGACAGATGATAGATGACAGATGACAGATGACAGATGACAGATGACAGATGACAGATGACAGATGACAGATGACAGATGACAGATGACAGATGACAGATGATAGATGACATATGAAATATGACCGATTACAAATGACAGATGACAGGCGTCAGATGACAGATGACAGATGACAGATGACAAATTACAGATCACAGATCACAGATGACAGATGACAAATTACAGATCACAGATCACAGATGACAGATGACAGATGACAGATGACAGATGACAGATGACAGATGACAGATGACAGATAACAGATGACAAATGACAAAAGACAGATGACAGATGACAAATGACAGATGACAGATGATAGATGACAGATGACAGATGACACATGACAGATTACAGATGAGAGATGACAGATGACAGATGGCCAATGGCAGATGATAGATGACCGATTACATAAGACAGATGCAGATGCAGATGACAGATGACAGAAGACACGTGATAAATTACAGATGACGTATAAGATATGACATATGACAGTTGACAGATGACATATAACAGATGACAGGTGACAGATGACAAATGACAGATAACAGATGACAGATGACAGATGATAGATGACAGATGACAGATGACAGATGACAGATGACAGATGACAGATGACAGATGACAGATGACAGATGACAGATGACAGATGACAGATGACAGATGACAGATGACAGATGACAGATGACAGATGACCGATGACAGATGACAGATGACAGATGACAAATGACAGATGACAGATGACAGACGACAGATGACAGATGACAGATGACAGATGACAGATGACAGATGACAGATGACAGGTGACAGATGACAGATGACAGATGACAGATGACAGATGACCGATGACAGATGACAGATGACAGATGACAAACGACAGATGACAGATGACAGATGACAGATGACAGATGGCCAATGGCAGATGATAGATGACCGATTACATAAGACAGATGCAGATGCAGATGACAGATGACAGAAGACACGTGATAAATTACAGATGACATATAAGATATGACATATGACCGTTGACAGATGACATATGACAGATGACAGGTGACAAATGACAAATGACAGATAACAGATGACAGATGACAGATGACAGATGACAGATGACAGATGACACATGACAAATGACAGATGACTAATGACAGATGACAGATGACAGATGGCCAATGGCAGATGATAGATGACCGATTACATAAGACAGATGCAGATGCAGATGACAGATGACAGAAGACACGTGATAAATTACAGATGACATATAAGATATGACATATGACAGTTGACAGATGACATATGACAGATGACAGGTGACAAATGACAAATGACAGATGACAGATGACAGATGACAGATGACAGATGGCTAATGGCAGATGATAGATGACCGATTACATAAGCCAGATGCAGATGCAGATGACAGATGACAGAAGACACGTGATAAATTACAGATGACGTATAAGATATGACATATGACAGTTGACAGATGACATATAACAGATGACAGGTTACAAATGACAAATGACAGATAACAGATGACAGATGACAGATGACAGATGACAGATGATAGATGACAGATGACAGATGACAGATGACAGATGACAGATGACAGATGAGAGATGACAGATGACAGATGACCGATGACAGATAACAGATGACAGATGACAAATGACAGATGACAGATGACAGACGACAGATCACAGATGACAGATGACAGATGACAGATGGCCAATGGCAGATGATAGATGACCGATTACATAAGACAAATGCAGATGCAGATGACAGATGACAGAAGACACATGATAAATTACAGATGACGTATAAGATATGACATATGACAGTTGACAGATGACATATAACAGATGACAGGTGACAGATGACAAATGACAGATAACAGATGACAGATGACAGATGACAGATGATAGATGACAGATGACAGATGACAGATGACAGATTACAGATGACAGATGACAGATGACAGATGACAGATGACAGATGAGAGATGACAGATGACCGATGACAGATGACAGATGACAGATGACAAATGACAGATGACAGATGACAGATGACAGATGACAGATGGCCAATGGCAAATGATAGATGACCGATTACATAAGACAGATGCAGATGCAGATGACAGAAGACACGTGATAAATTACAGATGACGTATAAGATATGACATACGACAGTTGACAGATGACATATAACAGATGACAGGTGACAGATGACAAATGACAGATAACAGATGACAGATGACAGATGACAGATGACAGATGATAGATGACAGATGACAGATGACAGATGACAGATGACAGATGACAGATGACAGATGACAGATGACAGATGACAGATGACAGATGACAGATGACAGATGACCGATGACAGATAACAGATTACAGATGACAAATGACAGAAGACAGGTGACAGATGACAGATGACAGATGACAGATGACAGATGACAGATGACAGATGACAGATGACAGATGACAGATGACAGATGACAGATGACAGATGACAGATGACAGATGACAGATGACAGATGACAGATGACAGATGACAGATGCCAGATGACAGATGACAGATGACAGATGACAGATGACCGATGACAGATGACAGATGACAGATGACAAATGACAGATGACAGATGACAGACGACAGATGACAGATGACAGATGACAGATGACAGATGACAGATGACAGATGACAGGTGACAGATGACAGATGACAGATGACAGATGACAGAAGACCGATGACAGATGACAGATGACAGATGACAAACGACAGATGACAGATGACAGATGACAGATGACAGATGAGAGATGGCCAATGGCAGATGATAGATGACCGATTACATAAGACAGATGCAGATGCAGATGACAGATGACAGAAGACACGTGATAAATTACAGATGACATATAAGATATGACATATGACCGTTGACAGATGACATATGACAGATGACAGGTGACAAATGACAAATGACAGATAACAGATGACAGATGACAGATGATAGATGACAGATGACAGATGACAGATGACAGATGACAGATGACAGATGACAGATGACAGATGACAGATGACAGATGACAGATGACAGATGACAGATGACAGATGACAGATGACAGATGACCGATGACAGATGACAGATGACAGATGACAAATGACAGATGACAGATGACAGACGACAGATGACAGATGACAGATGACAGATGACAGATGACAGATGACAGATGACAGGTGACAGATGACAGATGACAGATGACAGATGACAGATGACCGATGACAGATGACAGATGACAGATGACAAACGACAGATGACAGATGACAGATGACAGATGACAGATGACAGATGGCCAATGGCAGATGATAGATGACCGATTACATAAGACAGATGCAGATGCAGATGACAGATGACAGAAGACACGTGATAAATTACAGATGACATATAAGATATGACATATGACCGTTGACAGATGACATATGACAGATGACAGGTGACAAATGACAAATGACAGATAACAGATGACAGATGACAGATGACAGATGACAGATGACAGATGACACATGACAAATGACAGATGACAGATGACAGATGACAGATGACAGATGGCCAATGGCAGATGATAGATGACCGATTACATAAGACAGATGCAGATGCAGATGACAGATGACAGAAGACACGTGATAAATTACAGATGACATATAAGATATGACATATGACAGTTGACAGATGACATATGACAGATGACAGGTGACAAATGACAAATGACAGATGACAGATGACAGATGACAGATGACAGATGGCTAATGGCAGATGATAGATGACCGATTACATAAGCCAGATGCAGATGCAGATGACAGATGACAGAAGACACGTGATAAATTACAGATGACGTATAAGATATGACATATGACAGTTGACAGATGACATATAACAGATGACAGGTTACAAATGACAAATGACAGATAACAGATGACAGATGACAGATGACAGATGACAGATGATAGATGACAGATGACAGATGACAGATGACAGATGACAGATGACAGATGACAGATGAGAGATGACAGATGACAGATGACCGATGACAGATAACAGATGACAGATGACAAATGACAGATGACAGATGACAGACGACAGATCACAGATGACAGATGACAGATGACAGATGGCCAATGGCAGATGATAGATGACCGATTACATAAGACAAATGCAGATGCAGATGACAGATGACAGAAGACACATGATAAATTACAGATGACGTATAAGATATGACATATGACAGTTGACAGATGACATATAACAGATGACAGGTGACAGATGACAAATGACAGATAACAGATGACAGATGACAGATGACAGATGATAGATGACAGATGACAGATGACAGATGACAGATTACAGATGACAGATGACAGATGACAGATGACAGATGACAGATGACAGATGAGAGATGACAGATGACCGATGACAGATGACAGATGACAGATGACAAATGACAGATGACAGATGACAGATGACAGATGACAGATGGCCAATGGCAAATGATAGATGACCGATTACATAAGACAGATGCAGATGCAGATGACAGAAGACACGTGATAAATTACAGATGACGTATAAGATATGACATATGACAGTTGACAGATGACATATAACAGATGACAGGTGACAGATGACAAATGACAGATAACAGATGACAGATGACAGATGACAGATGACAGATGATAGATGACAGATGACAGATGACAGATGACAGATGACAGATGACAGATGACAGATGACAGATGACAGATGACAGATGGCTAATGGCAGATGATAGATGACCGATTACATAAGCCAGATGCAGATGCAGATGACAGATGACAGAAGACACGTGATAAATTACAGATGACGTATAAGATATGACATATGACAGTTGACAGATGACATATAACAGATGACAGGTTACAAATGACAAATGACAGATAACAGATGACAGATGACAGATGACAGATGACAGATGATAGATGACAGATGACAGATGACAGATGACAGATGACAGATGACAGATGACAGATGAGAGATGACAGATGACAGATGACCGATGACAGATAACAGATGACAGATGACAAATGACAGATGACAGATGACAGACGACAGATCACAGATGACAGATGACAGATGACAGATGGCCAATGGCAGATGATAGATGACCGATTACATAAGACAAATGCAGATGCAGATGACAGATGACAGAAGACACATGATAAATTACAGATGACGTATAAGATATGACATATGACAGTTGACAGATGACATATAACAGATGACAGGTGACAGATGACAAATGACAGATAACAGATGACAGATGACAGATGACAGATGATAGATGACAGATGACAGATGACAGATGACAGATTACAGATGACAGATGACAGATGACAGATGACAGATGACAGATGACAGATGAGAGATGACAGATGACCGATGACAGATGACAGATGACAGATGACAAATGACAGATGACAGATGACAGATGACAGATGACAGATGGCCAATGGCAAATGATAGATGACCGATTACATAAGACAGATGCAGATGCAGATGACAGAAGACACGTGATAAATTACAGATGACGTATAAGATATGACATATGACAGTTGACAGATGACATATAACAGATGACAGGTGACAGATGACAAATGACAGATAACAGATGACAGATGACAGATGACAGATGACAGATGATAGATGACAGATGACAGATGACAGATGACAGATGACAGATGACAGATGACAGATGACAGATGACAGATGACAGATGACAGATGACAGATGACAGATGACCGATGACAGATAACAGATTACAGATGACAAATGACAGAAGACAGGTGACAGATGACAGATGACAGATGACAGATGACAGATGACAGATGACAGATGACAGATGACAGATGACAGATGACAGATGACAGATGACAGATGACAGATGACAGATGACAGATGACAGATGACAGATGACAGATGCCAGATGACAGATGACAGATGACAGATGACATATGCCAGATGACAGATGACAGATAACAGATGACAGATGACAAATGACAGAAGACAGATGACAGATGACAGATGACAAATGACAGATGACAGATGACACATGACAGATGACAGATGACAGATGACAGATGATAGATGACAGATGACAGATGACATATGACATATGACAGATGACCGATTGCAAATGACAGATGACAGGTGACAGGTGACAGATGACAGATGACAGATGACAGATGACAGATGACAGATGACAGATGACAGATGACAGATGACAGATGACAGATGACAGATGACAGATGACAGATGACAGATGACAGATGACAGATGACAGATCACAAATGACAGACGACAGATTACAGATGACAAATGACAGATGACAGATAACAGATGACAAATGACAGATGACAGATAACAGATTACAGATGACAAATGACAGATGACAGATGACAGATGATAGATGACAGATGACAGATGACATATGACATATGACAGATGACCGATTGCAAATGACAGATGACTGGTGACAGGTGACAGATGAGAGATGACAGATGACAGATGACAGATGACAGATGATAGATGACAGATGACAGATGACAGATGACAGATCACAAATGACAGACGACAGATTACAGATGACAAATGACAGATGACAGATAACAGATTACAGATGACAAATGACAGAAGACAGGTGACAGATGACAGATGATAGCTGACAGATGACAAATGACAAATGGCAAATGACAGATGACAAATGACAGATGATAGATGGCCAATGGCAGATGACAGCTGACAGATGACAGATGACAGATGACAGATAACAGATGACAGATGACAAATGACAGAAGACAGATGACAGATGACAGATGACAAATGACAGATGACAGATGACACATGACAGATGACAGATGACAGATGACAGATGATAGATGACAGATGACAGATGACATATGACATATGACAGATGACCGATTGCAAATGACAGATGACAGGTGACAGGTGACAGATGACAGATGACAGATGACAGATGACAGATGACAGATGACAGATGACAGCTGAAAGATGACAGGTGACAGATGACACATGGCAGATTACAAATGACAGATGATAGATGACATATGAAAGATGACATATGACAGATGACAGATGACAGATGACAGATGACAGATGACAGATGACAGATGACAGATGACATATGACACATGACAAATTACTTTTGACAGATGACAGATGACAGACAAGAGCTGACAAATGACAGATGACATGTGACAGATGACACATGACAGATGACACATGACAGAAGACAGATGACAGATGACAGATGACAAATGACAGATGACAGATGACACATGACAGATGATAGATGGCCAATGGCAGATGACAGCTGACAGATGACAGATGACAGATGACAGATAACAGATGACAGATGACAAATGACAGAAGACAGATGACAGATGACAGATGACAAATGACAGATGACAGATGACACATGACAGATGATAGATGGCCAATGGCAGATGACAGCTGACAGATGACAGATGACAGATGACAGATAACAGATGACAGATGACAAATGACAGAAGACAGATGACAGATGACAGATGACAAATGACAGATGACAGATGACACATGACAGATGACAGATGACAGATGACAAATGACAGATGACAGATGACAAATGACAGCTGAAAGATGACAGATGACAGATGACACATGGCAGATTACAAATGACAGATGATAGATGACATATGAAAGATGACATATGACAGATGACAGATGACAGATGACAGATGACAGATGACAGATGACAGATGACAGATGACATATGACACATGACAAATTACTTTTGACAGATGACAGATGACAGACAAGAGCTGACAGATGACAGATGACATGTGACAGATGACACATGACAGATGACACATGACAGATGACAGATGACAGGTGATAGATGACATATGAAAGATGACAGATGAGATAAGACACATGACAGATGACCTATTGCAGATGATAGATGACAGGTGACAGATGATAGATGACAGATGACAGATGACAGATGACACATGACAGATGACAGATGACAGGTGATAAATGACATATGAAAGATGACAGATGAGATAAGACATATGACAGATGACCTGTTGCAGATGACAGATGACAGATGACAGGTGACAGATGATAGATGACAGATGACAGATGACAGATGACACATGACAGATGACAGACGACAGATTACAAATGACAGATGACAGATTTCATATGGCAGATGCAGATGACAGATAACAAACGACAGATGACAGAAGACACGTGATAAATTACAGATGACCGGTGACAAATGACAGATGACATATGACACATGACACATGACAGATGACACATGACAGACGACAGATGACAGATGACAAATGACAGATGACAGATGATAGATGACAGATGACAGATGATAGATGACAGATGAGATATGACAGATGACGGATGACACATGACAGATGACAGACGACAGATTACAAATGACAGAAGACAGAAGACAGATGACAGATGACAGATGACAGATGACAGGTGGCAGATGACAGATGACAGATGAAAGATGACAAATGACAGTTGACATATTTCATATGGCAGATGCAGATGACAGATAACAAGTGACAGATGACAGAAGACACGTGATAAATTACAGATGACCGGTGACAGATGACAGATGACATATGACACATAACAAATTACAGCTGACAGATGACAGATGACAGACGACAGCTGACAGATGAAGGATGACATGTTATAGATGACACATGACAGATGACACATGACAGAGGGACAGATGACAGATGACAGATGACAGCTGACATGTGACAGATGACAGATGACAGATGACAGATGATAGATGACAGATGAGATATGACAGATGACGGATGACACATGACAGATGACAGACGACAGATTACAAATGACAGAAGACAGAAGACAGATGACAGATGACAGATGACAGATGACAGGTGGCAGATGACAGATGACAGATGAAAGATGACAAATGACAGTTGACATATTTCATATGGCAGATGCAGATGACAGATAACAAGTGACAGATGACAGAAGACACGTGATAAATTACAGATGACCGGTGACAAATGACAGATGACATATGACACATGACACATGACAGATGACACATGACAGACGACAGATGACAGATGACAAATGACAGATGACAGATGATAGATGACAGATGACAGATGACAGATGACAGATGACAGATGACAGATGACAGATGACAGATGACAGATGACAGATGACAGATGACAGATGACAGATGATAGATGACATATGAAATATGACCGATTACAAATGACAGATGACAGGCGTCAGATGACAGATGACAGATGACAGATGACAAATTACAGATCACAGATCACAGATGACAGATGACAAATTACAGATCACAGATCACAGATGACAGATGACAGATGACAGATGACAGATGACAGATGACAGATAACAGATGACAAATGACAAAAGACAGATGACAGATGACAAATGACAGATGACAGATGATAGCATCTGTCTTATGTAATCGGTCATCTATCATTTGCCATTGGCCATCTGTCATCTGTCATCTGTCATCTGTCATCTGTCATTTGTCATTTGTCATCTGTCATCTGTCATCTGTCATCGGTCATCTGTCATCTCTCATCTGTCATCTGTCATCTGTCATCTGTCATCTGTCATCTGTCATCTGATGACAGATGACAGATGACAGATAACAGATGACATATGACAGATGACACATGAAAGATTACAGATGACAGATGATTGATGACATATGAAATATGACCGATTACAGATGACAGATGACAGGCGTCAGATGACAGATGATAGATGACAGATGACACATGACAGATTACAGATGAGAGATGACAGATGACAGATGACACAAGACAGATTACAGATGACAGATGATAGAGGACATATGAAAGATGACAGATGAATATGACATATGACAGATGACCGATTGCAGATGACAGATGACAGATGACAGATGACATATGACAGATGACAGATGACAGATGACAGATGACAGATGACAGATGACAGATAACAGATGACAAAAGACAGATGACAGATGACACATAACATATTAGAGATGACAGATGATAGATGACATATGAAAGCTGACAGATGACATATGACAGATGACACATGACAGATTACAGATGACAGATGATAGATGACATATGAAATATGACCGATTACAGATGACAGATGACAGGCGTCAGATGACAGATGATAGATGACAGATGACACATGACAGATTACAGATGAGAGATGACAGATGACACATGACAGATTACAGGTGACAGATGATAGAGGACATATGAAAGATGACAGATGAATATGACATATGACAGATGACCGATTGCAGATGACAGATGACAGATGACAGATGACAGATGACAGATGACAGATAACAGATGACAGATGACAAAAGACAGAAGACAGATGACGGAAGACAGATGACAGAAGACAGATGACAGATGACATATGACAGATGACAGATGACAGATGACAGATGACAGCTGACAGATAACAGATGACAAATGACAAAAGACAGAAGACAGATGACGGAAGACAGATGACAGATGACAGATGACAGATGACAGATGACATATGACAGATGACACATGAAAGATTACAGATGACAGATGATAGATGACATATGAAATATGACCGATTACAGATGACAGATGACAGGCGTCAGATGACAGATGACAGATGACAGATGACAGATGACAAATTACAGATGACAGATCACAGATGACAGATGACAGATGACAGATGACAGATGACAGATGACAGATGACAGATGACAGATAACAGATGACAAATGACAAAAGACAGATGACAGATAACACATAACATATTAGAGATGACAGATGATAGATGACATATGAAAACTCACAGATGACATATGACAGATGACACATGACAGATTACAGATGACAGATGATAGATGACATATGAAATATGACCGATTACAGATGACAGATGACAGGCGTCAGATGACAGATGATAGATGACACATGACAGATGACACATGACAGATTGCAGATGAGAGATGACTGATGACAGATGACACATGACAGATTACAGATGACAGATGATAGAGGACATATGAAAGATGACAGATGAATATGACATATGACAGATGACCGATTGCAAATGACAGATGACAGATGACATATGACAGATGACAGATGACAGATGACAGATGACAGATGACAGATAACAGATGACAAATGACAAAAGACAGAAGACAGATGACGGAAGACAGATGATAGATGACAGATGACATATGACAGATGACACATGAAAGATTACAGATGACAGATGATAGATGACATATGAAATATGACCGATTACAGATGACAGATGACAGGCGTCAGATGACAGATGACAGATGACAGATGACAGATGACAAATTACAGATGACAGATCACAGATGACAGATGACAGATGACAGATGACAGATGACAGATGACAGATGACAGATGACAGATAACAGATGACAAATGACAAAAGACAGATGACAGATGACACATAACATATTAGAGATGACAGATGATAGATGACATATGAAAGCTGACAGATGACATATGACAGATGACACATGACAGATTACAGATGACAGATGATAGATGACATATGAAATATGACCGATTACAGATGACAGATGACAGGCGTCAGATGACAGATGATAGATGACAGATGACACATGACAGATTACAGATGAGATATGACAGATGACACATGACAGATTACAGGTGACAGATGATAGAGGACATATGAAAGATGACAGATGAATATGACATATGACAGATGACCGATTGCAGATGACAGATGACAGATGACAGATGACAGATGACAGATGACAGATAACAGATGACAGATGACAAAAGACAGAAGACAGATGACGGAAGACAGATGACAGAAGACAGATGACAGATGACATATGACAGATGACAGATGACAGATGACAGATGACAGCTGACAGATAACAGATGACAAATGACAAAAGACAGAAGACAGATGACGGAAGACAGATGACAGATGACAGATGACAGATGACATATGACAGATGACACATGAAAGATTACAGATGACAGATGATAGATGACATATGAAATATGACCGATTACAGATGACAGATGACAGGCGTCAGATGACAGATGACAGATGACAGATGACAGATGACAAATTACAGATGACAGATCACAGATGACAGATGACAGATGACAGATGACAGATGACAGATGACAGATGACAGATGACAGATAACAGATGACAAATGACAAAAGACAGATGACAGATAACACATAACATATTAGAGATGACAGATGATAGATGACATATGAAAACTCACAGATGACATATGACAGATGACACATGACAGATTACAGATGACAGATGATAGATGACATATGAAATATGACCGATTACAGATGACAGATGACAGGCGTCAGATGACAGATGATAGATGACACATGACAGATGACACATGACAGATTGCAGATGAGAGATGACTGATGACAGATGACACATGACAGATTACAGATGACAGATGATAGAGGACATATGAAAGATGACAGATGAATATGACATATGACAGATGACCGATTGCAAATGACAGATGACAGATGACATATGACAGATGACAGATGACAGATGACAGATGACAGATGACAGATAACAGATGACAAATGACAAAAGACAGAAGACAGATGACGGAAGACAGATGATAGATGACAGATGACATATGACAGATGACACATGAAAGATTACAGATGACAGATGATAGATGACATATGAAATATGACCGATTACAGATGACAGATGACAGGCGTCAGATGACAGATGACAGATGACAGATGACACATGACAGATTACAGATGACAGATGATAGATGACATATGAAAGATGACAGATGACATATCACAGATGACAGATGACACATGACAGATTACAGATGACAGATGGTAGATGACATATGAAAGACGACATATGACATATGACAGATGACAGATGACAGATGACAGATGACAGATGACAGATGATAGCTGACAGATGACAAATGATAAATGGCAAATGACAGATGACAAATGACAGATGACAGATGACCGATGACAGATGACAGATGACAGATGACAGATGACAAATGACAGATGACAGATGACAGATGATAGATGACCGATTACATAAGACAGATGCAGATGCAGATGACAGATAACAGAAGACACGTGATAAATTACAGATGACATATAAGATATGACATATGACAGTTGGCAGATGACATATGACAGATGACAGGTGACAAATGACAGATGACAGATGACAGATGACAGATGACAGATGACAGATGACAGATGACAGATGACAGATGACAGATGACAGATGACAGATGACAGATGACAGATGACAGATGACAGATGACAGATGACAGATGACAGATGACAGATGACAGATGACAGATGACAGATGACAGATGACAGATGACAGATGATAGATGACAGATGACAGATGACAGATGACAGATGACAGATGACAGATGACAGATGACAGATGACAGATGACAGATGACAGATGACAGATGACAGATGACAGATGACAGATGACAGATGACAGATGACAGATGACAGATGACAGATGACAGATGACAGATGACAGGTGACAGATGACAGATGACAGATGACAGATGACAGATAACAGATGACAGATGACAAAAGACAGAAGACAGATGACGGAAGACAGATGACAGATGACAGATGACAGATGACATATGACAGATGACAGATGACAGATGATAGATGACAGATGACAGATGGCAAATGACAGATGACAAATGACAGATGAAAGATGACAGATGACAGATGACACATGACAGTTTACAGATGACAGATGATAGAGGACATATGAAAGATGACAGATGAATATGACATATGACAGATGACCGATTGCAGATGACAGATGACAGATGACAGATGACAGATGACAGATGCCAGATGACAGATGACAGATGACAAATGACAGATGACAGATGACAGATAACAGATGACAGATGACAAAAAACAGAAGACAGATGACAGATGACAAATGACAGAAGACACATGACAGATGACAAATGACAGACCACAGATGACAGATGACAGATAACAGATGACAGATGCCAGATGACAGATGACATATGACAGATGACAGATGACAGATGATAGATGACAGATGACAGATGGCAAATGACAGATAACAAATGACAAATGAAAGATGACAGATGACACATGACATATTACAGATGACAGATGGTAGATGACATATGAAAGCTGACAGATGACATATGACAGATGACAGATGACAAATTACAGATGACAGATCACAGATGACAGATGACAGATGACAGATGACAGATGACAGATAACAGATGACAAATGACAAAAGACAGATGACAGATGACAAATGACAGATGACAGATGATAGATGACAGATGACACATGACAGATTACAGATGAGAGATGACACACGACAGATGACACATGACAGATTACAGATGACAGATGATAGAGGACATATGAAAGATGACAGATGAATATGACATATGACAGATGACCGATTGCAGATGACAGATGACAGATGACAGATGACAGATGACAGATGACAGCTGAAAGATGACAGATGACAGATGACACATGACAGATTACAGATGACAGATGATAGATGACATATGAAAGATGACAGATGACATATGACAGATGACAGCTGATAGATGACAGATGACAGATGACAGATGACAGATGACAAAAAACAGAAGACAGATGACAGATGACAAATGACAGAAGACAGATGACCGATGACAGATGACAGATGACAGATGACAGATGATAGATGAAAGATGACAGAAGACAGATGACAGATGACCGATGACAGATGACAGATGACAGATGACAGATGATAGATGACAGATGACAGATGACAGTTGGCAAATGACAGATGACAAATGACAGATGACAGATGACAAATGACAGATGACAGATGACAAATGACAGCTGAAAGATGACAGATGACAGATGACACATGACAGATTACAGATGACAGATGATAGATGACATATGAAAGATGACAGATGACATATGACAGATGACAGCTGATAGATGACAGATGACAGATGACCGATGACAGATGACAGATGACAGATGACAGATGACAAATGACAGCTGAAAGATGACAGATGACAAATGACACATGACAGATTACAGATGACAGATGATAGATGACATATGAAAGATGACAGATGACATATGACAGATGATAGATGACAGATGACAGATAACACATGACAGATTACAGAAGACAGATGATAGATGACATATGAAAGATGACATATGACATATGACAGATGACAGATGACAGATGACAGATGACAGATGATAGCTGACAGATGACAAATGACAAATGGCAAATGACAGATGACAAATGACAGATGATAGATGGCCAATGGCAGATGACAGCTGACAGATGACAGATGACAGATGACAGATAACAGATGACAGAAGACGAATGACAGAAGACAGATGACAGATGACAGATGACAAATGACAAATGACAGATGACAGATGACAGATGACAAATGACAGATAACAGATTACAGATGACAGATGACAGATGATAGATGACAGATGACAGATGACAGATGACAGATGACAGATGACAGATGACAGATGACAAATGACAGATGACAAATGACAGATGACAGATGACACATGACAGATTACAGATGACATATGATAGATCACATATGAAAGATGACAGATGACATATCACAGATGACAGATGACACATGACAGATTACAGATGACAGATGATAGATGACATATGAAAGATGACAGATGACATATCACAGATAACAGATGACACATGACAGATTACAGATGACACATGATAGATGACATATGAAAGATGACATATGACATATGACAGATGACAGATGACAGATGACAGATGACAGATGATAGCTGACAAATGGCAAATGACAAATGGCAAATGACAGATGACAAATGACAGATGACAGATGGCCAATTGCAGATGACAGCTGACAGATGACAGATGACAGATGACAGATAACAGATGACAGATGACAAATGACAGAAGACAGATGACAGATGACAGATGACAGATGACAGATGACAGATGACAGATGACAGATGATAGATGACAGATAACAGATGACAGATGACAAAAAACAGAAGACAGATGACCGATGACAAATGACAGATGACAGATGACAGATAACCGATGACAGATGACAGATGACAGATGACAGATGACAGATGATAGATGACAGATGACAGATGACAGTTGGCAAATGACAGATGACAAATGACAGATGACAGATGACAGATGATAGATGACATATGAAAGATGACAGATGACATATGACAGATGACAGATGACACATGACAGATTACAGATGACAGATGATAGATGACATATGAAAGATGACATATGACATATGACAGATGACAGATGACAGATGACAGATGACAGATGACAGATGACAGATGACAGATGACAGATGATAGCTGACAGATGACAAATGACAAATGGCAAATGACAGATGACAAATGACAGATGATAGATGGCCAATGGCAGATGACAGCTGACAGATGACAGATGACAGATAACAGATGACAGAAGACGAATGACAGAAGACAGATGACAGATGACAGATGACAAATGACAAATGACAGATGACAGATGACAGATGACAGATGACAAATGACAGATAACAGATGACAGATGACAGATGACAGATGATAGATGACAGATGACAGATGACATATGACATATGACAGATGACCGATTGCAAATGACAGATGACAGGTGACAGATGACAGATGACAAATGACAGATGACAGATGATAGATGACAGATGACAGATGACAGATGACAGATGACAGATGACAGATGACAGATGACAGATGACAGATGACAGATGACAGATGGCAGATGATAGATGACCGATTACATAAGACAGATGCAGATGCAGATGACAGATGACAGAAGACACGTGATAAATTACAGATGACGTATAAGATATGACATATGACAGTTGACAGATGACATATAACAGATGACAGGTGACAGATGACAAATGACAGATAACAGATGACAGATGACAGATGATAGATGATAGATGACAGATGACAGATGACAGATGAAAGACGACAAATGACAGTTGACATATTTCATATGGCAGATGCAGATGACAGATAACAAATGACAGATGACAGAAGACACGTGATAAATTACAGATGACCGGTGACAAATGACAGATGACATATGACACATGACAGATGACAGATGACAAATGACAGCTGAAAGATGACAGATGACAGATGACACATGACAGATTACAGATGACAGATGATACATGACATATGAAAGATGACAGATGACATATGACAGATGACAGATAACACATGACAGATTACAGATGACAGATGACAGATGACAGATGACAGATGATAGCTGACAGATGACAAATGACAAATGGCAAATGACAGATGACAAATGACAGATGACAGATGGCCAATTGCAGATGACAGCTGACAGATGACAGATGACAGATGACAGATAACAGATGACAGATGACAAATGACAGAAGACAGATGACAGATGACAGATGACAGATGACAGATGACAGATGACAGATGACAGATGACAGATGACAGATGATAGCTGACAGATGACAAATGACAAATGGCAAATGACAGATGACAAATGACAGATGACAGATGGCCAATTGCAGATGACAGCTGACAGATGACAGATGACAGATGACAGATAACAGATGACAGATGACAAATGACAGAAGACAGATGACAGATGACAGATGACAGATGACAGATGACAGATGACAGATGACAGATGATAGATGACAGATAACAGATGACAGATGACAAAAAACAGAAGACAGATGACAGATGACAAATGACAGAAGACAGATGACAGATGACAGATGACAGATGACAGATGACAGATGACAGATGACAGATGACAAATGACAGATGACAGATGATAGATGACAGATGACAGATGACAGATGACAGATAACAGATGACAGATGACAAATGACAGAAGACAGATGACAGATGACAGATGACAGATGACAGATGACAGATGACAGATGACAGATGATAGATGACAGATAACAGATGACAGATGACAAAAAACAGAAGACAGATGACAGATGACAAATGACAGATGACAGATGACAGATAACAGATGACAGATGACAAATGACAGAAGACAGATGACAGATGACAGATGACAGATGATAGATGACAGATAACAGATGACAGATGACAAAAAACAGAAGACAGAGGACAGATGACAAATGACAGAAGACAGATGACAGATGACAGATGACAGATGACAGATGACAGATGACAGATGACAGATGACAAATGACAGATGACAGATGATAGATGACAGATGACAGATGACAGATGACAGATGACAGATGACAGATGACAGATGACAGATGACAGATGACAGATGGCCAACGGCAGATGATAGATGACCGATTACATAAGACAGATGCAGATGCAGATGACAGATGACAGAAGACACGTGATAAATTACAGATGACGTATAAGATATGACATATGACAGTTGACAGATGACATATAACAGATGACAGGTGGCAGATGACAAATGACAGATAACAGATGACAGATGACAGATGACAGATGATAGATGACAGATGACAGATGACAGATGAAAGACGACAAATGACAGTTGACATATTTCATATGGCAGATGCAGATGACAGATAACAAATGACAGATGACAGAAGACACGTGATAAATTACAGATGACCGGTGACAAATGACAGATGACATATGACACATGACACATGACAGATGACACATGACAGATGACAGATGACAGATGACAAATGACAGATGACAGATGATAGATGACAGATGACAGATGACAGACGACAGATGACAGATGACAGATGACAGATGGCCAATGGCAGATGATAGATGACCGATTACATAAGACAGATGCAGATGCAGATGACAGATGACAGAAGACACGTGATAAATTACAGATGACGTATAAGTTATGACATATGAAAGTTGACAGATGACATATAACAGATGACAGGTGACAGATGACAAATGACAGATAACAGATGACAGATGACAGATGATAGATAACAGATGACAGATGACAGATGACAGATGACAGATGACAGATGACAGATGACAGATGACAGATGACAGATGACCGATGACAGATGACAGATGACAGATGACAGATGGCCAATGGCAGATGATAGATGACCGATTACATAAGACAGATGCAGATGCAGATGACAGATGACAGAAGACACGTGATAAATTACATATGACATATAAGATATGACATATGACAGTTGACAGATGACATATGACAGATGACAGGTGACAAATGACAAATGTTATATAACAGATGACAGATGACAGATGACAGATGATAGATGACAGATGACAGATGACAGATGACAGATGACAGATGACAGATGACAGATGACAAATGACAGATGACAGATGACAGATGACAGATGACAGATGACAGATGACAGATGGCCAATGGCAGATGATAGATGACCGATTACATAAGACAGATGCAGATGCAGATGACAGATGACAGAAGACACGTGATAAATTACAGATGACATATAAGATATGACATATGACAGTTGACAGATGACATATGACAGATGACACGTGACAAATGACAAATGACAGATGACAGATGACAGATGACAGATGACAGATGACAGATGACAGATGACAGATGACAGATGACAGATGACAGATGACAGATGACAGATGACAGATGACAGATGACAGATGACAGATGACAGATGACAGATGACAGATGACAGATGACAGATGACAGATGACAGATGACAGATGACAGATGACAGATGACAGATGACAGATGACAGGTGACAGATGACAGATGACAGATGACAGATAACAGATGACAGATGACAAAAGACAGAAGACAGATGACGGAAGACAGATGACAGATGACAGATGACAAATGACATATGACAGATGACAGATGATAGATGACAAATGACAGATGAAAGATGATAGATGACAGATGACACATGACAGATTACAGATGATAGAGGACATATGAAAGATGACAGATGAATATGACATATGACAGATGACCGATTTCAGATGACAGATGACAGATGACAGATGACAGATGACAGATGACAGATGACAGATCACAGATGACAGATGACAGATAACAGATGACAGATGACAGATGACAAAAAACAGAAGACAGATGACAGATGACAAATGACAGAAGACACATGACAGATGACAGATGACAGACCACAGATGACAGATGACAGATGACAGATAACAGATGACAGATGCCAGATGACAGATGACATTTGACAGATGACAGATGACAGATGATAGATGACAGATGACAGATGGCAAATGACAGATAACAAATGACAAATGAAAGATGACAGATGACACATGACATATTACAGATGACAGATGGTAGATGACATATGAAAGCTGACAGATGACATATGACAGATGACACATGACAGATTACAGATGACAGATGATAGATGACATATGAAATATGACCGATTACAGATGACAGATGACAGGCGTCAGATGACAGATGACAGATGACAGATGACAAATTACAGATGACAGATCACAGATGACAGATGACAGATGACAGATGACAGATGACAGATGACAGATACCAGATGACAAATGGCAAAAGACAGATGACAGATGACAAATGACAGATGATAGATGACAGATGACAGATGACACATGACAGATTACAGATGAGAGATGACAGACGACAGATGACAGACGACAGATGACACATGACAGATTACAGATGACAGATGATAGAGGACATATGAAAGATGACAGATGAATATGACATATGACAGATGACCGATTGCAGATGACAGATGACGGATGACAGATGACAGATGACAGATGACAGATGACAGATGACAGATGACAGATGACAGATGACAGATGACAGATGACAAAAAACAGAAGACAGATGACAGATGACAAATGACAGAAGACAGATGACAGATGACAGATGACAGATGACAGATTATAGCTGACAAATGACAAATGACAAATGGCAAATGACAGATGACAAATGACAGATGACAGATGGCCAATGGCAGATGACAGCTGACAGATGACAGATGACAGATAACAGATGACAGATGACAAATGACAGAAGACAGATGACAGATGGCAGATGACAGATGACAGATGACAAATGACAGATGACAGATCACAGATGACAGATGACAGATGACAGATGCCAGATGACAGATGACAGATGACATATGACAGATGACAGATGATAGATGACAGATGACAGATGGCAAATGACAGATGACAAATGACAGATGATAGATGACAGATGACACATGACAGATTACAGATGACAGATGATAGATAGCATATGAAATATGACCGATTACAGATGACAGATGACAGGCGGCAGATGACAGATGACACATGACAGATGACAGATGACAGATCACAGATGACAGATTACAGATTACAGATTACAGATGACAGATGACAGATGACAGATAACAGATGACAGATGACAGATGACAAATGACAGAAGACAGATGACAGATGACAGATGACAGATGACAGGTGACAGATGACAGGTAACAGATGACAGATGACAGATAACAGATCACAGATGACAGATGACAAAAGGCAGAAGACAGATGACGGATGACAGATGACAGATGACATATGACAGATGACAGATGACAGATGACAGATGCCAGATGACAGATGACAGATGACATATGACAGATGACAGATGATAGATGACAGATGACAGATGGCAAATGACAGATGACAAATGACAGATGATAGATGACAGATGACACATGACAGATTACAGATGACAGATGATAGATAGCATATGAAATATGACCGATTACAGATGACAGATGACAGGCGGCAGATGACAGATGACAGTTGACAGATGACAGATGACAGATGACAAATGACAGATGACAGATGACAGATCATAGATGACAGATGACAGATGACAGATGACAGATCACAGATGACAGATAACAGATGACAAATGACAGATGACACATGACAGATGACAGATGACAGATCACAGATGACAGATTACAGATTACAGATTACAGATGACAGATGACAGATGACAGATAACAGATGACAGATGACAGATGACAAATGACAGAAGACAGATGACAGATGACAGATGACAGATGACAGATGACAGGTGACAGATGACAGATAACAGATCACAGATGACAGATGACAAAAGGCAGAAGACAGATGACGGATGACAGATGACAGATGACATATGACAGATGACAGATGACAGATGACAGATGCCAGATGACAGATGACAGATGACATATGACAGATGACAGATGATAGATGACAGATGACAGATGGCAAATGACAGATGACAAATGACAGATGATAGATGACAGATGACACATGACAGATTACAGATGACAGATGATAGATAGCATATGAAATATGACCGATTACAGATGACAGATGACAGGCGGCAGATGACAGATGACAGTTGACAGATGACAGATGACAGATGACAAATGACAGATGACAGATGACAGATAAGATAAGACATATGACAGATGACCTATTGCAGATGACAGATGACAGGTGACAGATGATAGATGACAGATGACAGATGACAGATGACAGATGACACATGACAGATGACAGATGACAGATCACAGATGACAGATGACAGATGACAGATGACAGATGACAGGCGGCAGATGACAGATGACAGTTGACAGATGACAGATGACAGATGACAAATGACAGATGACAGATGACAGATCATAGATGACAGATGACAGATGACAGATGACAGATCACAGATGACAGATAACAGATGACAAATGACAAAAGACAGATGACAGATGACAAATGACAGATGACAGATGACAGATGATAGATGACAGATGACAGATGACAAATGACAGATGACAGATGACAGATGACAAATGACAGATGACAGATGACAGATGACACATGACAGATGACAGATGACAGAAGACAGATGACATATGACCGATTGCAGATGACAGATGACAGGCGACAGATGACAAATGACAGATGACAGATGACAGATGACAAATGACAGAAGACAGATGACAGATGACAGATCACAGATGACAGATCACAGATGACAGATAACAGATGACAAATGACAAAAGACAGATGACAAATGACAGATGACAGATGACAGATGACAGATGACAGATGACAGATGACAGATGACAGATGACAGATGACAGATGACAGATGACAGATGACAGATGACAGATGACAGATGACAGATGACAGATGACAGATGACAGATGACAGATGACAGATGACAGATGACAGATGACAGACGGCAGATGACAGATGACAGATTACAAATGACAGGTGGTAGATGACAGATGACAGATGACAGATGCCAGATGACAGATGACAAATGACAGAAGACAGATGACATATGACCGATTGCAGATGACAGATGACAGGCGACAGATGACAAATGACAGATGACAGATGACAGATGACAGATGACAGATGACAGATGACAGATGACAGATGACAGATGACAGATGACAGATGACAGATGACAGATGACAGATGACAGATGACAGATGACAGATGACAGATGATAGATGACAGATGACATATGACAGATGACAGATGACAGATGACAGATGACAGATGACAGATGACTGATGACAGATGACTGATGACTGATGACAGATGACAGATGACAGATGACAGATGACAGATGACAGATGACAGATGACAGATGACAGATGACAGATGACAGATGACAGATGACAGATGTCAGATGACAGATGACAGATGACAGATGACAGATGACAGATGACAGATGACAGATGACAGATGACAGATGACAGATGACAGATGACAGATGACAGATGACAGATGACAGATGACAGATGACAGATGACAGATGACAAATGACAGATGACAGATAACAGATCACAGATGACAGATGACAAAAGGCAGAAGACAGATGACGGATGACAGATGACAGATGACATATGACAGATGACAGATGACAGATGACAGATGACAGATGCCAGATGACAGATGACATATGACAGATGACAGATGACAGATGATAGATGACAGATGACAAAAGGCAGAAGACAGATGACGGATGACAGATGACAGATGACAGATGACAAATGCCAGATGACAGATGACATATGACAGATGACAGATGACAGATGATAGATGACAGATGACAGATGGCAAATGACAGATGACAAATGACAGATGATAGATGACAGATGACATATGACATATTACAGATGACAGATGATAGATGACATATGAAAAATGACAGATGACATATGACAGATGACAGATGACACATGACAGATTACAGATGACAGATGATAGATAACATATGAAATATGACCGATTACAGATGACAGATGACAGGCGGCAGATGACAGATGACAGTTGACAGATGACAGATGACAGATGACAAATGACAGATGACAGATGACAGATCACAGATGACAAATGACAGATGACAGATGACAGATGACAGATCACAGATGACAGATAACAGATGACAAATGACAAAAGACGGATGACAGATGACAAATGACAGATGACAGATGACAGATGATAGATGACAGATGACAGATGACAGATGACAGATGACAGATGACAAAAGACAGATGACAGATGACAAATGACAGATGACAGATGACAGATGACAGATGACAGATGACAGATGACAGATGACAGATGACAGATGACAGATGACAGATGACAGATGACAGATGACAGATGACAGATGACAGATGACAGATGACAGATGACAGATGACAGATGACAGATGACAGATGACAGATGACAGATGACAGATGACAGATGACAGATGACAGACGACAGATGACAGATGACAGATGACAGATGACAGATGACAGATGACAGATGACAGATGACAGATGACAGATGACAGATGACAGATGACAGATGACAGATGACAGATGACAGATGACAGATGACAGATGACAGATGACAGATGACAGATGACAGATGACAGATGACAAATGACAGATGACAGATGACAGATGACAGATGACAGATGACAGATGACAGATGACAGATGACAGATGACAGAAGACAGATGACAGATGACAGATGACAAAAGACAGATGACAGATGACAAATGACAGATGACAGATGACAGATGACAGATGACAGATGACAGATGACAGATGACAGATGACAGATGACAGATGACAGATGACAGATGACAGATGACAGATGACAGATGACAGATGACAGATGACAGATGACAGATGACAGATGACAGATGACAGATGACAGATGACAGATGACAGATGACAGATGACAGATGACAGACGACAGATGACAGATGACAGATGACAGATGACAGATGACAGATGGCAGATGACAGATGACAGATGACAGATGACAGATGACAGATGACAGATGACAGATGACAGATGACAGATGACAGATGACAGATGACAGATGACAGATGACAGATGACAGATGACATATGACAGATGACAGATGACAGATGATAGATGACAGATGACAGATGGCAAATGACAGATGACAAATGACAGATGATAGATGACAGATGACATATGACATATTACAGATGACAGATGATAGATGACATATGAAAAATGACAGATGACATATGACAGATGACAGATGACACATGACAGATTACAGATGACAGATGATAGATAACATATGAAATATGACCGATTACAGATGACAGATGACAGGCGGCAGATGACAGATGACAGTTGACAGATGACAGATGACAGATGACAAATGACAGATGACAGATGACAGATCACAGATGACAAATGACAGATGACAGATGACAGATGACAGATCACAGATGACAGATAACAGATGACAAATGACAAAAGACGGATGACAGATGACAAATGACAGATGACAGATGACAGATGATAGATGACAGATGACAGATGACAGATGACAGATGACAGATGACAAAAGACAGATGACAGATGACAAATGACAGATGACAGATGACAGATGACAGATGACAGATGACAGATGACAGATGACAGATGACAGATGACAGATGACAGATGACAGATGACAGATGACAGATGACAGATGACAGATGACAGATGACAGATGACAGATGACAGATGACAGATGACAGATGACAGATGACAGATGACAGATGACAGATGACAGATGACAGATGACAGACGACAGATGACAGATGACAGATGACAGATGACAGATGACAGATGACAGATGACAGATGACAGATGACAGATGACAGATGACAGATGACAGATGACAGATGACAGATGACAGATGACAGATGACAGATGACAGATGACAGATGACAGATGACAGATGACAAATGACAGATGACAGATGACAGATGACAGATGACAGATGACAGATGACAGATGACAGATGACAGATGACAGAAGACAGATGACAGATGACAGATGACAGATGACAGATGACAGATGACAGATGACAGATGACAGATGACAGATGACAGATGACAAATGACAGATGACAGATGATAGATGACAGATGACAGATGACAGATGACAGATGACAGATGACAGATGACAGATGGCCAATGGCAGATGATAGATGACAAATGACAGATGACAGATGATAGATGACAGATGACAGATGACAGATGACAGATGACAGATGACAGATGACAGATGACAGATGACAGATGACAAATGACAGATGACAGATGACAAATGACAGAAGACAGATGACAGATGACAGATCACAGATGACAGATGACAGATGACAGATCACAGATGACAGATAACAGATGACAAATGACAAAAGACAGATGACAGATGACAAATGACAGATGACAAATGACAGATGACAGATGATAGATGACAGATGACAGATGACAGATGACAGATGACAGATGACAGATGACAGAAGACAGATGACAGATGACAGATGACAGATGACAGATGACAGATGACAGATGACAGATGACAGATGACAGATGACAAATGACAGATGACAGATGATAGATGACAGATGACAGATGACAGATGACAGATGACAGATGACAGATGACAGATGACAAATGACAGATGATAGATGGCAAATGACAGAAGACAGATGACAAATGACAGATGACAGATGATAGATGACAGATGACAGATGACAGATGACAGATGACAGATGACAGATGACAGATGACAGATGGCCAATGGCAGATGATAGATGACAAATGACAGATGACAGATGATAGATGACAGATGACAGATGACAGATGACAGATGACAGATGACAGATGACAGATGACAGATGACAGATGACAGATGACAGATGACAGATGACAGATGACAGATGACAGATGACAGATGACAGATGACAGATGACAAATGACAGATGACAGATAACAGATCACAGATGACAGATGACAAAAGGCAGAAGACAGATGACGGATGACAGATGACAGATGACATATGACAGATGACAGATGACAGATGACAGATGACAGATGCCAGATGACAGATGACATATGACAGATGACAGATGACAGATGATAGATGACAGATGACAAAAGGCAGAAGACAGATGACGGATGACAGATGACAGATGACAGATGACAAATGCCAGATGACAGATGACATATGACAGATGACAGATGACAGATGATAGATGACAGATGACAGATGGCAAATGACAGATGACAAATGACAGATGATAGATGACAGATGACATATGACATATTACAGATGACAGATGATAGATGACATATGAAAAATGACAGATGACATATGACAGATGACAGATGACACATGACAGATTACAGATGACAGATGATAGATAACATATGAAATATGACCGATTACAGATGACAGATGACAGGCGGCAGATGACAGATGACAGTTGACAGATGACAGATGACAGATGACAAATGACAGATGACAGATGACAGATCACAGATGACAAATGACAGATGACAGATGACAGATGACAGATCACAGATGACAGATAACAGATGACAAATGACAAAAGACGGATGACAGATGACAAATGACAGATGACAGATGACAGATGATAGATGACAGATGACAGATGACAGATGACAGATGACAGATGACAAAAGACAGATGACAGATGACAAATGACAGATGACAGATGACAGATGACAGATGACAGATGACAGATGACAGATGACAGATGACAGATGACAGATGACAGATGACAGATGACAGATGACAGATGACAGATGACAGATGACAGATGACAGATGACAGATGACAGATGACAGATGACAGATGACAGATGACAGATGACAGATGACAGATGACAGACGACAGATGACAGATGACAGATGACAGATGACAGATGACAGATGACAGATGACAGATGACAGATGACAGATGACAGATGACAGATGACAGATGACAGATGACAGATGACAGATGACAGATGACAGATGACAGATGACAGATGACAGATGACAAATGACAGATGACAGATGACAGATGACAGATGACAGATGACAGATGACAGATGACAGATGACAGATGACAGAAGACAGATGACAGATGACAGATGACAGATGACAGATGACAGATGACAGATGACAGATGACAGATGACAGATGACAGATGACAAATGACAGATGACAGATGATAGATGACAGATGACAGATGACAGATGACAGATGACAGATGACAGATGACAGATGGCCAATGGCAGATGATAGATGACAAATGACAGATGACAGATGATAGATGACAGATGACAGATGACAGATGACAGATGACAGATGACAGATGACAGATGACAGATGACAGATGACAAATGACAGATGACAAATGACAGAAGACAGATGACAGATGACAGATCACAGATGACAGATGACAGATGACAGATCACAGATGACAGATAACAGATGACAAATGACAAAAGACAGATGACAGATGACAAATGACAGATGACAAATGACAGATGACAGATGATAGATGACAGATGACAGATGACAGATGACAGATGACAGATGACAGATGACAGAAGACAGATGACAGATGACAGATGACAGATGACAGATGACAGATGACAGATGACAGATGACAGATGACAGATGACAAATGACAGATGACAGATGATAGATGACAGATGACAGATGACAGATGACAG
Source organism: Condylostylus longicornis (assembly GCF_029603195.1). Classification (NCBI taxonomy): domain Eukaryota; kingdom Metazoa; phylum Arthropoda; class Insecta; order Diptera; family Dolichopodidae; genus Condylostylus; species Condylostylus longicornis. Next base: position 725,131 of record NW_026578187.1, read on the forward strand.
ATGACAGATGACAGATGACAGATGACAAATGACAGATGATAGATGGCAAATGACAGAAGACAGATGACAAATGACAGATGACAGATGATAGATGACAGATGACAGATGACAGATGACAGATGACAGATGACAGATGACAGATGACAGATGGCCAATGGCAGATGATAGATGACAAATGACAGATGACAGATGATAGATGACAGATGACAGATGACAGATGACAGATGACAGATGACAGATGACAGATGACAGATGACCGATGACAGATGACAGATGACAGATGACAGATGACAGATGGCCAATGGCAGATGATAGATGACCGATTACATAAGACAGATGCAGATGCAGATGACAGATGACAGAAGACACGTGATAAATTACATATGACATATAAGATATGACATATGACAGTTGACAGATGACATATGACAGATGACAGGTGACAAATGACAAATGTTATATAACAGATGACAGATGACAGATGACAGATGATAGATGACAGATGACAGATGACAGATGACAGATGACAGATGACAGATGACAGATGACAAATGACAGATGACAGATGACAGATGACAGATGACAGATGACAGATGACAGATGGCCAATGGCAGATGATAGATGACCGATTACATAAGACAGATGCAGATGCAGATGACAGATGACAGAAGACACGTGATAAATTACAGATGACATATAAGATATGACATATGACAGTTGACAGATGACATATGACAGATGACACGTGACAAATGACAAATGACAGATGACAGATGACAGATGACAGATGACAGATGACAGATGACAGATGACAGATGACAGATGACAGATGACAGATGACAGATGACAGATGACAGATGACAGATGACAGATGACAGATGACAGATGACAGATGACAGATGACAGATGACAGATGACAGATGACAGATGACAGATGACAGATGACAGATGACAGATGACAGATGACAGATGACAGGTGACAGATGACAGATGACAGATGACAGATAACAGATGACAGATGACAAAAGACAGAAGACAGATGACGGAAGACAGATGACAGATGACAGATGACAGATGATAGATGACAAATGACAGATGAAAGATGATAGATGACAGATGACACATGACAGATTACAGATGATAGAGGACATATGAAAGATGACAGATGAATATGACATATGACAGATGACCGATTGCAGATGACAGATGACAGATGACAGATGACAGATGACAGATGACAGATGACAGATCACAGATGACAGATGACAGATAACAGATGACAGATGACAGATGACAAAAAACAGAAGACAGATGACAGATGACAAATGACAGAAGACACATGACAGATGACAGATGACAGATCACAGATGACAGATCACAGATGACAGATAACAGATGACAAATGACAAAAGACAGATGACAAATGACAGATGACAGATGACAGATGACAGATGACAGATGACAGATGACAGATGACAGATGACAGATGACAGATGACAGATGACAGATGACAGATGACAAATGACAGAAGACAGATGACATATGACCGATTGCAGATGACAGATGACAGGCGACAGATGACAAATGACAGATGACAGATGACAGATGACAGATGACAGATGACAGATGACAGATGACAGGCGACAGATGACAAATGACAGATGACAGATGACAGATGACAGATGACAGATGACAGATGACAGATGACAGATGACAGATGACAGATGACAGATGACAGATGACATATGACAGATGACAGATGACAGATGACAGATGACAGATGACAGATGACTGATGACAGATGACTGATGACTGATGACAGATGACAGATGACAGATGACAGATGACAGATGACAGATGACAGATGTCAGATGACAGATGACAGATGACAGATGACAGATGACAGATGACAGATGACAGATGACAGATGACAGATGACAGATGACAGATGACAGATGACAGATGACAGATGACAGATGACAGATGACAGATGACAGATGACAGATGACAGATGACAAATGACAGATGACAGATAACAGATCACAGATGACAGATGACAAAAGGCAGAAGACAGATGACGGATGACAGATGACAGATGACATATGACAGATGACAGATGACAGATGACAGATGACAGATGCCAGATGACAGATGACATATGACAGATGACAGATGACAGATGATAGATGACAGATGACAAAAGGCAGAAGACAGATGACGGATGACAGATGACAGATGACAGATGACAAATGCCAGATGACAGATGACATATGACAGATGACAGATGACAGATGATAGATGACAGATGACAGATGGCAAATGACAGATGACAAATGACAGATGATAGATGACAGATGACATATGACATATTACAGATGACAGATGATAGATGACATATGAAAAATGACAGATGACATATGACAGATGACAGATGACACATGACAGATTACAGATGACAGATGATAGATAACATATGAAATATGACCGATTACAGATGACAGATGACAGGCGGCAGATGACAGATGACAGTTGACAGATGACAGATGACAGATGACAAATGACAGATGACAGATGACAGATCACAGATGACAAATGACAGATGACAGATGACAGATGACAGATCACAGATGACAGATAACAGATGACAAATGACAAAAGACTGATGACAGATGACAAATGACAGATGACAGATGACAGATGATAGATGACAGATGACAGATGACAGATGACAGATGACAGATGACAAAAGACGGATGACAGATGACAAATGACAGATGACAGATGACAGATGACAGATGACAGATGACAGATGACAGATGACAGATGACAGATGACAGATGACAGATGACAGATGACAGATGACAGATGACAGATGACAGATGACAGATGACAGATGACAGATGACAGATGACAGATGACAGATGACAGATGACAGATGACAGATGACAGATGACAGATGACAGATGACAGATGACAGACGACAGATGACAGATGACAGATGACAGATGACAGATGACAGATGACAGATGACAGATGACAGATGACAGATGACAGATGACAGATGACAGATGACAGATGACAGATGACAGATGACAGATGACAGATGACAGATGACAGATGACAGATGACAGATGACAGATGACAGATGACAAATGACAGATGACAGATGACAGATGACAGATGACAGATGACAGATGACAGATGACAGATGACAGATGACAAATGACAGATGACAGATGATAGATGACAGATGACAGATGACAGATGACAGATGACAGATGACAGATGACAGATGACAGATGACAGATGGCCAATGGCAGATGATAGATGACAAATGACAGATGACAGATGATAGATGACAGATGACAGATGACAGATGACAGATGACAGATGACAGATGACAGATGACAGATGACAAATGACAGATGACAGATGACAAATGACAGAAGACAGATGACAGATGACAGATCACAGATGACAGATGACAGATGACAGATCACAGATGACAGATAACAGATGACAAATGACAAAAGACAGATGACAGATGACAAATGACAGATGACAAATGACAGATGACAGATGATAGATGACAGATGACAGATGACAGATGACAGATGACAGATGACAGATGACAGAAGACAGATGACAGATGACAGATGACAGATGACAGATGACAGATGACAGATGACAGATGACAGATGACAGATGACAGATGACAAATGACAGATGACAGATGATAGATGATAGATGACAGATGACAGATGACAGATGACAGATGACAGATGACAGATGACAGATGACAGATGACAAATGACAGATGATAGATGGCAAATGACAGAAGACAGATGACAGATGACAGATCACAGATGACAGATGACAGATCACAGATGACAGATAACAGATGACAAATGACAAAAGACAGATGACAGATGACAAATGACAGATGACAAATGACAGATGACAGATGATAGATGACAGATGACAGATGACAGATGACAGATGACAAATGACAGAAGACAGATGACAGATGACAGATGACAGATGACAGATGACAGATGACAGATGACAGATGACAGCTGACAGATGACAGATGACAAATGACAGATGATAGATGGCAAATGACAGAAGACAGATGACAGATGACAGATCACAGATGACAGATGACAGATGACAGATCACAGATGACAGATAACAGATGACAAATGACAAAAGACAGATGACAGATGACAAATGACAGATGACAAATGACAGATGACAGATGATAGATGACAGATGACAGATGACAGATGACAGATGACAGATGACAAATGACAGAAGACAGATGACAGATGACAGATGACAAATGACAAATGACAGATGACAGATGACACATGACAGATGACAGATGATAGATGACAGATGACAGATGTCATATGACATATGACAGATGACCGATTGCAAATGACAGATGACAGATGACAGATGACAGATGACAGATGACAGATGACAGATGACAGATGACAGATGACAGATGACAGATGACAGATGACAGATGACAGACGACAGATGACAGATGACAGATGACAGATGACAGATGACAGATGACAGATGACAGATGACAGATGACAGATGACAGATGACAGATGACAGATGACAGATGACAGATGACAGATGACAGATGACAGATGACAGATGACAGATGACAGATGACAGATGACAGATGACAAATGACAGATGACAGATGACAGATGACAGATGACAGATGACAGATGACAGATGACAGATGACAGATGACAAATGACAGATGACAGATGATAGATGACAGATGACAGATGACAGATGACAGATGACAGATGACAGATGACAGATGACAGATGACAGATGACAGATGGCCAATGGCAGATGATAGATGACAAATGACAGATGACAGATGATAGATGACAGATGACAGATGACAGATGACAGATGACAGATGACAGATGACAGATGACAAATGACAGATGACAGATGACAAATGACAGAAGACAGATGACAGATGACAGATCACAGATGACAGATGACAGATGACAGATCACAGATGACAGATAACAGATGACAAATGACAAAAGACAGATGACAGATGACAAATGACAGATGACAGATGACAAATGACAGATGACAGATGATAGATGACAGATGACAGATGACAGATGACAGATGACAGATGACAAATGACAGAAGACAGATGACAGATGACAGATGACAGATGACAGATGACAGATGACAGATGACAGATGACAGATGACAGATGACAGATGACAGATGACAAATGACAGATGACAGATGATAGATGACAGATGACAGATGACAGATGACAGATGACAGATGACAGATGACAGATGACAAATGACAGATGATAGATGGCAAATGACAGAAGACAGATGACAGATGACAGATCACAGATGACAGATGACAGATGACAGATCACAGATGACAGATAACAGATGACAAATGACAAAAGACAGATGACAGATGACAAATGACAGATGACAAATGACAGATGACAGATGATAGATGACAGATGACAGATGACAGATGACAGATGACAAATGACAGAAGACAGATGACAGATGACAGATGACAGATGACAGATGACAGATGACAGATGACAGCTGACAGATGACAGATGACAAATGACAGATGATAGATGGCAAATGACAGAAGACAGATGACAGATGACAGATCACAGATGACAGATGACAGATCACAGATGACAGATAACAGATGACAAATGACAAAAGACAGATGACAGATGACAAATGACAGATGACAAATGACAGATGACAGATGATAGATGACAGATGACAGATGACAGATGACAGATGACAGATGACAAATGACAGAAGACAGATGACAGATGACAGATGACAAATGACAAATGACAGATGACAGATGACACATGACAGATGACAGATGATAGATGACAGATGACAGATGTCATATGACATATGACAGATGACCGATTGCAAATGACAGATGACAGGTGACAGATGACAGATGACAGATGACAGATGACAGATGACACATGACAGATCACAAATGACAGACGACAGATTACAGATGACAGATGACAGATGACAGATGACAGATAACAGATTACAGATGACAGAAGACAGGTGACAGATGACAGATGACAGATGACAGATGACAGATGACAGATGACAGATGACAGATGACAGATGACAGATGACAGATGACAGATGACAGATGACAGATGACAGATGACAGATGACAGATGACAGATGACAGATGACAGATGACAGATGACAGATGACAGATGACAGATGACAGATGACAGATGACAGATGACAGATGACAGATGACAGATGACAGATGACAGATGACAGATGACAGATGACAGATCACAGATGACAGATAACAGATGACAAATGACAAAAGACAGATGACAGATGACAAATGACAGATGACAGATGACAGATGACAGATGACAGATGACAGATGACGGATGACAGATGACAGATCACAGATGACAGATGACAGATGACAGATGACAGGTGAGAGATGACAGGTAACAGATGACAGATGACAGATGACAGATGACAGATGACAGATGACAGATGACAGATGACAGATTACAGATGACAGATGACAGATAACAGATGACAAATGACCGAAGACAGATGACAGATGACAGATGACAGATGACAGATGACAGATGACAGATGACAGATGACAGGTGACAGATGACATGTAACCGATAACAGATGACAGATAACAGATCACAGATGACAGATGACAAAAGGCAGAAGACAGATGACGGATGACAGATGACAGATGACATATGACAGATGACAGATGACAGATGACAGATGCCAGATGACAGATGACAGATGACAGATGACATATGACAGATGACAGATGACAGATGATAGATGACAGATGACAAAAGGCAGAAGACAGATGACGGATGACAGATGACAGATGACAGATGACAAATGCCAGATGACAGATGACATATGACAGATGACAGATGATAGATGACAGATGACAGATGGCAAATGACAGATGACAAATGACAGATGATAGATGACAGATGACACATGACAGATTACAGATGACAGATGATAGATAACATATGAAATATGACAGATTACAGATGACAGATGACAGGCGGCAGATGACAGATGACAGTTGACAGATGACAGATGACAGATGACAAATGACAGATGACAGATGACAGATCACAGATGACAGATGACAGATCACAGATGACAGATAACAGATGACAAATGACAAAAGACAGATGACAGATGACAAAGGACAAATGACAGATGACAGATGATAGATGACAGATGACACATGACAGATGACAGATGACAGATGACAGATGACAGATGACAGATGACAAATGACAGATGACAGATGACAGATGACAGATGACAGATGACAGATGACAGATGACAGATGACAGATGACAGATGACAGACGACAGATGACCGAAGACAGATGACATATGACCGATTGCAGATGACAGATGACAGGCGACAGATGACAAATGACAGATGACAGATGACAGATGACAGATGACAAATGACAGAAGACAGATGACAGATGACAGATCACAGATGACAGATGACAGATCACAGATGACAGATAACAGATGACAAATGACAAAAGACAGATGACAGATGACAAAGGACAGATGACAGATGACAGATGACAGATGACAGATGACAGATGACAGATGACAGATGACAGATGACAGATGACAGATGACAGATGACAGATGACAGATGACAGATGACAGATGACAGATGACAGATGACAGATGACAGATGACAGATGACAGATGACAGATGACAGACGACAGATGACAGATGACAGATTACAAATGACAGGTGGTAGATGACAGATGACAGATGACAGATGCCAGATGACAGATGACAAATGACAGAAGACAGATGACATATGACCGATTGCAGATGACAGATGACAGGCGACAGATGACAAATGACAGATGACAGATGACAGATGACAGATGACAGATGACAGATGACAGATGACAGATGACAGATGACAGATGACAGATGACAGATGACAGATGATAGATGACAGATGACAGATGACATATGACAGATGACAGATCACAGATGACAGATGACAGATGACAGATGACAGATGACTGATGACAGATGATTGATGACAGATGACAGATGACATATGACAGATGACAGATGACAGATGACAGATGACAGATGACAGATGACAGATGACAGATGACAGATGACAGATGACAGATGACAGATGACAGATGACAGATGACAGATGACAGATGACAGATGACAGATGACAGATGACAGATGACAGATGACAGATGACAGATGACAGATGACAGATGACAGATGACAGATGACAGATGACAGATGACAGATGACAGATGACAGATGACAGATGACAGATGACAGATGACAGATGACAGATGACAGATGACAGATGACAGATGACAAATGACAGATGACAGATGACAGATGACAGATCACAGATGACAGATGGCAAAAGGCAGAAGACAGATGACGGATGACAGATGACAGATGACATATGACAGATGACAGATGACAGATGACAGATGACAAATGACAAAAGACAGATGACAGATGACAAATGACAGATGACAGATGACAGATGACAGATGACAGATGACAGATGACAGATGACAGATGACAGATGACAGATGACAGATGACAGATGACAGATGACAGATGACAGATGACAGATGACAGATGACAGATGACAGACGACAGATGACAGATGACAGATTACAAATGACAGGTGGTAGATGACAGATGACAGATGACAGATGACAGATGACAAATGACAGAAGACAGATGACAGATGACAGATCACAGATGACAGATGACAGATCACAGATGACAGATAACAGATGACAGATGATAGATAACATATGAAATATGACCGATTACAGATGACAGGCGGCAGATGACAGATGACAGTTGACAGATGACAGATGACAAATGACAGATGACAGATGACAGATCACAGATGACAGATGACAGATGACAGATGACAGATCACAGATGACAGATAACAGATGACAAATGACAAAAGACAGATGACAGATGACAAATGACAGATGACAGATGACAGATGATAGATGACAGATGACAGATGACAGATGACAGATGACAGATGACAGATGACAGATGACAGATGACAGATGACAGATGACAGATGACAGATGACAGATGACAGATGACAGATGACAGATGACAGATGACAGATGACAGATGACAGATGACAGATGACAGATGACAGATGACAGACGACAGATGACAGAAGACAGATGACATATGACCGATTGCAGATGACAGATGACAGGCGACAGATGACAAATGACAGATGACAGATGACAAATGACAGAAGACAGATGACAGATGACAGATCACAGATGACAGATGACAGATCACAGATGACAGATAACAGATGACAAATGACAAAACACAGATGACAGATGACAAATGACAGATGACAGATGACAGATGACAGATGACAGATGACAGATGACAGATGACAGATGACAGATGACAGATGACAGATGACAGATGACAGATGACAGATGACAGATGACAGATGACAGATGACAGATGACAGATGACAGATGACAGATGACAGATGACATATGACAGATGACAGATGACAGATGACAGATGACAGATGACAGATGACAGATGACAGATGACAGATAACAGATGACAGATGACAGATGACAGATGACAGATGACAAATGACAGATGACAGATGACAGATGACAGATGACAGATGACAGATGACAGATAACAGATCACAGATGACAGATGACAGATGACAGATGACAGATGACAGATGACAGATGACAGATGACAGATGACAGATGACAGATGACAGATGACAGATGACAGATGACAGATGACAGATGACAGATGACAGATGACATATGACAGATGACAGATGACAGATGACAGATGACAGATGACAGATGACAGATGACAGATGACAGATGACAGATGACAGATGACAGATGACAAATGACAGATGACAGATGACAGATAACAGATCACAGATGACAGATGACAAAAGGCAGAAGACAGATGACGGATGACAGATGACAGATGACATATGACAGATGACAGATGACAGATGACATATGACAGATGACAGATGACAGATGACAGATGACAGATGACAAATGACAAAAGACAGATGACAGATGACAAATGACAGATGACATATGACAGATGGCAGATGACAGATGATAGATGACAGATGACAAAAGGCAGAAGACAGATGACGGATGACAGATGACAGATGACAGATGACAGATGACAAATGCCAGATGACAGATGACATATGACAGATGACAGATGACAGATGATAGATGACAGATGACAGATGACAGATGACAGATGACAAATGACAGAAGACAGATGACAGATGACAGATGACAGATCACAGATGACAGATGACAGATGACAGATGACAGATGACAGATGACAGATGACAGATGACAGATGACAGATGACAGATGACCGATTGCAGATGACAGATGACAGGCGACAGATGACAAATGACAGATGACAGATGACAGATGACAGATGACAAATGACAGAAGACAGATGACAGATGACAGATCACAGATGACAGATGACAGATCACAGATGACAGATAACAGATGACAAATGACAAAAGACAGATGACAGATGACAAATGACAGATGACAGATGACAGATGACAGATGACAGATGACAGATGACAGATAACAGATGACAGATGACAGATGACAGATGACAGATGACAGATGACAGATGACAGATGACAGATGACAGATGACAGACGACAGATGACAAATGACAGATTACAAATGACAGGTGGTAGATGACAGATGACAGATGACAGATAACAGATGACAGATGACAGATGACAAATGACAGATGACAGATGACAGATGACAGATGACAGACGACAGATGACAGAAGACAGATGACATATGACCGATTGCAGATGACAGATGACAGGCGACAGATGACAAATGACAGATGACAAATGACAGATGACAGATGACAGATGACAGATGACAGATGACAGATGACAGATGACAGATGACAGATGACAGATGACAGATGACAGATGACAGATGACAGATGACAGATGACAGATGACAGATGACAGATGACAGATGACAGATGACAGATGACAGATGACAGATGACAGATGACCGATTGCAGATGACAGATGACAGGCGACAGATGACAAATGACAGATGACAGATGACAGATGACAGATGACAAATGACAGAAGACAGATGACAGATGACAGATCACAGATGACAGATGACAGATCACAGATGACAGATAACAGATGACAAATGACAAAAGACAGATGACAGATGACAAATGACAGATGACAGATGACAGATGACAGATGACAGATGACAGATAACAGATGACAGATAACAGATGACAGATGACAGATGACAGATGACAGATGACAGATGACAGATGACAGATGACAGATGACAGATGACAGACGACAGATGACAAATGACAGATTACAAATGACAGGTGGTAGATGACAGATGACAGATGACAGATGCCAGATGACAGATGACAAATGACAGAAGACAGATGACATATGACCGATTGCAGATGACAGATGACAGGCGACAGATGACAAATGACAGATGACAGATGACAGATGACAGATGACAGATGACAGATGACAGATGACAGATGACAGATGACAGATGACAGATGACAGATGACAGATGACAGATGACAGATGACAGATGACAGATGACAGATGACAGATGACATATGACAGATGACAGATGACAGATGACAGATGACAGATGACAGATGACAGATGACTGATGACAGATGACTGATGACAGATGACAGATGACAGATGACATATGACAGATGACAGATGACAGATGACAGATGACAGATGACAGATGACAGATGACAGATGACAGATGACAGATGACAGATGACAGATGACAGATGACAGATGACAGATGACAGATGACAGGTGACAGATGACATATGACAAATGACAGACGACATGTGACAGATGACAGATGACAGATGACAGATGACAGATGACAGATGACAGATGACAGATGACAGATGACAGATGACAGATGACAGATGACAGATGACAGATGACAGATGACAGATGACAAATGACAGATGACAGATGACAGATGACAGATGACAGATGACAGACGACAGATGACAGATGTCAGATGACAGATGACAGACGACAGATGACAGATGACAGATGACAGATGACAGATGACAGATGACAGATGACAGATGACAAATGACAGAAGACAGATGACATATGACCGATTGCAGATGACAGATGACAGGCGACAGATGACAAATGACAGATGACAGATGACAGATGACAGATGACAGATGACAGATGACAGATGACAGATGACAGATGACAGATGACAGATGACAGATGACAGATGACAGATGACAGATGACAGATGACAGATGACAGATGACATATGACAGATGACAGATGACAGATGACAGATGACAGATGACAGATGACAGATGACAGATGACAGATGACAGATGACTGATGACAGATGACAGATGACAGATGACAGATGACAGATGACAGATGACAGATGACAGATGACAGATGACATATGACAGATGACAGATGACAGATAACAGATGACAGATTACATAAAACAGATGCAGATGCAGATGACAGATGATAGACGACAGGTGACAGATTACATAAAACAGATGCAAATGCAGATGACAGATGACAGATGACAGGTGAAAGATGACAGATGACAGATGACATATGACCGATTGCAGATGACAGATGACAGGCGACAGATGACAAATGACAGATGACAGATGACAGATGACAGATGACAGATGACAGATGACAGATGACAGATGACAGATGACAGATGACAGATGACAGATGACAGATGACAGATGACAGATGACAAATGACAGAAGACAGATGACATATGACCGATTGCAGATGACAGATGACAGGCGACAGATGACAAATGACAGATGACAGATGACAGATGACAGATGACAGATGACAGATGACAGATGACAGATGACAGATGACAGATGACAGATGACAGATGACAGATGACAGATGACAGATGACAGATGACAGATGACAGATGACATATGACAGATGACAGATGACAGATGACAGATGACAGATGACAGATGACAGATGACAGATGACAGATGACTGATGACAGATGACAGATGACAGATGACAGATGACAGATGACAGATGACAGATGACAGATGACAGATGACATATGACAGATGACAGATGACAGATGACAGATGACAGATGACAGATGACAGATGACTGATGACAGATGACAGATGACAGATGACAAATGACAGATGACTAATGACAGATGACAGATGACAGATGACAGATAACAGATCACAGATGACAGATGACAGATGACAGATGACAGATGACAGATGACAGATGACAGATGACAGATGACAGATGACAGATGACAGATGACAGATGACAAATGACAGATGACAGATGACAGATGACAGATGACAGATGACATATGACAGATGACAGATGACAGATGACAGATGACAGATGACAGATGACAGATGACAGATGACAGATGACAGATGACAGATGACAGATGACAAATGACAGATGACAGATGACAGATAACAGATCACAGATGACAGATGACAAAAGGCAGAAGACAGATGACGGATGACAGATGACAGATGACATATGACAGATGACAGATGACAGATGACATATGACAGATGACAGATGACAGATGACAGATGACAGATGACAAATGACAAAAGACAGATGACAGATGACAAATGACAGATGACATATGACAGATGGCAGATGACAGATGATAGATGACAGATGACAAAAGGCAGAAGACAGATGACGGATGACAGATGACAGATGACAGATGACAGATGACAAATGCCAGATGACAGATGACATATGACAGATGACAGATGACAGATGATAGATGACAGATGACAGATGACAGATGACAGATGACAAATGACAGAAGACAGATGACAGATGACAGATGACAGATCACAGATGACAGATGACAGATCACAGATGACAGATAACAGATGACAAATGACAAAAGACAGATGACAGATGACAAATGACAGATGACAGATGACAGATGACAGATGACAGATGACAGATGACCGATTGCAGATGACAGATGACAGGCGACAGATGACAAATGACAGATGACAGATGACAGATGACGGATGACAAATGACAGAAGACAGATGACAGATGACAGATCACAGATGACAGATGACAGATCACAGATGACAGATAACAGATGACAAATGACAAAAGACAGATGACAGATGACAAATGACAGATGACAGATGACAGATGACAGATGACAGATGACAGATGACAGATAACAGATGACAGATGACAGATGACAGATGACAGATGACAGATGACAGATGACAGATGACAGATGACAGATGACAGACGACAGATGACAAATGACAGATTACAAATGACAGGTGGTAGATGACAGATGACAGATGACAGATGCCAGATGACAGATGACAAATGACAGAAGACAGATGACATATGACCGATTGCAGATGACAGATGACAGGCGACAGATGACAAATGACAGATGACAGATGACAGATGACAGATGACAGATGACAGATGACAGATGACAGATGACAGATGACAGATGACAGATGACAGATGACAGATGACAGATGACAGATGACAGATGACATATGACAGATGACAGATGACAGATGACAGATGACAGATGACAGATGACAGATGACTGATGACAGATGACTGATGACAGATGACAGATTACAGATGACATATGACAGATGACAGATGACAGATGACAGATGACAGATGACAGATGACAGATGACAGATGACAGATGACAGATGACAGATGACAGATGACAGATGCAGATGACAGATGACAGGTGACAGATGACATATGACAAATGTGAGACGACATGTGACAGATGACAGATGACAGATGACAGATGACAGATGACAGATGACAGATGACAGATGACAGATGACAGATGACAGATGACAGATGACAGATGACAGATGACAGATGACAAATGACAGATGACAGATGACAGATGACAGATGACAGATGACAGATGACAGACGACAGATGACAGATGTCAGATGACAGATGACAGACGACAGATGCAGATGCAGATGACAGCTGACAGATGACAGATGACAGATGACAGATGACAGATGACAAATGACAGATGAGAGATGAGAGAATACAGATGACAGATGACCAACGACAGCTGACAAATGACAGATGAAATGTGACACATGCCATATAAGATAACAGATGACAGATGACAGATAACAGATGACAGATTACATAAAACAGATGCAGATGCAGATGACAGATGATAGACGACAGGTGACAGATTACATAAAACAGATGCAAATGCAGATGACAGATGACAGATGACAGGTGAAAGATGACAGATGACAGATGACAGATGGCAAATGGCAGATGCCAGATGACAGATGACAGATAACAGATGACAGATGACAGATGACAGATGACAGATGACAGATGACAGATGACAGATGACAGATGACAGAGGAAAGATGACAGATGACAGATGACAGATGACAGATGACAGATGCAAGATGACTAGCGACAGATGACAGATGACTGATGACAGATGACAGATGACAGATGACAAATGACAGAAGACAGATGACAGATGACAGATGACAGATGACAGATGACAGATGAAAGATGACAGATGACAGATGACAGATGACAGATGACAGATGACAGATGACAGATGACAGATGACAGATGAGAGATGACAGATGACAGATGACAGATGACAGACGACAGACATCAGATGACAGATGACAGATGACAGATGACAGATGACAGATGACAGATGACAGATGACAGATGACAGATGATAGACGACAGGTGACAGATTACATAAAACAGATGCAAATGCAGATGACAGATGACAGATGACAGATGACAGATAACAGATGACAGATGACAAATGACAGAAGACAGATGACAGATGACAGATGAAAAATGACAGATGACAGATTCTAGATGACAGATGACAGATGGCCAATGACAGATGACAAATGACAGATGACAGATGACAAATGACAGATGACAAATGACAGCTGAAAGATGACAGATGACAGATGACACATGACAGATTACAAATGACAGATGATAGATGACATATGAAAGATGACATATGACAGATTACAGATGACAGATGACAGATGACAGATGACAGATGATAGGTGACAAATGACAAATGACAAATGGCAAATGACAGATGACAAATGACAGATGACAGATGGCCCATGGCAGATGAGAGCTAACAGATGACAGATGATAGCTGACAAATGATAAATGACAAATGGCAAATGACAGATAACAAATGACAGATGACAGAAGCATGTCATAAATTACAGACGACCGGCGACAGATGACAGATGACATATGACACATGACAAATTACAGTTGACAGATGACAGATGACAGACGAGAGCTGACAGATGACAGATGACATGTGACAGATGACACATGACAGATGACACATGACAGATGACAGATGACAGGTGATAGATGACATATGAAAGATGACAGATGAGATAAGACATATGACAGATGACCTATTGCAGATGACAGATGACAGGTGACAGATGATAGTTGACAGATGACAGATGCCAGATGACAGATGACAGATGACAGATGACAGATGACACATGACAGATGACAGACGACAGATTACAAATGACAGATGACAGATTTCATATGGTAGATGCAGATGACAGATAACAAACGACAGATGACAAAATACACGTGATAAATTACAGATGACCGGTGACAGATGACAGATGACATATGACACATAACAAATTACAGCTGACAGATGACAGACGACAGCTGACAGATGACAGATGACATGTTATAGATGACACATGACAGATGACACATGACAGAGAGACAGATAACAGATGACAGATGACAGATGACAGATGACTGATGACATGTGACAGATGACAGATGACAGATGACAGATGATAGATAACAGATGAGATATGACAGATGACGGATGACACATGACAGATGACAGACGACAAATTACAAATGATAGAAGACAGAAGACAGATGACAGATGACAGATGACAGATGACAGATGACAGATGACAGATTGCAAATGACAGATGACAGATTTCATATGGCAGATGCAGATGACAGATAACAAACGACAGATGACAGAATACACGTGATAAATTACAGATGACCGGTGACAGATGACATATGACAAATAACAAATTACAGCTGACAGATGACAGACGACAGCTGACAGATGACAGATGACATGTTATAGATGACACATGACAGATGACACATGACAGAGAGGCAGATAACAGATGACAGATGACAGATGACAGATGACTGATGACATGTGACAGATGACAGATGACAGATGATAGATAACAGATGAGATATGACAGATGACGGATGACACATGACAGATGACAGACGACAAATTACAAATGATAGAAGACAGAAGACAGATGACAGATGGCCAATGACAGATGACAAATGACAGATGACAGATGACAAATGACAGATGACAGATGACAAATGACAGCTGAAAGATGACAGATGACAGATTACAAATGACAGATGATAGATGACATATGAAAGATGACATATGACAGATGACGGATGACAGATGACAGATGACAGATGACAGATGATAGCTGACAAATGATAAATGACAAATGGCAAATGACAGATAACAAATGACAGATGACAGAAGCATGTCATAAATTACAGACGACCGGCGACAGATGACAGATGACATATGACACATGACAAATTACAGTTGACAGATGACAGATGACAGACGAGAGCTGACAGATGACAGATGACATGTGACAGATGACACATGACAGATGACACATGACAGATGACAGATGACAGGTGATAGATGACATATGAAAGATGACAGATGAGATAAGACATATGACAGATGACCTATTGCAGATGACAGATGTCAGGTGACAGATGATAGTTGACAGATGACAGATGCCAGATGACAGATGACAGATGACAGATGACACATGACAGACGACAGATTACAAATGACAGATGACAGATTTCATATGGCAGATGCAGATGACAGATAACAAACGACAGATGACAGAATACACGTGATAAATTACAGATGACCGGTGACAGATGACATATGGCACATAACAAATTACAGCTGACAGATGACAGACGACAGCTGACAGATGACAGATGACATGTTATAGATGACACATGACAGATGACACATGACAGAGAGACAGATAACAGATGACAGATGACAGATGACAGATGACTGATGACATGTGACAGATGACAGATGACAGATGATAGATAACAGATGAGATATGACAGATGACGGAAGACACATGACAGATGACAGACGACAAATTACAAATGATAGAAGACAGAAGACAGATGACAGATGACAGATGACAGATGACAGATGACAGATTACAAATGACAGATGACAGATTTCATATGGCAGATGCAGATGACAGATAACAAACGACAGATGACAGAATACACGTGATAAATTACAGATGACCGGTGACAGATGACAGATGACATATGACAAATAACAAATTACAGCTGACAGATGACAGACGACAGCTGACAGATAACAGATGACATGTTATAGATGACACATGACAGATGACACATGACAGAGAGACAGCTAACAGATGACAGATGACAGATGACAGATGACTGATTACATGTGACAGATGACAGATGACAGATGACAGATGATAGATAACAGATGAGATATGACAGATGACAGATGACGGATGACACATGACAGATGACAGACGACAAATTACAAATGATAGAAGACAGAAGACAGATGACAGATGACAGATGACAGATGACAGATGACAGATGACAGATGACAGGTGGCAGATGACAGATGACAGATGAAAGATTACAAATGACAGTTGACATATTTCATATGGCAGATGCAGATGACAGATAACAAATGACAGATGACAGAAGACACGTGATAAATTACAGATGACCGGTGACAGATGACAGATGACATATGACACATAACAAATTACAGCTGACAGATGACAGACGACAGCTGACAGATGACAGATGACATGTTATAGATGACACATGACAGATGACACATGACAGAGAGACAGATAACAGATGACAGATGACAGATGACAGATGACTGATGACATGTGACAGATGACAGATGACAGATGACAGATGACTGATGACATGTGACAGATGACAGATGACAGATGACAGATGATAGATAACAGATGAGATATGACAGATGACGAATGACACATGACAGATGACAGACGACAAATTACAAATGATAGAAGACAGAAGACAGATGACAGATGACAGATGACAGATGACAGATGACAGTTGACAGGTGGCAGATGACAGATGACAGATGAAAGATGACAAATGACAGTTGACATATTTCATATGGCAGATGCAGATGACAGATAACAAATGACAGATGACAGAAGACACGTGATAAATTACAGATGACCGGTGACAAATGACAGCTGACATATGACACATGACACATGACAGATGACACATGACAGATGACAGATGACAGATGACAAATGACAGATGACAGATGATAGATGACAGATGACAGATGACAGATGACAGATGACAGATGACAGATGACAGATGACAGATGACAGATGGCCAATGGCAGATGATAGATGACCGATTACATAAGACAGATGCAGATGCAGATGACAGATGACAGAAGACACGTGATAAATTACAGATGACGTATAAGATATGACATATGACAGTTGACAGATGGCATATAACAGATGACAGGTGACAGATGACAAATGACAGATAACAGATGACAGATGACAGATGACAGATGATGGATGACAGATGACAGATGACAGATGACAGATGACAGATGACAGATGACAGATGACAGATGACAGATGACAGATGACAGATGACAGATGACAGATGACAGATGACAGATGCAGATGCAGATGACAGATGACAGATGACAGATGACAGGTGACAGATGACAGATGACAGATGACAAATGACAGATGAGAGATGAGAGAATACAGATGACAGATGACCAACGACAGCTGACAAATGACAGATGAAATGTAACACATGCCATATAAGATAACAGATGACAGATGACAGATAACAGATGACAGATTACATAAAACAGATGCAGATGCAGATGAAAGATGATAGACGACAGGTGACAGATTACATAAAACAGATGCAAATGCAGATGACAAATGACAGATGACAGGTGAAAGATGACAGATGACAGATGACAGATGACAGATGACAGATGACAGATGACAGATGACAGATGACAGATGACAGATGACAGATGACAGATGACAGATGACAGATGACAGATGACAGATGACAGATGACAGATGACAGATGACAGATGACAGATGACAGATGCAAGATGACTAGCGACAGATGACAGATGACTGATGACAGATGACAGATGACAGATGACAAATGACAGAAGACAGATGACAGATGACAGATGACAGATGACAGATGAAAGATGACAGATGACAGATGACAGATGACAGATGACAGATGCAAGATGACTAGCGACAGATGACAGATGACTGATGACAGATGACAGATGACAGATGACAAATGACAGAAGACAGATGACAGATGACAGATGACAGATGACAGATGACAGATGAAAGATGACAGATGACAGATGACAGATGACAGATGACAGATGACAGATGACAGATGACAGATGACAGATGACAGATGACAGATGACAGATGACAGATGACAGATGACAGATGCAAGATGACTAGCGACAGATGACAGATGACTGATGACAGATGACAGATGACAGATGACAGATGACAAATGACAGAAGACAGATGACAGATGACAGATGACAGATGACAGATGACAGATGACAGATGACAGATGACAGATGAAAGATGACAGATGACAGATGACAGATGACAGATGCAAGATGACTAGCGACAGATGACAGATGGCAGATGCCAGATGACAGATGACAGATAACAGATGACAGATGACAGATGACAGATGACAGATGACAGATGACAGATGACAGATGACAGATGACAGATGACAGATGACAGATGACAGATGACAGATGACAGATGACAGATGACAGATGACAGATGACAGATGACAGATGACAGATGACAGATGACAGATGACAGATGACAGATGCAAGATGACTAGCGACAGATGACAGATGACTGATGACAGATGACAGATGACAGATGACAAATGACAGAAGACAGATGACAGATGACAGATGACAGATGACAGATGACAGATGAAAGATGACAGATGACAGATGACAGATGACAGATGACAGATGACAGATGACAGATGACAGATGAGAGATGACAGATGACAGATGACAGATGACAGATGACAGACGACAGACATCAGATGACAGATGACACATGACAGATGACAGATGACAGATGACAAATGACAGATGACAGATGACAGATAACAGATCACAGATGACAGATGACAAAAGGCAGAAGACAGATGACGGATGACAGATGACAGATGACATATGACAGATGACAGATGACAGATGACAGATGACAGATGCCAGATGACAGATGACATATGACAGATGACAGATGACAGATGATAGATGACAGATGACAAAAGGCAGAAGACAGATGACGGATGACAGATGACAGATGACAGATGACAGATGACAAATGCCAGATGACAGATGACATATGACAGATGACAGATGACAGATGATAGATGACAGATGACAGATGGCAAATGACAGATGACAAATGACAGATGATAGATGACAGATGACACATGACATATTACAGATGACAGATGATAGATGACATATGAAAGATGACAGATGACATATGACAGATGACAGATGACACATGACAGATTACAGATGAAAGATGATAGATAACATATGAAATATGACCGATTACAGATGACAGATGACAGTTGACAGATGACAGATGACAGATGACAAATGACAGATGACAGATGACAGATCACAGATGACAGATGACGGATGACAGATGACAGATCACAGATGACAGATAACAGATGACAAATGACAAAAGACAGATGACAGATGACAAATGACAGATGACAGATGATAGATGACAGATGACAGATGACAGATGACAGATGACAGATGACAGATGACAGATGACAGATGACAGAAGACAGATGACAGATGACAGACGACAGATGACAGAAGACAGATGACAGATGACAGATGACAGATGACAGATGACAGATGACAGATGACAGATGACAGATGACAAATGACAGATGACAGATGACAGATGACAGACGACAGATGACAGATGTCAGATGACAGATGACAGACGACAGATGCAGATGCAGATGACAGATGATAGACGACAGGTGACAGATTACATAAAACAGATGCAAATGCAGATGACAGATGACAGATGACAGGTGAAAGATGACAGATGACAGATGGCAAATGGCAGATGCCAGATGACAGATGACAGATAACAGATGACAGATGACAGATGACAGATGACAGATGACAGATGACAGATGACAGATGACAGATGACAGATGACAGATGCAAGATGACTAGCGACAGATGACAGATGTCTGATGACAGATGACAGATGACAGATGACAAATGACAGAAGACAGATGACAGATGACAGATGACAGACGACAGATGAAAGATGACAGATGACAGATGACAGATGACAGATGACAGATGACAGATGACAGATGAGAGATGACAGATGACAGATGACAGATGACAGATGACAGACATCAGATGACAGATGACAGATGACAGATGACAGATGACAGATGACAGATGACAGATGACAGATGACAGATGACAGATGACAGATGACAGATGACAGATGACAGATGACAGATGACAGATGATAGATGACAGATGACAGATGACAGATGACAGATGACAAATGACAGATGACAGATGAAAGATGACAGATGCCAGATGACAGATGACAGATGACAGATGACAGATGACAGATGACAGATGACAGATGACAGATGACAGATGACAGATGACAGATGACAGATGACAAATGACAGACGACAGATGACAGAAGACAGATGACAGATGACAGATGACAGATGACAGATGACAGATGACAGATGACAGATGACAGATGACAAATAACAGATGACAGATGACAGATGACAGATGACAGATGACAGATGACAGATGACAGATGACAGATGACAGATGACAGATGACAGATGACAGATGACAGATGACAGGTGACAGATGACATATGACAAATCACAGACGACATGTGACAGATGGCAGATGACAGATGACAGATGACAGATGACAGATGACAGATGACAGATGACAGATGACAGATGACAGATGACAGATGACAGATGACAAATGACAGATGACAGATGACAGATGACAGATGACAGACGACAGATGACAGATGTCAGATGACAGATGACAGACGACAGATGCAGATGCAGATGACAGATGACAGATGACAGGTGACAGATGACAGATGACAGATGACTGATGACAGATGACAAATGACAGATGAGAGATGAGAGAATACAGATGACAGATGACCAACGACAGCTGACAAATGACAGATGAAATGTGACACATGCCATATAAGATAACAGATGACAGATGACAGATAACAGATGACAGATTACATAAAACAGATGCAGATGCAGATGACAGATGATAGACGACAGGTGACAGATTACATAAAACAGATGCAAATGCAGATGACAGATGACAGATGACAGGTGAAAGATGACAGATGACAGATGACAGATGGCAAATGGCAGATGCCAGATGACAGATGACAGATAACAGATGACAGATGACAGATGACAGATGACAGATGACAGATGACAGATGACAGATGACAGATGACAGATGACAGATGACAGATGACAGATGACAGATGACAGATGCAAGATGACTAGCGACAGATGACAGATGACTGATGACAGATGACAGATGACAGATGACAAATGACAGAAGACAGATGACAGATGACAGATGACAGATGACAGATGACAGATGAAAGATGACAGATGACAGATGACAGATGACAGATGACAGATGACAGATGAGAGATGACAGATGACAGATGACAGAGGACAGATGACAGATGACAGATGACAGATGACAGACATCAGATGACAGATGACAGATGACAGATGACAGATGACAGATGACAGATGACAGATGACAGATGACAGATGACAGATGACAGATGACAAATGACAGATAACAGATGACAGATGACAAATGACAGAAGAAAGATGACAGATGGAAAATGACAGATGACAGATGATAGATGACAGATGACAGATGGCCAATGACAGATGACAAATGACAGATGACAGATGACAAATGACAGATGACAGATGACAAATGACAGCTGAAAGATGACAGATGACAGATGACACATGACAGATTACAAATGACAGATGATAGATGACATATGAAAGATGACATATGACAGATGACAGATGACAGATGACAGATGACAGATGACAGATGACAGATGACAGATGATAGCTGACAAATGACAAATGACAAATGGCAAATGACAGATGACAAGTGACAGATGACAGATGGCCCATGGCAGATGAGAGCTAACAGATGACAGATGATAGCTGACAAATGATAAATGACAAATGGCAAATGACAGATAACAAATGACAGATGACAGAAGCATGTCATAAATTACAGACGACCGGCGACAGATGACAGATGACATATGACACATGACAAATTACAGTTGACAGATGACAGATGACAGACGAGAGCTGACAGATGACAGATGACATGTGACAGAGGACACATGACAGATGACACATGACAGATGACAGATGACAGGTGATAGATGACATATGAAAGATGACAGATGAGATAAGACATATGACAGATGACCTATTGCAGATGACAGATGACAGGTGACAGATGATAGTTGACAGATGACAGATGCCAGATGACAGATGACAGATGACAGATGACAGGTGATAGATGACATATGAAAGATGACAGATGAGATAAGACTTATGACAGATGACTTGTTGCAGATGACAGATGACAGATGACAGGTGACAGATGATAGATGACAGATGACAGATGACAGATGACACATGACAGATGACAGAAGACAGATTACAAATGACAGATAACAGATTTCATATGGCAGATGCAGATGACAGATAACAAACGACAGATGACAGAATACACGTGATAAATTACAGATGACCGGTGACAGATGACAGATGACATATGACACATAACAAATTACAGCTGACAGATGACAGACGACAGCTGACAGATGACAGATGACATGTTATAGATGACACATGACAGATGACACATGACAGAGAGACAGATAACAGATGACAGATGACAGATGACTGATGACATGTGACAGATGACAGATGACAGATGACAGATGATAGATAACAGATGAGATATGACAGATGACGGATGACACATGACAGATGACAGACGACAAATTACAAATGATAGAAGACAGAAGACAGATGACAGATGACAGATGACAGATGACAGATGACAGATGACAGATGACAGATGACAGGTGGCAGATGACAGATGACAGATGAAAGATGACAAATTACAGTTGACATATTTCATATGGCAGATGCAGATGACAGATAACAAATGACAGATGACAGAAGACACGTGATAAATTACAGATGACCGGTGACAAATGACAGCTGACATATGACACATGACACATGACAGATGACACATGACAGATGACAGATGACAGATGACAAATGACAGATGACAGATGATAGATGACAGATGACAGATGACAGATGACAGATGACAGATGGCCAATGGCAGATGATAGATGACCGATTACATAAGACAGATGCAGATGACAGATGACAGAAGACACGTGATAAATTACAGATGACGTATAAGATATGACATATGACAGTTGACAGATGACATATGATAGATGACATATGACAGATGACAGGTGACAAATGACAAATGACAGATGACAGATGACAGATGACAGATGACAGATGACATGTAACAGATGACAGGTGACAGATGACAAATGACAGATAACAGATGACAGATGACAGATGACAGATGACAGATGACAGATGACAAATGACAGATGACAGATGACAGATGACAGATGACAGATGACAGATGACAGATGACAGACGACAGATGACAGATGACAAATGACAGATGACAGATGACAGATGACAGATGGCCAATGGCAGATGATAGATGACCGATTACATAAGACAGATGCAGATGCAGATGACAGATGACAGAAGACACGTGATAAGTTACAGATGACATATAAGATATGACATATGACAGTTGACAGATGACATATGACAGATGACAGGTGACAAATGACAAATGACAGATGACAGATGACAGACGACAGATGACAGATGGTAGATGACATATGAAAGCTGACAGATGACATATGACAGATGACACATGACAGATTACAGATGACAGATGATAGATGACATATGAAATATGACCGATTACAGATGACAGATGACAGGCGTCAGATGACAGATGACAGATGACAGATGACAGATGACAAATCACAGATGACAGATCACAGATGACAGATGACAGATGACAGATTACAGATGACAGATGACAGATAACAGATGACAAATGACAAAAGACAGATGACAGATGACAAATGACAGATGACAGATGATAGATGAAGGATGACAGATGACACATGACAGATTACAGATGAGAGATGACAGATGACAGATGGCCAATGGCAGATGATAGATGACCGATTACATAAGACAGATGCAGATGCAGATGACAGATGACAGAAGACACGTGATAAGTTACAGATGACATATAAGATATGACATATGACAGTTGACAGATGACATATGACAGATGACAGGTGACAAATGACAAATGACAGATGACAGATGACAGACGACAGATGACAGATGACAGATGACAGATGACAGATGACAGATGACAGGTGACAGATGACAGATGACAGATGACAGATGACAGATGACAGATGACAGATGACAGATGACAGATGATAGATGACAGATGACAGATGACAGATGACAGATGACAGATGACAGATGACAGATGACAGATGACCGATGACAGATGACAGATGACAGATGACAAATGACAGATGACAGATGACAGATGACAGATGACAGATGACAGATGGCCAATGGCAGATGATAGATGACCGATTACATAAGACAGATGCAGATGCAGATGACAGATGACAGAAGACACGTGATAAGTTACAGATGACATATAAGATATGACATATGACAGTTGACAGATGACATATGACAGATGACAGGTGACAAATGACAAATGACAGATGACAGATGACAGACGACAGATGACAGATGACAGATGACAGATGACAGATGACAGATGACAGATGACAGGTGACAGATGACAGATGACAGATGACAGATGACAGATGACAGATGACAGATGACAGATGATATATGACATATGACAGATGGCCAATGGCAGATGACAGATGACAGATGATAGATGACAGATGACAGATGACAGATGACAGATGACAGATGACAGATGACAGATGACAGATGACAGATGGCAGATGACAGATGACAGATGACAGATGACAGATGACAAATGACAGATGACAGATGACAGATGACAGATGGCCAATGGCAGATGATAGATGACCGATTACATAAGACAGATGCAGATGCAGATGACAGATGACAGAAGACACGTGATAAATTACAGATGACATATAAGATATTACATATGACAGTTGACAGATGACATATGACAGATGACAGGTGACAAATGACAAATGACAGATGACAGATGACAGATGACAGATGACAGATGACAGATGACAGATGACAGATAACAGATGACAGATGACAGATGACAGATGACAGATGACAGATGACAGATGACAGATGGCCAATGGCAGATGATAGATAACCGATTAGATAAGACAGATGCAGATGCAGATGACAGATGACAGAAGACACGTCATAAATTACAGATGACATATAAGATATGACAGATGACAGATGACAGATGACAGATGACAGATGACAGATGACGGATGACAGATGACAGATGACAGATGACAAATGACAGATGACAGATGACAGATGACAGATGACAGATGGCCAATGGCAGATGATAGATGACCGATTACATAAGACAGATGCAGATGCAGATGACAGATGACAGAAGACACGTGATAAATTACAGATGACATATAAGATATGACATATGACAGTTGACAGATGACAAATGACAGATGACAGGTGACAAATGACAAATGACAGATGACAGATGACAGATGACAGATGACAGATGACAGATGACAGATGGCCAATGACAGATGATAGATGACCGATTACATAAGACAGATGCAGATGCAGATGACAGATGACAGAAGACACGTGATAAATTACAGATGACGTATAAGA
Source organism: Condylostylus longicornis (assembly GCF_029603195.1). Lineage (NCBI taxonomy): Eukaryota > Metazoa > Arthropoda > Insecta > Diptera > Dolichopodidae > Condylostylus > Condylostylus longicornis. The sequence continues at coordinate 753,859 of NW_026578187.1, forward strand.
TATGACATATGACAGTTGACAGATGACATATAACAGATGACAGGTGACAGATGACAAATGGCAGTAACAGATGACAGATGACAGATGACAGATGACAGATGATAGATGACAGATGACAATGACAGATGACAGATGACAGATGACAGATGACAGATGACAGATGACAGATGACAGATGACAGATGACAGATGACAGATGACCGATGACAGATGACAGATGACAGATGACAAATGACAGATGACAGATGACAGATGACAGATGACAGATGACAGATGACAGATGACAGATGACAGATGACAGATGACAGATGACAGATGACAGATGACAGATGGCCAATGGCAGATGATAGATGACCGATTACATAAGACAGATGCAGATGACGTATAGGATATGACATATGACAGTTGACAGATGACATATAACAGAAAACAAGTGACAGATGACAAATGGCAGTAACAGATGACAGATGACAGATGATAGATGACAGATGACAATGACAGATGACAGATGACAGATGACAGATGACAGATGACAGATGACAGATGACAGATGACAGATGACAGATGACAGATGACCGATGACAGATGACAGATGACAGATGACAGATGACAAATGACAAATGACAAATGACAGATGACAGATAACAGATGACAGATGACAGATGGCCAATGGCAGATGATAGATGACCGATTACATAAGACAGATGCAGATGCAGATGACAGATGACAGAAGACACGTGATAAATTACAGATGACGTAATAGATATGACATATGACAGTTGACAGATGACATATAACAGATGACAGGTTACAGATGACAAATGACAGATAACAGATGACAGATGACAGATGACAGATGATAGATGACAGATGACAGATGACAGATGACAGATGACAGATGACATATGACAGATGACAGATGACAGATGACAGATGACCGATGACAGATGACAGATGACAGATGACAAATGACAGATGACAGATGATATATGACAGATGATAGATGACAGATGACAGATGACAGATGACAGATGACAGATGACAAATGACAAATGGCCAATGTCAGATGATAGATGACCGATTACATAAGACAGATGCAGATGCAGATGACAGATGACAGAAGACACGTGATAAATTACAGATGACGTATAAGATATGACATATGACAGTTGACAGATGACATATAACAGATGACAGGTGACAGATGACAAATGACAGATAACAGATGACAGATGACAGATGACAGATGATAGATGACAGATGACAGATGACAGATGACAGATGACAGATGACAGATGACAGATGACAAATGACAGATGACAGATGATAGATGACAGATGACAGATGACAGATGATAGATGACAGATGACAGATGGCCAATGGCAGATGATAGATGACCGATTACATAAGACAGATGCAGATGCAGATGACAGATGACAGAAGACACGTGATAAATTACAGATGACGTATAAGATATGACATATGACAGTTGACAGATGACATATAACAGATGACAGTTGACAGATGACAAATGACAGATAACTGATGACAGATGACAGATGACAGATGACAGATGATAGATGACAGATGACAGATGACAGATGAAAGATGACAAATGACAGTTAACATATTTCATATGGCAGATGCAGATGACAGATAACAAATGACAGATGACAGAAGACACGTGATAAATTACAGATGACCGGTGACAAATGACAGATGACATATGACACATGACACATGACAGATGACACATGACAGATGACAGATGACAAATGACAAATGACAAATGACAGATGACAGATGAAAGATGACAGATGACTGATAACAGATGACAGATGACAGTTGACAGATGACAGATGACAGATGACAGATGGCCAATGGCAGATGATAGATGACCGATTACATAAGACAGATGCAGATGCAGATGACAGATGACAGAAGACACGTGATAAATTACAGATGACATATAAGATATGACATATGACAGTTGACAGATGACATATGATAGATGACATATGACAGATGACAGGTGACAAATGACAAATGACAGATGACAGATGACAGATGAAAGATGACAGATGACAGATGACAGATGACAGATGACAGATGACAAATGACAGATGACAGATGACAGATGACAGATGACAGATGGCCAATGGCAGATGATAGATGACCGATTACATAAGACAGATGCAGATGCAGATGACAGATGACAGAAGACACGTGATAAATTACAGATGACATATAAGATATGACATATGACAGTTGACAGATGACATATGACAGATGACAGGTGACAAATGACAAATGACAGATGACAGATGACAGATGACAGATGACAGATGACAGATGACATATGACAGATGACAGATGACAGATGACAGATGACAGATGACAGATGACAGATGACAGATGGCCAATGGCAGATGATAGATGACCGATTACATAAGACAGATGCAGATGCAGATGACAGATGACAGAAGACACGTGATAAATTACAGATGACATATAAGATATGACATATGACAGTTGACAGATGACATATGATAGATGACATATGACAGATGACAGGTGACAAATGACAAATGACAGATGACAGATGACAGATGACAGATGACAGATGACAGATGACAGATGACAGATGACAGATGACAAATGACAGATGACAGATGACAGATGACAGATGAAAGATGGCCAATGGCAGATGATAGATGACCGATTACATAAGACAGATGCAGATGCAGATGACAGATGACAGAAGACACGTGATAAATTACAGATGACATATAAGATATGACATATGACAGTTGACAGATGACATATGACAGATGACAGGTGACAAATGACAAATGACAGATGACAGATGACAGATGACAGATGACAGATGACAGATGACAGATGGCCAATGGCAGATGATAGATGACCGATTACATAAGACAGATGCAGATGCAGATGACAGATGACAGAAGACACGTGATAAATTACAGATGACGTATAAGATATGACATATGACAGTTGCCAGATGACATATAACAGATGACAGGTGACAGATGACAAATGACAGATAACAGATGACAGGTGACAGATGACAAATGACAGTAACAGATGACAGATGACAGATGACAGATGATAGATGACAGATGACAATGACAGATGACAGATGACAGATGACAGATGACAGATGACAGATGACAGATGACAGATGACAGATGACCGATGACAGATGACAGATGACAGATGACAGATGACAAATGACAAATGACAAATGACAGATGAGAGATGACAGATGACAGATGACAGATGGCCAATGGCAGATGATAGATGACCGATTACATAAGACAGATGCAGATGCAGATGACAGATGACAGAAGACACGTGATAAATTACAGATGACGTATAAGATATGACATATGACAGTTGACAGATGACATATAACAGATGACAGGTGACAGATGACAAATGACAGATAACCGATGACAGATGACAGATGACAGATGATAGATGACAGATGACAGATGACAGATGACAGATGACAGATGACAGATGACAGATGACCGATGACAGATGACAGATGACCGATGTCAGATGACAGATGACAGATGACAGATGACAAATGACAGATGACAGATGATATATGACAGATGACACATGACAGATGACAGATGACAGATGACAGATGACAGATGACAAATGGCCAATGGCAGATGATAAATGACCGATTACATAAGACAGATGCAGATGCAGATGACAGATGACAGAAGACACGTGATAAATTACAGATGACGTATAAGATATGACATATGACAGTTGACAGATGACATATAACAGATGACAGGTGACAGATGACAAATGACAGATAACAGATGACAGATGACAGATGATAGATGACAGATGACAGATGACAGATGACAGATGACAGATGACAGATGACAGATGACAGATGACAGATGACAAATGACAGATGACAGATGATAGATGACAGATGACAGATGACAGATGATAGATGACAGATGACAGATGACAGATGACAGATGGCCAATGGCAGATGACAGATGACAGATGATAGCTGACAAATGACAAATGACAAATGGCAAATGACAGATGACAAATGACAGATGACAGATGGCCAATGGCAGATGACAGCTGACGGATGACAGATGACAGATGACAGATAACAGACGACAGATGACAAATGACAGAAGACAGATGACAGATGGCAGATGACAGATGACAAATGACAGATGACAGATGACAGATGACAGATGACAGATGATAGATGACAGATGACAGATGACAGATGACATATGACAGATGACAGATGACGGATGACAGATGACAGATGACAGATGGCAGATGACAGATGCCAGATGACAGATGACATATGACAGATGACAGATGACAGATGATAGATGACAGATGACAGATGGCAAATGACAGATGACAGATGACAGATGAAAGATGACAGATGACAGATGACACATGACAGATTACAGATGACAGATGATAGAGGACATATGACAGATGACAGATGAATATGACATATGACAGATGACCGATTGCAGATGACAGATGACAGATGACAGATGACAGATGACAGATGACAGATGACAGATGACAGATGACAGATAACAGATGACAGATGACAAAAAACAGAAGAAAGATGACAGATGACAAATGACAGAAGACACATGACAGATGACAGATGACAGATGACAGATGACAGATGACAGATGACAGATTACAGATGACAAAAGACAGAAGACAGATGACAGATGACAGATGACAGATGACAAATGACAGATGCCAGATGACAGATGACATATGACAGATGACAGATGACGGATGACAGATGACAGATGACAGATGGCAGATGACAGATGCCAGATGACAGATGACATATGACAGATGACAGATGACAGATGATAGATGACAGATGACAGATGGCAAATGACAGATGACAGATGACAGATGAAAGATGACAGATGACAAATGACACATGACAGATTACAGATGACAGATGATAGAGGACATATGAAAAATGTAAGATGAATATGACATATGACAGATGACCGATTGCAGATGACAGATGACAGATGACAGATGACAGATGACAGATGACAGATGACAGATGACAGATGACAGATGACAGATAACAGATGACAGATGACAAAAAACAGAAGACAGATGACAGATGACAAATGACAGAAGACACATAACAGATGACAGATGACAGATGACAGATCACAGATGACAGATGACAGATAACAGATGACAGATGACAAATGACAGAAGACAGATGACAGATGACAGATGACAGATGACAGATGACAGATGACAGATGACAGATGACAGATGACAGATGACAGGTGACAGATGACAGATGACAGGTGACAGATGACAGATGACAGATAACAGATGACAGATGACAAAAGGCAGAAGACAGATGACGGATGACAGATGACAGATGACAGATGACAGTTGCCAGATGACAGATGACATATGACAGATGACAGATGACAGATGATAGATGACAGATGACAGATGGCAAATGACAGATAAAAAATGACAGATGAAAGATGACAGATGACACATGACATATTACAGATGACAAATGAAAGATGACATATGAAAGCTGACAGATGACATATGACAGATGACACATGACAGATTACAGATGGCAGATGATAGATGACATATGAAATATGACCGATTACAGATGACAGATGACAGGCGTCAGATGACAGATGACAGATGACAGATGACAGATGACAGATGACAAATTACAGATGACAGATCACAGATGACAGATGACAGATGACAGGTGACAGATGACAGATAATAGATGACAAATGACAAAAGACAGATGACAGATGACAAATGACAGATGACAGATGACAGATGACAGATGACAGATGACAGATGACAGATGACAGATGACAGATGGCAGATGACAGATGACAGATAACAGATGACAGGTGACAGATGACAGATGACAGATGACAGATGACAGATGACAGATGACAGATGACAGATGACAGATGACAGATGACAGATGCCAGATGACAAATGACAGGCGACAGATGACAGATGACAGATGACAGATGCCAGATGACATATGACAAATGACAGAAGACAGATGACATATGACCGATTGCAGATGACAGATGACAGGCGACAGATGACAGATGACAGATGACAGACGAGAGCTGACAAATGACAGATGACAGATGACATGTGACAGATGACGGATGACAGATGACACATGACAGATGACAGATGACAGGTGATAGATGACATATGAAAGATGACAGATGAAATAAGACATATGACAGACGACCTATTGCAGATGACAGATGACAGGTGACAGATGATAGATGACAGATGACAGATGACAGATGACACATGACAGATGACAGATGACAGGTGATAGATGACATATGAAAGATGACAGATGAGATAGGACATATGACAGATGACCTGTTGCAGATGACAGATGACAGATGATAGGTGACAGATGATAGATGACAGATGACAGATGACACATGACAGATGACAGACGACAGATGACAGATGACAGATGACAGACGACAGATGACAGATGACAGATGACAGATGACAGATGACAGATGAAAGATGATAGATAACAGATGACAGATGACAGATGACAAATGACAGAAGACAGATGACAGATGACAGATGACAGATGACACATGACAGATGATAGATGACAGATGACAGTTGGCATATGACAGATGACAAATGACAGATGACAGATGACAAAAGACAGATGACAGATGACAAATGACAGCTGAAAGATGACAGATGACAGATGACACATGACAGATTACAGATGACAGATGATAGATGACATATGAAAGATGACAGATGACATATGACAGATGACAGATGACACATGACAGATTACAGATGACAGATGATAGATGACATATGAAGAATGACATATGACATATGACAGATGATAGATGACAGATGACAGATGACAGATGACAGATGACAGATGATAGATGACAGATGACAGATGGCAAATGACAGATGATAAATGACAGATAACTGATGACAAATGACAGATGACAGATGACACATGGCCAATGGCAGATGACAGATGACAGATTACAGATGACATATGATAGATTACAGATGAGAGATGACAGATTACAGGTGACAGATGACAGATGACAGATGACAGATGACAAATGACAGAAGACAGATGACAGATGACAGATGACAGATGACAGATGACAGATGATAGATGACAGATGACAGATGATAGATGACAGATGACAGATGGCAAATGACAGATGATAAATGACAGATGACTGATGACAAATGACAGATGACAGATGACAAATGGCCAATGGCAGATGACAGATGATAGATTACAGATGACACATGATAGATTACAGATGAGAGATGACAGATTACAGGTGACAGATGACAGATGACAGATGACATATGGCAAATGACAGATGATAAATGACAGATGACTGATGACAAATGACAGATGACAAATGGCCAATGGCATATGACAGATGACAGATTACAGATGACACATTATAGATTACAGGTGACACATGATAGATTACAGATGAGAGATGACAGATGACAGATGACAGACGACAGATGACAGATGACAGATGACAGATGACAGATGACAGATGACAGATAACAGATGACAGATGACAGATGACAGATGACAGATGATAGATGACAGATGACATATGGCAAATGACAGATGATAAATGACAGATGACTGATGACAAATGACAGATGACAAATGGCCAATGGCAGATGACAGATGACAGATTACAGATGACACATGATAGATTACAGATGACACATGATAGATTACAGATGAGAGATGACAGATTACAGGTGACAGATGACAGATGACAAATGACAGATGACAGATGACAGATGACAGACGACAGATGACAGATGACAGATGACAGATGACAGATGACAGATGACAGATAACAGATGACAGATGACAGATGACAAATGACAGAAGACAGATGACAGATGACAGATGACAGATGACAGATGACAGATGATAGATGACCGATGACAGATGATAGATGACAGATGAAGGATGACATATGACATATGACAGATGACAGATGACAGATGACAGATGACAGATGACAGATGACAGATGACAGATGACAGATGACAGATGACAGATGATAGATGACAGATGACAGATGGCAAATGACAGATGATAAATGACAGATGACTGATGACAAATGACAGATGACAGATGACAAATGGCCAATGGCAAATGACAGATGATAAATGACAGATAACTGATGACAAATGACAGATGACAGATGACAAATGGCCAATGGCAGATGACAGATTACAGATGACATATGATAGATTACAGATGAGAGATGACAGATGACAGATGACAGATGACATATGACATATGACAGATGACAGATGACAGATGACAGATGACAGATGACAGGTGACAGATGACAGATGACAGATGACAGATGACAGATGACAGATGACAGATGACAGACGACAGATGACAGATGACAGATGACAGATGACAGATGACAGATGACAGATAACAGATGACAGATGACAGATGACAAATGACAGAAGACAGATGACAGATGACAGATGACAGATGACAGATGACAGATGACAGATGACAGATGATAGATGACAGATGACAGATGATAGATGACAGATGACAGATGACAGATGACCTATTGCAGATGACAGATGACAGGTGACAGATGATAGATGACAGATGACAGATGACAGATGACACATGACACATGACAGATGACAGATGACAGGTGATAGATGGCATATGAAAGATGACAGATGAAATAAGACATATGACAGATGACCTATTGCAGATGACAGATGACAGGTGACAGATGATAGATGACAGATGACAGATGACAGATGACAGATGACAGATGACAGATGACAGATGACAGATGATAGATGACAGATGACAGATGGCAAATGACAGATGATAAATGACAGATGACTGATGACAAATGACAGATGACAGATGGCAAATGACAGATGATAAATGACAGATGACTGATGACAGATTACAGATGACACATGATAGATTACAGATGAGAGATGACAGATTACAGGTGACAGATGACAGATGACAGATGACAGATGACAGATGACAGACGACAGATGACAGATGACAGATGACAGATGACAGATGACAGATGACAGATGACAGATAACAGATGACAGATGACAGATGACAAATGACAGAAGACAGATGACAGATGACAGATGACAGATGACAGATGATAGACGACAGATGACAGTTGGCAAATGACAGATGACAAATGACAGATGACAGATGACAAATGACAGATGACAGATGACAGATGACAGATGACAGATGACAGATAACAGATGACAGATGACAAAAAACAGAAGACAGATGACAGATGACAAATGACAGAAGACACATAACAGATGACAGATGACAGATGACAGATCACAGATGACAGATGACAGATAACAGATGACAGATGACAAATGACAGAAGACAGATGACAGATGACAGATGACAGATGACAGATGACAGATGACAGATGACAGATGACAGATGACAGATGACAGGTGACAGATGACAGATGACAGGTGACAGATGACAGATGACAGATAACAGATGACAGATGACAAAAGGCAGAAGACAGATGACGGATGACAGATGACAGATGACAGATGACAGTTGCCAGATGACAGATGACATATGACAGATGACAGATGACAGATGATAGATAACAGATGACAGATGACAGATGACAGATGACAGATGACAGATGACAGATGACAGATAACAGATGACAGATGACAGATGACAAATGACAGAAGACAGATGACAGATGACAGATGACAGATGACAGATGACAGATGATAGACGACAGATGACAGTTGGCAAATGACAGATGACAAATGACAGATGACAGATGACAAATGACAGATGACAGATGACAGATGACAGATGACAGATGACAGATAACAGATGACAGATGACAAAAAACAGAAGACAGATGACAGATGACAAATGACAGAAGACACATAACAGATGACAGATGACAGATGACAGATCACAGATGACAGATGACAGATAACAGATGACAGATGACAAATGACAGAAGACAGATGACAGATGACAGGTGACAGATGACAGATGACAGGTGACAGATGACAGATGACAGATAACAGATGACAGATGACAAAAGGCAGAAGACAGATGACGGATGACAGATGACAGATGACAGATGACAGTTGCCAGATGACAGATGACAGATGACAGATGACAGATGACAGATGACAGATAACAGATGACAGATGACAGATGACAAATGACAGAAGACAGATGACAGATGACAGATGACAGATGACAGATGATAGACGACAGATGACAGTTGGCAAATGACAGATGACAAATGACAGATGACAGATGACAAATGACAGATGACAGATGACAGATGACAGATGACAGATAACAGATGACAGATGACAAAAAACAGAAGACAGATGACAGATGACAAATGACAGAAGACACATAACAGATGACAGATGACAGATGACAGATCACAGATGACAGATGACAGATAACAGATGACAGATGACAAATGACAGAAGACAGATGACAGATGACAGATGACAGATGACAGATGACAGATGACAGATGACAGATGACAGATGACAGATGACAGGTGACAGATGACAGATGACAGGTGACAGATGACAGATGACAGATAACAGATGACAGATGACAAAAGGCAGAAGACAGATGACGGATGACAGATGACAGATGACAGATGACAGTTGCCAGATGACAGATGACATATGACAGATGACAGATGACAGATGATAGATGACAGATGACAGATGGCAAATGACAGATAAAAAATGACAGATGAAAGATGACAGATGACACATGACATATTACAGATGACAAATGATAGATGACATATGAAAGCTGACAGATGACATATGACAGATGACACATGACAGATTACAGATGACAGATGATAGATGACATATGAAATATAACCGATTACAGATGACAGATGACAGGCGTCAGATGACAGATGACAGATGACAGATGACAGATGACAAATTACAGATGACAGATCACAGATGACAGATGACAGATGACAGGTGACAGATGACAGATAATAGATGACAAATGACAAAAGACAGATGACAGATGACAAATGACAGATGACAGATGACAGATGACAGATGACAGATGACAGATGACAGATGGCAGATGACAGATGACAGATAACAGATGACAGATGACAGATGACAGATGACAGATGACAGATGACAGATGACAGATGACAGATGACAGATGACAGATGACAGATGACAGATGCCAGATGACAAATGACAGGCGACAGATGACAGATGACAGATGCCAGATGACATATGACAAATGACAGAAGACAGATGACATATGACCGATTGCAGATGACAGATGACAGGCGACAGATGACAGATGACAGATGACAGATGACAGACGAGAGCTGACAAATGACAGATGACAGATGACATGTGACAGATGACGGATGACAGATGACACATGACAGATGACAGATGACAGGTGATAGATGACATATGAAAGATGACAGATGAAATAAGACATATGACAGATGACCTATTGCAGATGACAGATGACAGGTGACAGATGATAGATGACAGATGACAGATGACAGATGACACATGACAGATGACAGATGACAGGTGATAGATGACATATGAAAGATGACAGATGAGATAGGACATATGACAGATGACCTGTTGCAGATGACAGATGACAGATGATAGGTGACAGATGATAGATGACAGATGACAGATGACACATGACAGATGACAGACGACAGATGACAGATGACAGATGACAGACGACAGATGACAGATGACAGATGACAGATGACAGATGACAGATGAAAGATGACAGATAACAGATGACAGATGACAGATGACAAATGACAGAAGACAGATGACAGATGACAGATGACAGATGACAGATGACACATGACAGATGATAGATGACAGATGACAGTTGGCATATGACAGATGACAAATGACAGATGACAGATGACAAATGACAGATGACAGATGACAAATGACAGCTGAAAGATGACAGATGACAGATGACACATGACAGATTACAGATGACAGATGATAGATGACATATGAAAGATGACAGATGACATATGACAGATGACAGATGACACATGACAGATTACAGATGACAGATGATAGATGACATATGAAGAATGACATATGACATATGACAGATGATAGATGACAGATGACAGATGACAGATGACAGATGACAGATGATAGATGACAGATGACAGATGGCAAATGACAGATGATAAATGACAGATAACTGATGACAAATGACAGATGACAGATGACACATGGCCAATGGCAGATGACAGATGACAGATTACAGATGACATATGATAGATTACAGATGAGAGATGACAGATTACAGGTGACAGATGACAGATGACAGATGACAGATGACAGATGACAGATGACAGATGACAGATGACAGATGACAGATGACAGATGACAGATGACAGATAACAGATGACAGATGACAGATGACAAATGACAGAAGACAGATGACAGATGACAGATGACAGATGACAGATGACAGATGATAGATGACAGATGACAGATGATAGATGACAGATGACAGATGGCAAATGACAGATGATAAATGACAGATGACAGATGACAGATGACAGATGACAGATGATAGATGACAGATGACAGATGGCAAATGACAGATGATAAATGACAGATGACTGATGACAAATGACAGATGACAGATGACAAATGGCCAATGGCAGATGACAGATGATAGATTACAGATGACACATGATAGATTACAGATGAGAGATGACAGATTACAGGTGACAGATGACAGATGACAGATGACATATGGCAAATGACAAATGATAAATGACAGATGACTGATGACAAATGACAGATGACAAATGGCCAATGGCAGATGACAGATGACAGATTACAGATGACACATTATAGATTACAGGTGACACATGATAGATTACAGATGAGAGATGACAGATGACAGATGACAGACGACAGATGACAGATGACAGATGACAGATGACAGATGACAGATGACAGATGACAGATAACAGATGACAGATGACAGATGACAGATGACAGATGATAGATGACAGATGACATATGGCAAATGACAGATGATAAATGACAGATGACTGATGACAAATGACAGATGACAAATGGCCAATGGCAGATGACAGATGACAGATTACAGATGACACATGATAGATTACAGATGACACATGATAGATTAGAGATGAGAGATGACAGATTACAGGTGACAGATGACAGATGACAAATGACAGATGACAGATGACAGATGACAGACGACAGATGACAGATGACAGATGACAGATGACAGATGACAGATGACAGATAACAGATGACAGATGACAGATGACAAATGACAGAAGACAGATGACAGATGACAGATGACAGATGACAGATGACAGATGATAGATGACTGATGACAGATGATAGATGACAGATGAAGGATGACATATGACATATGACAGATGACAGATGACAGATGACAGATGACAGATGACAGATGACAGATGACAGATGACAGATGACAGATGACAGATGACAGATGACAGATGACAGATGACAGATGATAGATGACAGATGACAGATGGCAAATGACAGATGATAAATGACAGATGACTGATGACAAATGACAGATGACAGATGACAAATGGCCAATGGCAAATGACAGATGATAAATGACAGATAACTGATGACAAATGACAGATGACAGATGACAAATGACAGAAGACAGATGACAGATGACAGATGACAGATGACAGATGACAGATGTCAGATGACAGATGATAGATGACAGATTACAGGTGACAGATGACAGATGACAAATGACAGATGACAGATGACAGATGACAGACGACAGATGACAGATGACAGATGACAGATGACAGATGACAGATGACAGATGACAGATGACAGATGACAGATGACAGATGACAGATGACAGATGACAGATGACAGATGACAGATGACAGATGACAGATGACAGATGATAGATGACTGATGACAGATGATAGATGACAGATGAAGGATGACATATGACATATGACAGATGACAGATGACAGATGACAGACGACAGATGACAGATGACAGATGACAGATGACAGATGACAGATAACAGATGACAGATGACAGATGACAAATGACAGAAGACAGATGACAGATGACAGATGACAGATGACAGATGACAGATGACAGATGTCAGATGACAGATGATAGATGACAGATGACAGATGATAGATGACAGATGACAGATGACAGATGACCTATTGCAGATGACAGATGACAGGTGACAGATGATAGATGACAGATGACAGATGACAGATGACACATGACACATGACAGATGACAGATGACAGGTGATAGATGGCATATGAAAGATGACAGATGAAGTAAGACATATGACAGATGACCTATTGCAGATGACAGATGACAGGTGACAGATGATAGATGACAGATGACAGATGACAGATGACAGATGACAGATGACAGATGACAGATGATAGATGACAGATGACAGATGGCAAATGACAGATGATAAATGACAGATGACTGATGACAAATGACAGATGACAGATGACAAATGGCCAATGGCAGATGACAGATGACAGATTACAGATGACACATGATAGATTACAGATGAAAGATGACAGATTACAGGTGACAGATGACAGATGACAGATGACAGATGACAGATGACAGACGACAGATGACAGATGACAGATGACAGATGACAGATGACAGATGACAGATGACAGATAACAGATGACAGATGACAGATGACAAATGACAGAAGACAGATGACAGATGACAGATGACAGATGACAGATGACAGATGATAGACGACAGATGACAGTTGGCAAATGACAGATGACAAATGACAGATGACAGATGACAAATGACAGATGACAAATGACAGCTGAAAGATGACAGATGACAGATGACACATGACAGATTACAGATGACAGATGATAGATGACATATGAAAGATGACAGATGACATATGACAGATGACAATGACCCATGACAGATTACAGATGACAGATGATAGATGACATATGAAGGATGACATGTGACATATGACAGATGACAGATGACAGATGACAGATGACAGATGACAGATGACAGATGACAGATGACAGATGACAGATGACAGATGATAGCTGACAGATGACAAATGACAAATGGCAAATGACAGATGACAAATGACAGATGATAGATGGCCAATGGCAGATGACAGCTGACAGATGACAGATGACAGATGACAGATGACAGATGACAGATGACAGATGACAGATGACAGATGACAGATGACAGATGACAGATGATAGATGACAGATGACAGATGACAGATGACATATGACATATGACAGATGACCGATTGCAAATGACAGATGACAGATGACAGATTACAGATGACACATGATAGATTACAGATGAGAGATGACAGATTACAGGTGACAGATGACAGATGACAGATGACAGATGACAGATGACAGATGACAGATGACAGACCACAAATGACAGACGACAGATTACAGATGACAGATGACAGATGACAGATGACAGATAACAGATTACAGATGACAGAAGACAGGTGACAGATGACAGATGACAGATGACAGATGACAGATGATAGATGACAGATGACAGATGACAGATGACAGATGACAGATGACAGATGACAGATGACAGATGACAGATGACAGATGACAGATGACAGATGACAGATGACAGATGACAGATGACAAATGACAAATGGCAAATGACAGATGACAAATGACAGATGATAGATGGCCAATGGCAGATGACAGCTGACAGATGACAGATGACAAATGACAAATGACAGATGACAGATGACAGATGACAGATGACAGATGACAGATGACAGATGACAGATGATAGATGACAGATGACAGATGACATATGACATATGACAGATGACCGATTGCAAATGACAGATGACAGATGACAGATTACAGATGACACATGATAGATTACAGATGAGAGATGACAGATTACAGGTGACAGATGACAGATGACAGATGACAGATGACAGATGACAGATGACAGATGACAGATGACAGATGACAGATGACAGATGACAGACCACAAATGACAGACGACAGATTACAGATGACAGATGACAGATGACAGATGACAGATAACAGATTACAGATGACAGAAGACAGGTGACAGATGACAGATGACAGATGACAGATGATAGATGACAGATGACAGATGACAGATGACAGATGACAGATGACAGATGACAGATGACAGATGACAGATGACAGATGACAGATGACAGATGACAGATGACAGATGACAGATGACAGATGACAGATAGCAGATGACAAAAGACAGAAGACAGATGACAGATGACAGATGAAAAATGACAGATGCCAGATGACAGATGACATATGACAGATGACAGATGATAGATGACAGATGACAGATGGCAAATGACAGATGACAAATGACAGATGAAAGATGACAGATGACACATGACAGATTACAGATGACAGGTGATAGAGGACATATGAAAGATGACAGATGAATATGACATATGACAGATGACCGATTGCAGATGACAGATGACAGATGACAGATGACAGATGACAGATGACAGATGACAGATGACAGATGACAGATGACAGATGACAGATGACAGATGACAGATGACAGATGACAGATGACAGATGACAGATGACAGATGACAGATGACAGATGACAGATGACAGATGACAGATGACAGATGACAGATGACAAAAAACAGAAGACAGATGACAGATGACAGATGACAGATGACAGATGACAGATGACAGATGACAGATGACAGATCACAGATCACAGATGACAGATGACAGATGACAGATGACAGATGACAGATAACAGATGACAGATGACAAATGACCGAAGACAGATGACAGATGACAGATGACAGATGACAGATGACAGATGACAGGTGACAGATGACAGGTAACAGATGACAGATGACAGATAACAGATCACAGATGACAGATGACAAAAGGCAGAAGACAGATGACGGATGACAGATGACAGATGACAGATGACATATGACAGATGACAGATGACAGATGATAGATGACAGATGACAAAAGGCAGAAGACAGATGACGGATGACAGATGATAGATGACAGATGACAGATGACAAATGCCAGATGACAGATGACATATGACAGATGACAGATGACAGATGATAGATGACAGATGGCAAATGACAGATGACAAATGACAGATGAAAGATGACAGATGACACATGACATATTACAGATGACAAATGATAGATGACATATGAAAGATGACAGATGACATATGACAGATGACAGATGACATATCACAGATGACAGATGACACATGACAGATTACAGATGACACATGATAGATGACATATGAAAGATGACATATGACATATGACAGATGACAGATGACAGATGACAGATGACAGATGACAGATGACAGATGACAGATGACAGATGATAGCTGACAAATGACAAATGACAAATGGCAGATGACAAATGACAGATGACAGATGGCCAATGACAGATGACAGCTGACGGATGACAGATGACAGATGACAGATAACAGACGACAGATGACAAATGACAGAAGACAGATGACAGATGATAGCTGACAAATGACAAATGACAAATGGCACATGACAAATGACAGATGACAGATGGCCAATGACAGATGACAGCTGACGGATGACAGATGACAGATGACAGATAACAGACGACAGATGACAAATGACAGAAGACAGATGACATATGACATATGACAGATGACAGATGACAGATGACAGATGACAGATAACAGACGACAGATGACAAATGACAGAAGACAGATGACAAAAGGCAGAAGACAGATGACGGATGACAGATGACAGATGACAGACGACAGATGACAGATGACAGATGACAGATGACAGATGACAGATGACAGATAACAGATCACAGATGACAGATGACAAAAGGCAGAAGACAGATGACGGATGACAGATGACAGATGACAGATGACAGACGACAGATGACAGATGACAGATGACAGATGACAGATGACAGATGACAGATGACAGATGACAGATGACAAATGACAGAAGACAGATGACGGATGACAGATGACACATGACAGATTACAGATGACAGATGATAGATGACATATGAAAGATGACAGATGACATATCACAGATGACAGATGACACATGACAGATTACAGATGACACATGATAGATGACATATGAAAGATGACATATGACATATGACAGATGACAGATGACAGATGGCAGATGACAGATGACAGATGATAGCTGACAAATGACAAATGACAAATGGCAAATGACAGATGACAAATGACAGATGACAGATGGCCAATGGCAGATGACAGCTGACGGATGACAGATGACAGATGACAGATAACAGACGACAGATGACAAATGACAGAAGACAGATGACAGATGGCAGATGGCAGATGACAGATGACAAATGACAGATGACAGATGACAGATGACAGATGACAGATGATAGATGACAGACGACAGATGACAGATAAGATAAGACATATGACAGATGACCTATTGCAGATGACAGATGACAGGTGACAGATGATAGATGACAGATGACAGATGACAGATGACAGATGACACATGACACATGACAGATGACAGATGACAGATCACAGATGACAGATTACAGATTACAGATTACAGATGACAGATGACAGATGACAGATGACAGATAACAGATGACAGATGACAAATGACAGAAGACAGACGACAGATGACAGATGACAGATGACAGATGACAGATGACAGATGACAGATAACAGATCACAGATGACAGATGACAAAAGGCAGAAGACAGATGACGGATGACAGATGACAGATGACAGATGACAGACGACAGATGACAGATGACAGATGACAGATGACAGATGACAGATAACAGATGACAGATGACAGATGACAAAAGGCAGAAGACAGATGACGGATGACAGATGACAGATGACAGATGACAGACGACAGATGACAGATGACAGATGACAGATGACAGATAACAGATGACAGATGACAGATGACAAATGACAGAAGACAGATGACAGATGACAGATGACAGATGACAGATGACAGATGACAGATGACACATGACAGATTACAGATGACAGATGATAGATGACATATGAAAGATGACAGATGACAGATGACAGATGACAGATGAAAGAGGACAGATGACAGATGACACATGACAGATTACAGATGACAGATGATAGAGGACATATGAAAGATGACAGATGAATATGACATATGACAGATGACCGATTGCAGATGACAGATGACAGATGACAGATGACAGATGACAGATGACAGATGACAGATGACAGATGACAGATGACAGATGACAGATAACAGATGACAGATGACAAAAAACAGAAGACAGATGACAGATGACAAATGACAGAAGACACATGACAGATGACAGATGACAGATGACAGATCACAGATGACAGATGACAGATGACAGATGACAGATGACAGATAACAGATGACAGATGACAAATGACAGAAGACAGATGACAGATGACAGATGACGGATGACAGATGACAGATGACAGATGACAGATGACAGATGACAGGTGACAGATGACAGGTGACAGATGACAGATGACAGATAACAGATCACAGATGACAGATGACAAAAGGCAGAAGACAGATGACGGATGACAGATGACAGATGACAGATGACAGTTGCCAGATGACAGATGACATATGACAGATGACAGATGACAGATGATAGATGACAGATGACAGATGGCAAATGACAGATAAAAAATGACAGATGAAAGATGACAGATGACACATGACATATTACAGATGACAAATGATAGATGACATATGAAAGCTGAAAGATGACATATGACAGATGACACATGACAGATTACAGATGACAGATGATAGATGACATATGAAAGATGACAGATGACATATCACAGATGACAGATGACACATGACAGATTACAGATGACACATGATAGATGACATATGAAAGATGACATATGACATATGACAGATGACAGATGACAGATGACAGATAACAGATGACAGATGACAGATGACAAATGACAGAAGACAGATGACAGATGACAGATGACAGATGACAGATGACAGATGACACATGACAGATTACAGATGACAGATGATAGCTGACAAATGACAAATGACAAATGGCAGATGTCAAATGACAGATGACAGATGGCCAATGGCAGATGACAGCTGACGGATGACAGATGACAGATGACAGATAACAGACGACAGATGGCAAATGACAGAAGACAGATGACAGATGGCAGATGACAGATGACAAATGACAGATGACAGATGACAGATGACAGATGACAGATGACAGATGACAGATAACAGATCACAGATGACAGATGACAAAAGGCAGAAGACAGATGACGGATGACAGATGACAGATGACAGATGACAGACGACAGATGACAGATGACTGATGACAGATGACAGATGACAGATAACAGATGACAGATGACAGATGACAAATGACAGAAGACAGATGACAGATGACAGATGACAGATGACAGATGACAGATGACAGATGACACATGACAGATTACAGATGACAGATGATAGATGACATATGAAAGATGACAGATGACATATCACAGATGACAGATGACACATGACAGATTACAGATGACACATGATAGATGACATATGAAAGATGACATATGACATATGACAGATGACAGATGACAGATGACAGATGGCAGATGACAGATGACAGATGATAGCTGACAAATGACAAATGACAAATGGCAAATGACAGATGACAAATGACAGATGACAGATGGCCAATGGCAGATGACAGCTGACGGATGACAGATGACAGATGACAGATAACAGACGACAGATGACAAATGACAGAAGACAGATGACAGATGACAGATAACAGATCACAGATGACAGATGACAAAAGGCAGAAGACAGATGACGGATGACAGATGACAGATGACAGATGACAGACGACAGATGACAGATGACAGATGACAGATGACATATGAAAGATGACAGATGACATATCACAGATGACAGATGACACATGACAGATGACATATGAAAGATGACATATGACATATGACAGATGACAGATGACAGATGACAGATAACAGATGACAGATGATAGCTGACAAATGACAAATGACAAATGGCAAATGACAGATGACAAATGACAGATGACAGATGGCCAATGGCAGATGACAGCTGACGGATGACAGATGACAGATGACAGATAACAGACGACAGATGACAGATGACAGATGACATATGAAAGATGACAGATGATATATCACAGATGACACATGACAGATTACAGATGACACATGATAGATGACATATGAAAGATGACATATGACATATGACAGATGACAGATAACAGATCACAGATGACAGATGACAAAAGGCAGAAGACAGATGACGGATGACAGATGACAGATGACACATGACAGATTACAGATGACAGATGATAGATGACATATGAAAGATGACAGATGACATATCACAGATGACAGATGACACATGACAGATTACAGATGACACATGATAGATAACATATGAAAGATGACATATGACATATGACAGATGACAGATGACAGATGACAGATGGCAGATAACAGATCAGAGATGACAGATGACAAAAGGCAGAAGACAGATGACGGATGACAGATGACAGATGAAAGATGACAGACGACAGATGACAGATGACAGATGACAGATGACATATGAAAGATGACAGATGACATATCACAGATGACAGATGACACATGACAGATTACAGATGACACATGATAGATGACATATGAAAGATGACATATGACATATGACAGATGACAGATGACAGATAACAGATCACAGATGACAGATGACAAAAGGCAGAAGACAGCTGACGGATGACAGATGACACATGACAGTTTACAGATGACAGATGATAGATGACATATGAAAGATGACAGATGACATATCACAGATGACAGATGACACATGACAGATTACAGATGACACATGATAGATGACATATGAAAGATGACATATGACATATGACAGATGACAGATGACAGAAAACAGATCACAGATGACAGATGACAAAAGGCAGAAGACAGATGACGGATGACAGATGACAGATGACACATGACAGATTACAGATGACAGATGATAGATGACATATGAAAGATGACAGATGACATATCACAGATGACAGATGACACATGACAAATTACAGATGACACATGATAGATGACATATGAAAGATGACATATGACATATGACAGATGACAGATGACAGATGACAGATGGCAGATGACAGATGACAGATGATAGCTGACAAATGACAAATGACAAATGGCAAATGACAGATGACAAATGACAGATGACAGATGACATATCACAGATGACAGATGACACATGACAGATTACAGATGACATATGATAGATGACATATGAAAGATGACATATGACATATGACAGATGACAGATGACAGATGACAGATGACAGATAACAGATCACAGATGACAGATGACAAAAGGCAGAAGACAGATGACGGATGACAGATGACAGATGACAGATGACAGACGACAGATGACAGATGACAGATGACAGATGACATATGAAAGATGACAGATGACATTTCACAGATGACAGATGACACATGACAGATTACAGATGACACATGATAGATGACATATGAAAGATGACAGATGACATATCACAGATGACAGATGACACATGACAGATTACAGATGACACATGATAGATGACATATGAAAGATGACATATGACATATGACAGATGACAGATGACAGATAACAGATCACAGATGACAGATGACAAAAGGCAGAAGACAGATGACGGATGACAGATGACAGATGACACATGGCAGATTACAGATGACAGATGATAGATGACATATGAAAGATGACAGATGACATATCACAGATGACAGATGACACATGACAGATTACAGATGACACATGATAGATGACATATGAAAGATGACATATGACATATGAAAGATGACATATGACATATGACAGATGACAGATGACAGATGACAGATGGCAGATGACAGATGACAGATGATAGCTGACAAATGACAAATGACAAATGGCAAATGACAGATGACAAATGACAGATGACAGATGGCCAATGGCAGATGACAGCTGACGGATGACAGATGACAGATGACAGATAACAGACGACAGATGACAAATGACAGAAGACAGATGACAGATGACAGATAACAGATCACAGATGACAGATGACAAAAGGCAGAAGACAGATGACGGATAACACATCACAGATTACAGATGACAGATGATAGATGACATATGAAAGATGACAGATGACATATCACAGATGACAGATGACACATGACAGATTACAGATGACACATGATAGATGACATATGAAAGATGACATATGACAGATGACAGATGACAGATGACAGATAACAGATCACAGATGACAGATGACAAAAGGCAGAAGACAGATGACGGATGACAGATGACAGATGACAGATGACAGATGACAAAAGGCAGAAGACAGATGACGGATGACAGATGACAGATGACAGATGACAGACGACAGATGACAGATGACAGATGACAGATGACATATGAAAGATGACAGATGACATATCACAGATGACAGATGACACATGACAGATTACAGATGACACATGATAGATGACATAGGAAAGATGACATATGACATATGAAAGATGACATATGACATATGACAGATGATAGATGACAGATGACAGATGGCAGATGACAGATGACAGATGATAGCTGACAAATGACAAATGACAAATGGCAAATGACAGATGACAAATGACAGATGACAGATGGCCAATGGCAAATGACAGCTGACGGATGACAGATGACAGATGACAGATAACAGACGACAGATGACAAATGACAGAAGACAGATGACAGATGACAGATAACAGATCACAGATGACAGATGACAAAAGGCAGAAGACAGATGACGGATGACACATCACAGATTACAGGTGACAGAAGATAGATGACATATGAAAGATGACAGATGACATATCACAGATGACAGATGACACATGACAGATTACAGATGACACATGATAGATGACATATGAAAGATGACATATGACAGATGACAGATGACAGATGACAGATAACAGATCACAGATGACAGATGACAAAAGGCAGAAGACAGATGACGGATGACAGATGACAGATGACAGATGACAGATGACAGACGACAGATGACAGATGACAGATGACAGATGACATATGAAAGATGACAGATGACATATCACAGATGACAGATGACACATGACAGATTACAGATGACACATGATAGATGACATATGAAAGATGACATATGACATATGACAGATGACAGATGACAGATGACAGATAACAGATGACAGATGACAGATGACAAATGACAGAAGACAGATGACAGATGACAGATGACAGATGACAGATGACAGATGACAGATGACACATGACAGATTACAGATGACAGATGATAGCTGACAAATGACAAATGACAAATGGCAGATGACAAATGACAGATGAGAGATGGCCAATGGCAGATGACAGCTGACGGATGACAGATGACAGATGACAGATAACAGACGACAGATGACAAATGACAGAAGACAGATGACAGATGGCAGATGACAGAAGACAGATGACAGATGACAGATGACAGATGACAGATGACAGATGACAGATGACAGATGACAGATGACAGACGACAGATGACAGATAACAGATGACAGATGACAGATAACAGATGACAGATGACAGATGACAAATGACAGAAGACAGATGACAGATGACAGATGACAGATGACAGATGACAGATAACAGATCACAGATGACAGATGACAAAAGGCAGAAGACAGATGACGGATGACAGATGACAGATGACAGATGACAGATGACAGACGACAGATGACAGATGACAGATGACAGATAACAGATGACAGATGACAGATGACAAATGACAGAAGACAGATGACAGATGACAGATGACAGATGACAGATGACAGATGACAGATGACAGATGACAGATGACACATGACAGATGACAGATAACAGATCACAGATGACAGATGACAAAAGGCAGAAGACAGATGACGGATGACAGATGACAGATGACAGATGACAGACGACAGATGACAGATGACAGATGACAGATGACATATGAAAGATGACAGATGACATATCACAGATGACAGATGACACATGACAGATTACAGATGACACATGATAGATGACATATGAAAGATGACATATGACATATGACAGATGACAAATGACAGATGACAGATAACAGATGACAGATGATAGCTGACAAATGACAAATGACAAATGGCAAATGACAGATGACAAATGACAGATGACAGATGGCCAATGGCAGATGACAGCTGACGGATGACAGATGACAGATGACAGATAACAGACGACAGATGACAGATGACAGATGACATATGAAAGATGACAGATGACATATCACAGATGACAGATGACACATGACAGATTACAGATGACACATGATAGATGACATATGAAAGATGACATATGACATATGACAGATGACAGATGACAGATAACAGATCACAGATGACAGATGACAAAAGGCAGAAGACAGATGACGGATGACAGATGACAGATGACACATGACAGATTACAGATGAGAGATGATAGATGACATATGAAAGATGACAGATGACATATCACAGATGACAGATGACACATGACAGATTACAGATGACACATGATAGATGACATATGAAAGATGACATATGACATATGACAGATGACAGATGACAGATGACAGATGGCAGATAACAGATCACAGATGACAGATGACAAAAGGCAGAAGACAGATGACGGATGACAGATGACAGATGACAGATGACAGACGACAGATGACAGATGACAGATGACAGATGACATATGAAAGATGA
This sequence comes from Condylostylus longicornis, assembly GCF_029603195.1. Taxonomy (NCBI): domain Eukaryota; kingdom Metazoa; phylum Arthropoda; class Insecta; order Diptera; family Dolichopodidae; genus Condylostylus; species Condylostylus longicornis. The sequence goes on from NW_026578187.1 coordinate 780,109, forward strand.
CAGATGACATATCACAGATGACAGATGACACATGACAGATTACAGATGACACATGATAGTTGACATATGAAAGATGACATATGACATATGACAGATGACAGATGACAGATAACAGATCACAGATGACAGATGACAAAAGGCAGAAGACAGATGACGGATGACAGATGACAGATGACACATGACAGATTACAGATGACAGATGATAGATGACATATGAAAGATGACAGATGACATATCACAGATGACAGATGACACATGACAGATTACAGATGACACCTGATAGATGACATATGACATATGACAGATGACAGATGACAGATAACAGATCACAGATGACAGATGACAAAAGGCAGAAGACGGATGACGGATGACAGATGACAGATGACACATGACAGATTACAGATGACAGATGATAGATGACATATGAAAGATGACAGATGACATATCACAGATGACAGATGACACATGACAGATTACAGATGACACATGATAGATGACATATGAAAGATGACATATGACATATGACAGATGACAGATGACAGATGACAGATGGCAGATGACAGATGACAGATGATAGCTGACAAATGACAAATGACAAATGGCAAATGACAGATGACAAATGACATATGACAGATGACATATCACAGATGACAGATGACACATGACAGATTACAGATGACACATGATAGATGACATATGAAAGATGACATATGACATATGACAGATGACAGATGACAGATGACAGATGACAGATGACAGATAACAGATCACAGATGACAGATGACAAAAGGCAGAAGACAGATGACGGATGACAGATGACAGATGACAGATGACAGACGACAGATGACAGATGACAGATGACAGATGACATATGAAAGATGACAGATGACATATCACAGATGACAAATGACACATGACAGATTACAGATGACACATGATAGATGACATATGAAAGATGACATATGACATATGACAGATGACAGATGACAGATAACAGATCACAGATGACAGATGACAAAAGGCAGAAGACAGATGACGGATGACAGATGACACACGACAGATTACAGATGACAGATGATAGATGACATATGAAAGATGACAGATGACATATCACAGATGACAGATGACACATGACAGATTACAGATGACACATGATAGATGACATATGAAAGATGACATATGACATATGAAAGATGACATATGACATATGACAGATGACAGATGACAGATGACAGATGGCAGATGACAGATGACAGATGATAGCTGACAAATGACAAATGACAAATGGCAAATGACAGATGACAAATGACAGATGACAGATGGCCAATGGCAGATGACAGCTAACGGATGACAGATGACAGATGACAGATAACAGACGACAGATGACAAATGACAGAAGACAGATGACAGATGACAGATAACAGATCACAGATGACAGATGACAAAAGGCAGAAGACAGATGACGGATGACACATCACAGATTACAGATGACAGATGATAGATGACATATGAAAGATGACAGATGACACATCACAGATGACAGATGACACATGACAGATTACAGATGACACATGATAGATGACATATGAAAGATGACATATGACAGATGACAGATGACAGATGACAGATGACAGATAACAGATCACAGATGACAGATGACAAAAGGCAGAAGACAGATGACGGATGACAGATGACAGATGACAGATGACAGATGACAAAAGGCAGAAGACAGATGACGGATGACAGATGACAGATGACAGATGACAGACGACAGATGACAGATGACAGATGACAGATGACATATGAAAGATGACAGATGACATATCACAGATGACAGATGACACATGACAGATTACAGATGACACATGATAGATGACATATGAAAGATGACATATGACATATGAAAGATGACATATGACATATGACAGATGACAGATGACAGATGACAGATGACAGATGGCAGATGACAGATGACAGATGATAGCTGACAAATGACAAATGACAAATGGCAAATGACAGATGACAAATGACAGATGACAGATGGCCAATGGCAGATGAAAGCTGACGGATGACAGATGACAGATGTCAGATAACAGACGACAGATGACAAATGACAGAAGACAGATGACAGATGACAGATAACAGATCACAGATGACAGATGACAAAAGGCAGAAGACAGATGACGGATGACACATCACAGATTACAGATGACAGATGATAGATGACATATGAAAGATGACAGATGACATATCACAGATGACAGATGACACATGACAGATTACAGATGACACATGATAGATGACATATGAAAGATGACATGTGACAGATGACAGATGACAGATGACAGATAACAGATCACAGATGACAGATGACAAAAGGCAGAAGACAGATGACGGATGACAGATGACAGATGACAGATGACAGACGACAGATGACAGATGACAGATGACAGATGACAGATGACAGATGACAGATAACAGATCACAGATGACAGATGACAAAAGGCAGAAGACAGATGACGGATGACAGATGACAGATGACAGATGACAGATGACAGACGACAGATGACAGATGACAGATGACAGATGACAGATAACAGATGACAGATGACAGATGACAAATGACAGAAGACAGATGACAGATGAAAGATGACAGATGACAGATGACAGATGACACATGGCAGATTACAGATGACAGATGATAGATGACAGATGACTGATGACAAATGACAGATGACAGATGACAGATGACAGATGACAGATGACAGATGACAGATGACAGATGACAGATGACAGATGACAGATGACAGATAACATATGACAGATGACAAATGACAAATGACAAATGACAAATGACAAATGGCAAATGACAGATGACAAATGACAGATGACAGATGGCCTATGGCAGATGACAGCTGACGGATGACAGATGACAGATGACAGATAACAGACGGCAGATGACAAATGACAGAAGACAGATGACAGATGGCAGATGACAGATGACAAATGACAGATGACAGATGACAGATGACAGATGACAGATGATAGATGACAGATGACAGATGACAGATAAGATAAGACATATGACAGATGACCTATTGCAGATGACAGATGACAGGTGACAGATGATAGATGACAGATGACAGATGACAGATGACAGATGACAGATGACACATGACACATGACAGATGACAGATGACAGATCACAGATGACAGATTACAGATTACAGATGACAGATGACAGATGACAGATAACAGATGACAGATGACAAATGACAGAAGACAGATGACAGATGACAGATGGCAGATGACAGATGACAGATGACAGATGACAGATGACAGATGACAGATGATAGATGACAGATGACTGATGACAGATGACAGATGACAGATGACAGATGACAGATGACAGATGACAGATGACAGATGACAGATGACAGATGACAGATGACAGATGACAGATGACAGATAACTTATGACAAAAGACAGAAGACAGATGACAGATGACAAATGACAGATGCCAGATGACATATGACAGTTGACAGATGACGGATGACAGATGACAGATGACAGATGGCAGATGACAGATGCCAGATGACAGATGACATATGACAGATGACAGATGACAGATGATAGATGACAGATGACAGATGGCAAATGACAGATGACAGATGACAGATGAAAGAGGACAGATGACAGATGACACATGACAGATTACAGATGACAGATGATAGAGGACATATGAAAGATGACAGATGAATATGACATATGACAGATGACCGATTGCAGATGACAGATGACAGATGACAGATGACAGATGACAGATGACAGATGACAGATGACAGATGACAGATAACAGATGACAGATGACAAAAAACAGAAGACAGATGACAGATGACAAATGACAGAAGACACATGACAGATGACAGATGACAGATGACAGATCACAGATGACAGATGACAGATGACAGATAACAGATGACAGATGACAAATGACAGAAGACAGATGACAGATGACAGATGACGGATGACAGATGACAGATGACAGATGACAGATGACAGATGACAGATGACAGGTGACAGATGACAGGTGACAGATGACAGATGACAGATAACAAATCACAGATGACAGATGACAAAAGGCAGAAGACAGATGACGGATGACAGATGACAGATGACAGATGACAGTTGCCAGATGACAGATGACATATGACAGATGACAGATGACAGATGATAGATGACAGATGACAGATGGCAAATGACAGATAAAAAATGACAGATGAAAGATGACAGATGACACATGACATATTACAGATGACAAATGATAGATGACATATGAAAGCTGACAGATGACATATGACAGATGACACATGACAGATTACAGATGACAGATGATAGATGACATATGAAATATGACCGATTACAGATGACAGATGACAGGCGTCAGATGACAGATGACAGATGACAGATGACAAATTACAGATGACAGATGACACATGACAGATTACAGATGACACATGATAGATGACATATGAAAGATGACATATGACATATGACAGATGACAGATGACAGATGACAGATGGCAGATGACAGATGACAGATGATAGCTGACAAATGACAAATGACAAATGGCAAATGACAGATGACAAATGACATATGACAGATGACATATCACAGATGACAGATGACACATGACAGATTACAGATGACACATGATAGATGACATATGAAAGATGACATATGACATATGACAGATGACAGATGACAGATGACAGATGACAGATGACAGATAACAGATCACAGATGACAGATGACAAAAGGCAGAAGACAGATGACGGATGACAGATGACAGATGACAGATGACAGACGACAGATGACAGATGACAGATGACAGATGACATATGAAAGATGACAGATGACATATCACAGATGACAAATGACACATGACAGATTACAGATGACACATGATAGATGACATATGAAAGATGACATATGACATATGACAGATGACAGATGACAGATAACAGATCACAGATGACAGATGACAAAAGGCAGAAGACAGATGACGGATGACAGATGACACACGACAGATTACAGATGACAGATGATAGATGACATATGAAAGATGACAGATGACATATCACAGATGACAGATGACACATGACAGATTACAGATGACACATGATAGATGACATATGAAAGATGACATATGACATATGAAAGATGACATATGACATATGACAGATGACAGATGACAGATGACAGATGGCAGATGACAGATGACAGATGATAGCTGACAAATGACAAATGACAAATGGCAAATGACAGATGACAAATGACAGATGACAGATGGCCAATGGCAGATGACAGCTAACGGATGACAGATGACAGATGACAGATAACAGACGACAGATGACAAATGACAGAAGACAGATGACAGATGACAGATAACAGATCACAGATGACAGATGACAAAAGGCAGAAGACAGATGACGGATGACACATCACAGATTACAGATGACAGATGATAGATGACATATGAAAGATGACAGATGACACATCACAGATGACAGATGACACATGACAGATTACAGATGACACATGATAGATGACATATGAAAGATGACATATGACAGATGACAGATGACAGATGACAGATGACAGATAACAGATCACAGATGACAGATGACAAAAGGCAGAAGACAGATGACGGATGACAGATGACAGATGACAGATGACAGATGACAAAAGGCAGAAGACAGATGACGGATGACAGATGACAGATGACAGATGACAGACGACAGATGACAGATGACAGATGACAGATGACATATGAAAGATGACAGATGACATATCACAGATGACAGATGACACATGACAGATTACAGATGACACATGATAGATGACATATGAAAGATGACATATGACATATGAAAGATGACATATGACATATGACAGATGACAGATGACAGATGACAGATGACAGATGGCAGATGACAGATGACAGATGATAGCTGACAAATGACAAATGACAAATGGCAAATGACAGATGACAAATGACAGATGACAGATGGCCAATGGCAGATGAAAGCTGACGGATGACAGATGACAGATGTCAGATAACAGACGACAGATGACAAATGACAGAAGACAGATGACAGATGACAGATAACAGATCACAGATGACAGATGACAAAAGGCAGAAGACAGATGACGGATGACACATCACAGATTACAGATGACAGATGATAGATGACATATGAAAGATGACAGATGACATATCACAGATGACAGATGACACATGACAGATTACAGATGACACATGATAGATGACATATGAAAGATGACATGTGACAGATGACAGATGACAGATGACAGATAACAGATCACAGATGACAGATGACAAAAGGCAGAAGACAGATGACGGATGACAGATGACAGATGACAGATGACAGACGACAGATGACAGATGACAGATGACAGATGACAGATGACAGATGACAGATAACAGATCACAGATGACAGATGACAAAAGGCAGAAGACAGATGACGGATGACAGATGACAGATGACAGATGACAGATGACAGACGACAGATGACAGATGACAGATGACAGATGACAGATAACAGATGACAGATGACAGATGACAAATGACAGAAGACAGATGACAGATGAAAGATGACAGATGACAGATGACAGATGACACATGGCAGATTACAGATGACAGATGATAGATGACAGATGACTGATGACAAATGACAGATGACAGATGACAGATGACAGATGACAGATGACAGATGACAGATGACAGATGACAGATGACAGATGACAGATGACAGATAACATATGACAGATGACAAATGACAAATGACAAATGACAAATGACAAATGGCAAATGACAGATGACAAATGACAGATGACAGATGGCCAATGGCAGATGACAGCTGACGGATGACAGATGACAGATGACAGATAACAGACGGCAGATGACAAATGACAGAAGACAGATGACAGATGGCAGATGACAGATGACAAATGACAGATGACAGATGACAGATGACAGATGACAGATGATAGATGACAGATGACAGATGACAGATAAGATAAGACATATGACAGATGACCTATGGCAGATGACAGATGACAGGTGACAGATGATAGATGACAGATGACAGATGACAGATGACAGATGACAGATGACACATGACACATGACAGATGACAGATGACAGATCACAGATGACAGATTACAGATTACAGATGACAGATGACAGATGACAGATAACAGATGACAGATGACAAATGACAGAAGACAGATGACAGATGACAGATGGCAGATGACAGATGACAGATGACAGATGACAGATGACAGATGACAGATGATAGATGACAGATGACTGATGACAGATGACAGATGACAGATGACAGATGACAGATGACAGATGACAGATGACAGATGACAGATGACAGATGACAGATGACAGATGACAGATGACAGATAACTTATGACAAAAGACAGAAGACAGATGACAGATGACAAATGACAGATGCCAGATGACATATGACAGTTGACAGATGACGGATGACAGATGACAGATGACAGATGGCAGATGACAGATGCCAGATGACAGATGACATATGACAGATGACAGATGACAGATGATAGATGACAGATGACAGATGGCAAATGACAGATGACAGATGACAGATGAAAGAGGACAGATGACAGATGACACATGACAGATTACAGATGACAGATGATAGAGGACATATGAAAGATGACAGATGAATATGACATATGACAGATGACCGATTGCAGATGACAGATGACAGATGACAGATGACAGATGACAGATGACAGATGACAGATGACAGATGACAGATAACAGATGACAGATGACAAAAAACAGAAGACAGATGACAGATGACAAATGACAGAAGACACATGACAGATGACAGATGACAGATGACAGATCACAGATGACAGATGACAGATGACAGATAACAGATGACAGATGACAAATGACAGAAGACAGATGACAGATGACAGATGACGGATGACAGATGACAGATGACAGATGACAGATGACAGATGACAGATGACAGGTGACAGATGACAGGTGACAGATGACAGATGACAGATAACAAATCACAGATGACAGATGACAAAAGGCAGAAGACAGATGACGGATGACAGATGACAGATGACAGATGACAGTTGCCAGATGACAGATGACATATGACAGATGACAGATGACAGATGATAGATGACAGATGACAGATGGCAAATGACAGATAAAAAATGACAGATGAAAGATGACAGATGACACATGACATATTACAGATGACAAATGATAGATGACATATGAAAGCTGACAGATGACATATGACAGATGACACATGACAGATTACAGATGACAGATGATAGATGACATATGAAATATGACCGATTACAGATGACAGATGACAGGCGTCAGATGACAGATGACAGATGACAGATGACAAATTACAGATGACAGATCACAGATGACAGATGACAGATGACAGGTGACAGATGACAGATAACAGATGACAAATGACAAAAGACAGATGACAGATGACAAATGACAGATGACAGATGACAGATGACAGATGACAGATGACAGATGACAGATGACAGATGACAGATGACAGATGACACATGACAGATGACAGATGACAGATGACAGATGACAGATGACAGATGACAGATGACAGATGACAGATGACAGATGACAGATGACAGATGACAGATGACAGATGACAGATGACAGATGACAGATGCCAGATGACAGATGACAAATGACAGGCGACAGATGACGGATGACAGATGACAGATGCCAGATGACATATGACAAATGACAGAAGACAGATGACATATGACCGATTGCAGATGACAGATGACAGGCGACAGATGACAGATGACAGATGACAGACGAGAGCTGACAGATGACAGATGACAGATGACATGTGACAGATGACGCATGACAGATGACACATGACAGATGACAGATGACAGGTGATAGATGACATATGAAAGATGACAGATGAAATAAGACATATGACAGATGACCTATTGCAGATGACAGATGGCAGGTGACAGATGATAGATGACAGATGACAGATGACAGATGACACATGACAGATGACAGATGACAGGTGATAGATGACATATGAAAGATGACAGATGACCTGTTGCAGATGACAGATGACAGATGATAGGTGACAGATGATAGATGACAGATGACAGATGACACATGACAGATGACAGACGACAGATGACAGATGACAGATGACAGACGACAGATGACAGATGACAGATGACAGATGACAGATGACAGATAACAGATGACAGATGACAGATGACAGATGACAAATGACAGAAGACAGATGACAGATGACAAATGACAGATGACAGATGACAGATGACAGATGATAGATGACAGATGACAGTTGGCAAATGACAGATGACAAATGACAGATGACAGATGACAAATGACAGATGACAGATGACAAATGACAGCTGAAAGATGACAGATGACACATGACAGATTACAGATGACAGATGATAGATGACATATGAAAGATGACAGATGACATATGACAGATGACAGATGACACATGACAGATTACAGATGACAGATGATAGATGACATATGAAGGATGACAGATGACAGATGACAGATGACAGATGACAGATGACAGATGACAGATGATAGATGACAGATGACAGATGGCAAATGACAGATGATAAATGACAGATGACTGATGACAAATGACAGATGACAGATGACAAATGGCCAATGGCAGATGACAGATGACAGATTACGGATGACACATGATAGATTACAGATGAGAGATGACAGATTACAGGTGACAGATGACAGATGACAGATGACAGATGACAGATGACAGATGACAGACGACAGATGACAGATGACAGATGACAGATGACAGATGACAGATAACAGATGACAGATGACAGATGACAAATGACAGAAGACAGATGACAGATGACAGATGACAGATGACAGATGACAGATGACAGATGACAGATGACAGATGATAGATGACAGATGACAGATGATAGATGACAGATGACAGATGGCAAATGACAGATGATAAATGACAGATGACTGATGACAAATGACAGATGACAGATGACAGATGACAGATGATAGATGACAGATGACAGATGGCAAATGACAGATGATAAATGACAGATGACTGATGACAAATGACAGATGACAGATGACAAATGGCCAATGGCAGATGACAGATGACAGATTACAGATGACACATGATAGATTACAGATGAGAGATGACAGATTACAGGTGGCAGATGACAGATGACAGATGACAGATGACAGATGACAGACGACACATGACAGATGACAGATGACAGATGACAGATAACAGATGACAGATGACAGATGACAAATGACAGAAGACAGATGACAGATGACAGATGACAGATGACAGATAACAGATGACAGATGACAGATGACAAATGACAGAAGACAGATGAATATGACATATGACAGATGACCGATTGCAGATGACAGATGACAGATGACAGATGACAGATGACAGATGACAGATGACAGATGACAGATGACAGATGACAGATGACAGATTACAGATAACAGATGACAGATGACAAAAAACAGAAGACAGATGACAGATGACAAATGACAGAAGACACATGACAGATGACAGATGACAGATGACAGATCACAGATGACAGATGACAGATGACAGATAACAGATGACAGATGACAAATGACAGAAGACAGATGACAGATGACAGATGACGGATGACAGATGACAGATGACAGATGACAGATGACAGATGACAGGTGACAGATGACAGGTGACAGATGACAGATGACAGATAACAGATCACAGATGACAGATGACAAAAGGCAGAAGACAGATGACGGATGACAGATGACAGATGACAGATGACAGTTGCCAGATGACAGATGACATATGACAGATGACAGATGATAGATGACAGATGACAGATGGCAAATGACAGATAAAAAATGACAGATGAAAGAAGACAGATGACACATGACATATTACAGATGACAAATGATAGATGACATATGAAAGCTGACAGATGACATATGACAGATGACTCATGACAGATTACAGATGACAGATGATAGATGACATATGAAATATGACCGATTACAGATGACAGATGACAGGCGTCAGATGACAGATGACAGATGACAAATTACAGATGACAGATCACAGATGACAGATGACAGATGACAGGTGACAGATGACAGATAACAGATGACAAATGACAAAAGACAGATGACAGATGACAAATGACAGATGACAGATGACAGATGACAGATGACAGATGACAGATGACAGATGACAGATGACAGATGACAGATGACAGATGACAGATGACAGATGACAGATGACAGATGACAGATGACAGATGACAGATGACAGATGACAGATGACAGATGACAGATGACAGATGCCAGATGACAGATGACAAATGACAGGCGACAGATGACGGATGACAGATGACAGATGCCAGATGACATATGACAAATGACAGAAGACAGATGACATATGACCGATTGCAGATGACAGATGACAGGCGACAGATGACAGATGACAGACGAGAGCTGACAGATGACAGATGACAGATGACATGTGACAGATGACGCATGACAGATGACACATGACAGATGACAGATGACAGGTGATAGATGACATATGAAAGATGACAGATGAAATAAGACATATGACAGATGACCTATTGCAGATGACAGATGGCAGGTGACAGATGATAGATGACAGATGACAGATGACAGATGACACATGACAGATGACAGATGACAGGTGATAGATGACATATGAAAGATGACAGATGACCTGTTGCAGATGACAGATGACAGATGATAGGTGACAGATGATAGATGACAGATGACAGATGACACATGACAGATGACAGACGACAGATGACAGATGACAGATGACAGACGACAGATGACAGATGACAGATGACAGATGACAGATGACAGATAACAGATGACAGATGACAGATGAGAGATGACAAATGACAGAAGACCGATGACAGATGACAAATGACAGATGACAGATGACAGATGACAGATGATAGATGACAGATGACAGTTGGCAAATGACAGATGACAAATGACAGATGACAGATGACAAATGACAGATGACAGATGACAAATGACAGCTGAAAGATGACAGATGACACATGACAGATTACAGATGACAGATGATAGATGACATATGAAAGATGACAGATGACATATGACAGATGACAGATGACACATGACAGATTACAGATGACAGATGATAGATGACATATGAAGGATGACAGATGACAGATGACAGATGACAGATGACAGATGACAGATGACAGATGACAGATGATAGATGACAGATGACAGATGGCAAATGACAGATGATAAATGACAGATGACTGATGACAAATGACAGATGACAGATGACAAATGGCCAATGGCAGATGACAGATGACAGATTACGGATGACACATGATAGATTACAGATGAGAGATGACAGATTACAGGTGACAGATGACAGATGACAGATGACAGATGACAGATGACAGATGACAGACGACAGATGACAGATGACAGATGACAGATGACAGATGACAGATAACAGATGACAGATGACAGATGACAAATGACAGAAGACAGATGACAGATGACAGATGACAGATGACAGATAACAGATGACAGATGACAAATGACAGAAGACAGATGACAGATGGCAGATGACAGATGACAAATGACAGATGACAGATGACAGATGACAGATGACAGATGACAGATGACAGATGATAGATGACAGATGACAGATAAGATAAGACATATGACAGATGACCTATTGCAGATGACAGATGAGAGATGACAGATGATAGATGACAGATGACAGATGACAGATGACAGGTGACAGATGACAGATGACAGATAACAGATCACGGATGACAGATGACAAAAGGCAGAAGACAGATGACGGATGACAGATGACAGATGACAGTTGCCAGATGACAGATGACATATGACAGATGACAGATGATAAATGACAGATGACAGATGACAGATGATAGATGACAGATGACAAATGACAGATGACAGATGGCCAATGGCAGATGACAGCTGACGGATGACAGATGACAGATGACAGATAACAGACGACAGATGACAAATGACAGATGACAAATGACAGAAGACAGATGACAGATGGCAGATGACAGATGACAAATGACAGATGACCGATGACAGATGACAGATGATAGATGACAGATGACAGATGACAGATAAGATAAGACATATGACAGATGACCTATTGCAGATGACAGATGACAGGTGACAGATGATAGATGACAGATGACAGATGACAGATGACAGATGACAGATGACACATGACACATGACAGATGACAGATGACAGATCACAGATGACAGATTACAGATAAAAAATGACAGATGAAAGATGACAGATGACACATGACATATTACAGATGACAAATGATAGATGACATATGAAAGCTGACAGATGACATATGACAGATGACACATGACAGATTACAGATGACAGATGATAGATGACATATGAAATATGACCGATTACAGATGACAGATGACAGGCGTCAGATGACAGATGACAGATGACAAATTACAGATGACAGATCACAGATGACAGATGACAGATGACAGGTGACAGATAACAGATGACAAATGACAAAAGACAGATGACAGATGACAAATGACAGATGACAGATGACAGATGACAGATGACAGATGACAGATGACAGATGACAGATGACAGATGACAGATGACAGATGACAGATGACAGATGACAGATGACAGATGACAGATGACAGATGACAGATGACAGATGACAGATGACAGATGACAGATGACAGATGACAGATGACAGATGACAGATGACAGATGACAGATGACAGATGACAGATGACAGATGACAGATGACAGATGACAAATGACAGAAGACAGATGACAGATGACAGATGACAGATGACAGATGACAGATGACAGATGACAGATGATAGATGACAGATGACAGTTGGCAAATGACATATGACAAATGACAGATGACAGATGACAAATGACAGATGACAGATGACAAATGACAGCTGAAAGATGACAGATGACAGATGACACATGACAGATTACAGATGACAGATGATAGATGACAGATTACAGATAAAAAATGACAGATGAAAGATGACAGATGACACATGACATATTACAGATGACAAATGATAGATGACATATGAAAGCTGACAGATGACATATGACAGATGACACATGGCAGATTACAGATGACAGATGATAGATGACATATGAAATATGACCGATTACAGATGACAGATGACAGGCGTCAGATGACAGATGACAGATGACAGATGACAGATGACAGATGACAAATTACAGATGACAGATCACAGATGACACATGACACATGACAGATGACAGATGACAGATCACAGATGACAGATTACAGATAAAAAATGACAGATGAAAGATGACAGATGACACATGACATATTACAGATGACAAATGATAGATGACATATGAAAGCTGACAGATGACATATGACAGATGACACATGGCAGATTACAGATGACAGATGATAGATGACATATGAAATATGACCGATTACAGATGACAGATGACAGGCGTCAGATGACAGATGACAGATGACAGATGACAGATGACAGATGACAAATTACAGATGACAGATCACAGATGACAGATGACAGATGACAGGTGACAGATAACAGATGACAAATGACAAAAGACAGATGACAGATGACAAATGACAGATGACAGATGACAGATGACAGATGACAGATGACAGATGACAGATGACAGATGACAGATGACAGATGACAGATGACAGATGACAGATGACAGATGACAGATGACAGATGACAGATGACAGATGACAGATGACAGATGACAGATGACAGATGACAGATGACAGATGACAGATGACAGATGACAGATGACAGATGACAGATGACAAATGACAGGCGACAGATGACAGATGACAGATGACAGATGACAGATGACAGGTGACAGATGACAGATGACAGATAACAGATCACGGATGACAGATGACAAAAGGCAGAAGACAGATGACGGATGACAGATGACAGATGACAGTTGCCAGATGACAGATGACATATGACAGATGACAGATGATAAATGACAGATGACAGATGACAGATGATAGATGACAGATGACAAATGACAGATGACAGATGGCCAATGGCAGATGACGGCTGACGGATGACAGATGACAGATGACAGATAACAGACGACAGATGACAAATGACAGAAGACAGATGACAGATGGCAGATTACAGATGACAAATGACAGATGACAGATGACAGATGACCGATGACAGATGACAGATGATAGATGACAGATGACAGATGACAGATAAGATAAGACATATGACAGATGACCTATTGCAGATGACAGATGACAGGTGACAGATGATAGATGACAGATGACAGATGACAGATGACAGATGACAGATGACACATGACACATGACAGATGACAGATGACAGATCACAGATGACAGATTACAGATAAAAAATGACAGATGAAAGATGACAGATGACACATGACATATTACAGATGACAAATGATAGATGACATATGAAAGCTGACAGATGACATATGACAGATGACACATGACAGATAACAGATGACAGATGATAGATGACATATGAAATATGACCGATTACAGATGACAGATGACAGGCGTCAGATGACAGATGACAGATGACAAATTACAGATGACAGATCACAGATGACAGATGACAGATGACAGGTGACAGATAACAGATGACAAATGACAAAAGACAGATGACAGATGACAAATGACAGATGACAGATGACAGATGACAGATGACAGATGACAGATGACAGATGACAGATGACAGATGACAGATGACAGATGACAGATGACAGATGACAGATGACAGATGACAGATGACAGATGACAGATGACAGATGACAGATGACAGATGACAGATGACAGATGACAGATGACAGATGACAGATGACAGATGACAGATGACAGATGACAGATGACAGATGACAGATGACAGATGACAGATGACAGATGACAGATGACAAATGACAGAAGACAGATGACAGATGACAGATGACAGATGACAGATGACAGATGACAGATGACAGATGACAGATGATAGATGACAGATGACAGTTGGCAAATGACATATGACAAATGACAGATGACAGATGACAAATGACAGATGACAGATGACAAATGACAGCTGAAAGATGACAGATGACAGATGACACATGACAGATTACAGATGACAGATGATAGATGACATATGAAAGATGACAGATGACATATGACAGATGACAGATGACACATGACAGATTACAGATGACAGATGATAGATTACAGATGAGAGATGACAGATTACAGGTGACAGATGACAGATGACAGATGACAGATGACACATGACAGATGACAGACGACAGATGACAGATGACAGATGACAGACGACAGATGACAGATGACAGATGACAGATGACAGATGACAGATAACAGATGACAGATGACAGATGACAAATGACAGAAGACAGATGACAGATGACAGATTACAGATGACACATGATAGATTACAGATGAGAGATGACAGATTACAGGTGACAGATGACAGATGACAAATGACAGATGACAGATGACAGACGACAGATGACAGATGACAGATGACAGATGACAGATAACAGATAACAGATGACAGATGACAGATGACAAATGACAGAACAGATGACAGATGACAGATGACAGATGACAAATGGCCAATGGCAGATGACAGATGACAGATTACAGATGACACATGATAGATTACAGATGATAGATGACAGATGACAGATGACAGATGACAGGTGACAGATGACAGATGACAGATAACAGATCACGGATGACAGATGACAAAAGGCAGAAGACAGATGACGGATGACAGATGACAGATGACAGTTGCCAGATGACAGATGACATATGACAGATGACAGATGATAAATGACAGATGACAGATGACAGATGATAGATGACAGATGACAAATGACAGATGACAGATGGCCAATGGCAGATGACAGCTGACGGATGACAGATGACAGATGACAGATAACAGACGACAGATGACAAATGACAGAAGACAGATGACAGATGGCAGATTACAGATGACAAATGACAGATGACAGATGACAGATGACCGATGACAGATGACAGATGATAGATGACAGATGACAGATGACAGATGACAGATAAGATAAGACATATGACAGATGACCTATTGCAGATGACAGATGACAGGTGACAGATGATAGATGACAGATGACAGATGACAGATGACAGATGACACATGACACATGACAGATGACAGATGACAGATCACAGATGACAGATTACAGATAAAAAATGACAGATGAAAGATGACAGATGACACATGACATATTACAGATGACAAATGATAGATGACATATGAAAGCTGACAGATGACATATGACAGATGACACATGGCAGATTACAGATGACAGATGATAGATGACATATGAAATATGACCGATTACAGATGACAGATGACAGGCGTCAGATGACAGATGACAGATGACAGATGACAGATGACAGATGACAAATTACAGATGACAGATCACAGATGACAGATGACAGATGACAGATGACAGATAACAGATGACAAATGACAAAAGACAGATGACAGATGACAAATGACAGATGACAGATGACAGATGACAGATGACAGATGACAGATGACAGATGACAGATGACAGATGACAGATGACAGATGACAGATGACAGATGACAGATGACAGATGACAGATGACAGATGACAGATGACAGATGACAGATGACAGATGACAGATGACAGATGACAGATGACAGATGACAGATGACAGATGACAAATGACAGGCGACAGATGACAGATGACAGATGACAGATGACAGGTGACAGATGACAGATGACAGATAACAGATCACGGATGACAGATGACAAAAGGCAGAAGACAGATGACGGATGACAGATGACAGATGACAGTTGCCAGATGACAGATGACATATGACAGATGACAGATGATAAATGACAGATGACAGATGACAGATGATAGATGACAGATGACAAATGACAGATGACAGATGGCCAATGGCAGATGACAGCTGACGGATGACAGATGACAGATGACAGATAACAGACGACAGATGACAAATGACAGAAGACAGATGACAGATGGCAGATTACAGATGACAAATGACAGATGACAGATGACAGATGACCGATGACAGATGACAGATGATAGATGACAGATGACAGATGACAGATAAGATAAGACATATGACAGATGACCTATTGCAGATGACAGATGACAGGTGACAGATTATAGATGACAGATGACAGATGACAGATGACAGATGACACATGACACATGACAGATGACAGATGACAGATCACAGATGACAGATTACAGATAAAAAATGACAGATGAAAGATGACAGATGACACATGACATATTACAGATGACAAATGATAGATGACATATGAAAGCTGATAGATGACATATGACAGATGACACATGACAGATTACAGATGACAGATGATAGATGACATATGAAATATGACCGATTACAGATGACAGATGACAGGCGTCAGATGACAGATGACAGATGACAGATGACAGATGACAGATGACAAATTACAGATGACAGATCACAGATGACAGATGACAGATGACAGGTGACAGATAACAGATGACAAATGACAAAAGACAGATGACAGATGACAAATGACAGATGACAGATGACAGATGACAGATGACAGATGACAGATGACAGATGACAGATGACAGATGACAGATGACAGATGACAGATGACAGATGACAGATGACAGATGACAGATGACAGATGACAGATGACAGATGACAGATGACAGATGACAGATGACAGATGACAGATGACAGATGACAGATGACAGATGACAGATGACAGATGACAGGTGATAGATGACATATGAAAGATGACAGATGAAATAAGACATATGACAGATGACCTGTTGCAGATGACAGATGACAGATGATAGGTGACAGATGATAGATGACAGATGACAGATGACACATGACACATGACAGATGACAGACGACAGATGACAGATGACATATGACAGATGACAGATGACAGATGACAGATGACAGATGACAGATGACAGATTACAGATGACAGATGACAGATGACAGATGACAGATGACAGATGACAGATGACAGATGACAGATGACAGATGACAGATGACAGATGACAGATGACAGATGACAGATGACAGATGACAGATGACAGATGACAAATGACAGAAGACAGATGACAGATGACAGATGACAGATGACAGATGACAGATGACAGATGACAGATGACAGATGATAGATGACAGATGACAGTTGGCAAATGACATATGACAAATGACAGATGACAGATGACAAATGACAGATGACAGATGACAAATGACAGCTGAAAGATGACAGATGACAGATGACACATGACAGATTACAGATGACAGATGATAGATGACATATGAAAGATGACAGATGACATATGACAGATGACAGATGACACATGACAGATTACAGATGACAGATGATAGATTACAGATGAGAGATGACAGATTACAGGTGACAGATGACAGATGACAGATGACAGATGACACATGACAGATGACAGACGACAGATGACAGATGACAGATGACAGACGACAGATGACAGATGACAGATGACAGATGACAGATGACAGATAACAGATGACAGATGACAGATGACAAATGACAGAAGACAGATGACAGATGACAGATTACAGATGACACATGATAGATTACAGATGAGAGATGACAGATTACAGGTGACAGATGACAGATGACAAATGACAGATGACAGATGACAGACGACAGATGACAGATGACAGATGACAGATGACAGATAACAGATGACAGATGACAGATGACAAATGACAGAACAGATGACAGATGACAGATGACAGATGACAAATGGCCAATGGCAGATGACAGATTACAGATGACACATGATAGATTACAGATGATAGATGACAGATGACAGATGACAGATGACAGGTGACAGATGACAGATGACAGATAACAGATCACGGATGACAGATGACAAAAGGCAGAAGACAGATGACGGATGACAGATGACAGATGACAGTTGCCAGATGACAGATGACATATGACAGATGACAGATGATAAATGACAGATGACAGATGACAGATGATAGATGACAGATGACAAATGACAGATGACAGATGGCCAATGGCAGATGACAGCTGACGGATGACAGATGACAGATGACAGATAACAGACGACAGATGACAAATGACAGAAGACAGATGACAGATGGCAGATTACAGATGACAAATGACAGATGACAGATGACAGATGACCGATGACAGATGACAGATGATAGATGACAGATGACAGATGACAGATGACATATGACAGATGACCTATTGCAGATGACAGATGACAGGTGACAGATGATAGATGACAGATGACAGATGACAGATGACAGATGACACATGACACATGACAGATGACAGATGACAGATCACAGATGACAGATTACAGATAAAAAATGACAGATGAAAGATGACAGATGACACATGACATATTACAGATGACAAATGATAGATGACATATGAAAGCTGACAGATGACATATGACAGATGACACATGACAGATTACAGATGACAGATGATAGATGACATATGAAATATGACCGATTACAGATGACAGATGACAGGCGTCAGATGACAGATGACAGATGACAGATGACAGATGACAGATGACAAATTACAGATGACAGATCACAGATGACAGATGACAGATGACAGGTGACAGATAACAGATGACAAATGACAAAAGACAGATGACAGATGACAAATGACAGATGACAGATGACAGATGACAGATGACAGATGACAGATGACAGATGACAGATGACAGATGACAGATGACAGATGACAGATGACAGATGACAGATGACAGATGACAGATGACAGATGACAGATGACAGATGACAGATGACAGATGACAGATGACAGATGACAGATGACAGATGACAGATGACAGATGACAGATGACAGATGACAAATGACAGGCGACAGATGACAGATGACAGATGACAGATGACAGATGACAGGTGACAGATGACAGATGACAGATAACAGATCACGGATGACAGATGACAAAAGGCAGAAGACAAATGACGGATGACAGATGACAGATGACAGTTGCCAGATGACAGATGACATATGACAGATGACAGATGATAAATGACAGATGACAGATGACAGATGATAGATGACAGATGACAAATGACAGATGACAGATGGCCAATGGCAGATGACAGCTGACGGATGACAGATGACAGATGACAGATAACAGACGACAGATGACAAATGACAGAAGACAGATGACAGATGGCAGATTACAGATGACAAATGACAGATGACAGATGACAGATGACCGATGACAGATGACAGATGATAGATGACAGATGACAGATGACAGATAAGATAAGACATATGACAGATGACCTATTGCAGATGACAGATGACAGGTGACAGATGATAGATGACAGATGACAGATGACAGATGACAGATGACAGATGACACATGACACATGACAGATGACAGATGACAGATCACAGATGACAGATTACAGATAAAAAATGACAGATGAAAGATGACAGATGACACATGACATATTACAGATGACAAATGATAGATGACATATGAAAGCTGATAGATGACATATGACAGATGACACATGACAGATTACAGATGACAGATGATAGATGACATATGAAATATGACCGATTACAGATGACAGATGACAGGCGTCAGATGACAGATGACAGATGACAGATGACAGATGACAGATGACAAATTACAGATGACAGATCACAGATGACAGATGACAGATGACAGGTGACAGATAACAGATGACAAATGACAAAAGACAGATGACAGATGACAAATGACAGATAACAGATGACAGATGACAGATGACAGATGACAGATGACAGATGACAGATGACAGATGACAGATGACAGATGACAGATGACAGATGACAGATGACAGATGACAGATGACAGATGACAGATGACAGATGACAGATGACAGATGACAGATGACAGATGACAGATGACAGATGACAGATGACAGATGACAGATGACAGATGACAGATGACAGATGACAAATGACAGGCGACAGATGACAGATGACAGATGCCAGATTACATATGACAAATGACAGAAGACAGATGACATATGACCGATTGCAGATGACAGATGACAGGCGACAGATGACAGATGACAGACGAGAGCTGACATATGACAGATGACAGATGACATGTGACAGATGACGCATGACAGATGACACATGACAGATGACAGATGACAGGTGATAGATGACATATGAAAGATGACAGATGAAATAAGACATATGACAGATGACCTGTTGCAGATGACAGATGACAGATGATAGGTGACAGATGATAGATGACAGATGACAGATGACACATGACAGATGACAGACGACAGATGACAGATGACATATGAAAGATGACAGATGAAATAAGACATATGACAGATGACCTGTTGCAGATGACAGATGACAGATGATAGGTGACAGATGATAGATGACAGATGACAGATGACACATGACAGATGACAGACGACAGATGACAGATGACAGATGACAGACGACAGATGACAGATGACAGATGACAGATGACAGATGACAGATAACAGATGACAGATGACAGATGACAAATGACAGATGACAGATGACAGATGACAGATGACAGATGACAGACGACAGATGACAGATGACAGATGATAGATGACAGATGACAGTTGGCAAATGACATATGACAAATGACAGATGACAGATGACAAATGACAGATGACAGATGACAAATGACAGCTGAAAGATGACAGATGAAAGATGACACATGACAGATTACAGATGACAGATGATAGATGACATATGAAAGATGACAGATGACATATGACAGATGACAGATGACACATGACAGATTACAGATGACAGATGATAGATTACAGATGAGAGATGACAGATTACAGGTGACAGATGACAGATGACAGATGACAGATGACAGATGACAGACGACAGATGACAGATGACAGATGACAGATGACAGATAACAGATGACAGATGACAGATGACAAATGACAGAACAGATGACAGATGACAGATGACAGATGACAAATGGCCAATGGCAGATGACAGATGACAGATTACAGATGACACATGATAGATTACAGATGAGAGATGACAGATTACAGGTGACAGATGACAGATGACAGATGACAGATGACAGATGACAGATGACAGACGACAGATGACAGATGACAGATGACAGATGGCAAATGACAGATGATAAATGACAGATGACTGATGAGAAATGACAGATGACAGATGACAAATGGCCAATGGCAGATGACAGATGACAGATTACAGATGACACATGATAGATTACAGATGAGAGATGACAGATTACAGGTGACAGATGACAGATGACAGATGACAGATGACAGATGACAGATGACAGATGACAGACGACAGATGACAGATGACAGATGACAGATAACAGATGACAGATGACAGATGACAAATGACAGAAGACAGATGACAGATGACAGATGACAGATGACAGATGACAGATGACAGATGACAAATGACAGATGCCAGATGACATATGACAAATGACAGAAGACAGATGACATATGACCGATTGCAGATGACAGATGACAGGCGACAGATGACAGATGACAGACGAGAGCTGACAGATGACAGATGACAGATGACATGTGACAGATGACGCATGACAGATGACACATGACAGATGACAGATGACAGGTGATAGATGACATATGAAAGATGACAGATGAAATAAGACATATGACAGATGACCTATTGCAGATGACAGATGGCAGGTGACAGATGATAGATGACAGGTGACAGATGACATATGAAAGATGGCAGATGACCTGTTGCAGATGACAGATGACAGATGATAGGTGGCAGATGATAGATGACAGATGACAGATGACACATGACAGATGACAGACGACAGATAACAGATGACAGATGACAGACGACAGATGACAGATGACAGATGACAGATGACAGATGACAGATAACAGATGACAGATGACAGATGACAAATGACAGAAGACAGATGACAGATGACAGATGACAGATGACAGATGACAGATGACAGATGACAGATGACAGATGATAGATGACAGATGACAGTTGGCAAATGACAGATGACAAATGACAGCTGAAAGATGACAGATGACACATGACAGATTACAGATGACAGATGATAGATGACATATGAAAGATGACAGATGACATATGACAGATGACAGATGACACATGACAGATTACAGATGACAGATGATAGATGACATATGAAGGATGACATATGACATATGACAGATGACAGATGACAGATGACAGATGACAGATGACAGATGACAGATGACAGATGACAGATGACAGATGATAGATGACAGATGACAGATGACAGATGACAGATGACAGATGACAGATGACAGATGACAGATGACAGATGACAAATGACAGGCGACAGATGACAGATGACAGATGCCAGATTACATATGACAAATGACAGAAGACAGATGACATATGACCGATTGCAGATGACAGATGACAGGCGACAGATGACAGATGACAGACGAGAGCTGACATATGACAGATGACAGATGACATGTGACAGATGACGCATGACAGATGACACATGACAGATGACAGATGACAGGTGATAGATGACATATGAAAGATGACAGATGAAATAAGACATATGACAGATGACCTGTTGCAGATGACAGATGACAGATGATAGGTGACAGATGATAGATGACAGATGACAGATGACACATGACAGATGACAGACGACAGATGACAGATGACATATGAAAGATGACAGATGAAATAAGACATATGACAGATGACCTGTTGCAGATGACAGATGACAGATGATAGGTGACAGATGATAGATGACAGATGACAGATGACACATGACAGATGACAGACGACAGATGACAGATGACAGATGACAGACGACAGATGACAGATGACAGATGACAGATGACAGATGACAGATAACAGATGACAGATGACAGATGACAAATGACAGATGACAGATGACAGATGACAGATGACAGATGACAGATGACAGATGACAGATGACAGATGATAGATGACAGATGACAGTTGGCAAATGACATATGACAAATGACAGATGACAGATGACAAATGACAGATGACAGATGACAAATGACAGCTGAAAGATGACAGATGAAAGATGACACATGACAGATTACAGATGACAGATGATAGATGACATATGAAAGATGACAGATGACATATGACAGATGACAGATGACACATGACAGATTACAGATGACAGATGATAGATTACAGATGAGAGATGACAGATTACAGGTGACAGATGACAGATGACAGATGACAGATGACAGATGACAGACGACAGATGACAGATGACAGATGACAGATGACAGATAACAGATGACAGATGACAGATGACAAATGACAGAACAGATGACAGATGACAGATGACAGATGACAAATGGCCAATGGCAGATGACAGATGACAGATTACAGATGACACATGATAGATTACAGATGAGAGATGACAGATTACAGGTGACAGATGACAGATGACAGATGACAGATGACAGATGACAGATGACAGACGACAGATGACAGATGACAGATGACAGATGACAGATGGCAAATGACAGATGATAAATGACAGATGACTGATGAGAAATGACAGATGACAGATGACAAATGGCCAATGGCAGATGACAGATGACAGATTACAGATGACACATGATAGATTACAGATGAGAGATGACAGATTACAGGTGACAGATGACAGATGACAGATGACAGATGACAGATGACAGATGACAGATGACAGACGACAGATGACAGATGACAGATGACAGATAACAGATGACAGATGACAGATGACAAATGACAGAAGACAGATGACAGATGACAGATGACAGATGACAGATGACAGATGACAGATGACAAATGACAGATGCCAGATGACATATGACAAATGACAGAAGACAGATGACATATGACCGATTGCAGATGACAGATGACAGGCGACAGATGACAGATGACAGACGAGAGCTGACAGATGACAGATGACAGATGACATGTGACAGATGACGCATGACAGATGACACATGACAGATGACAGATGACAGGTGATAGATGACATATGAAAGATGACAGATGAAATAAGACATATGACAGATGACCTATTGCAGATGACAGATGGCAGGTGACAGATGATAGATGACAGATGACAGATGACAGATGACACATGACAGATGACAGATGACAGGTGACAGATGACATATGAAAGATGGCAGATGACCTGTTGCAGATGACAGATGACAGATGATAGGTGGCAGATGATAGATGACAGATGACAGATGACACATGACAGATGACAGACGACAGATAACAGATGACAGATGACAGACGACAGATGACAGATGACAGATGACAGATGACAGATGACAGATAACAGATGACAGATGACAGATGACAAATGACAGAAGACAGATGACAGATGACAGATGACAGATGACAGATGACAGATGACAGATGACAGATGACAGATGATAGATGACAGATGACAGTTGGCAAATGACAGATGACAAATGACAGCTGAAAGATGACAGATGACACATGACAGATTACAGATGACAGATGATAGATGACATATGAAAGATGACAGATGACATATGACAGATGACAGATGACACATGACAGATTACAGATGACAGATGATAGATGACATATGAAGGATGACATATGACATATGACAGATGACAGATGACAGATGACAGATGACAGATGACAGATGACAGATGACAGATGACAGATGATAGATGACAGATGACAGATGGCAAATGACAGATGATAAATGACAGATGACTGATGACAAATGACAGATGACAGATGACAAATGGCCAATGGCAGATGATAGATGACAGATGACAGTTGGCAAATGACAGATGACAAATGACAGATGACAGATGACAAATGACAGATGACAGATGACAAATGACAGCTGAAAGATGACAGATGACACATGACAGATTACAGATGACAGATGATAGATGACATATGAAAGATGACAGATGACATATGACAGATGACAGATGACACATGACAGATGACAGATGACAGGTGATAGATGACATATGAAAGATGGCAGATGACCTGTTGCAGATGACAGATGACATATGACAGATGACAGATGACAGATGACAGATGACATATGACAGATGACAGATGATAGATGACAGATGACAGATGGCAAATGACAGATGATAAATGACAGATGACTGATGACAAATGACAGATGACAGATGACAAATGGCCAATGGCAGATGATAGATGACAGATGACAGTTGGCAAATGACAGATGACAAATGACAGATGACAGATGACAAATGACAGATGACAGATGACAAATGACAGCTGAAAGATGACAGATAACAGACGACAGATGACAGATGACAGATGACAGATGACAGATGACAGATAACAGATGACAGATGACAGATGACAAATGACAGAAGACAGATGACAGATGACAGATGACAGATGACAGATGACAGATGACAGATGATAGATGACAGATGACAGTTGGCAAATGACAGATGACAAATGACAGATGACAGATGACAAATGACAGATGACAAATGACAGCTGAAAGATGACAGATGACACATGACAGATTACAGATGACAGATGATAGATGACATATGAAAGATGACAGATGACATATGACAGATGACAGATGACACATGACAGATTACAGATGACAGATGATAGATGACATATGAAGGATGACATATGACATATGACAGATGACAGATGACAGATGACAGATTACAGATGACACATGATAGATTACAGATGAGAGATGACAGATTACAGGTGACAGATGACAGATGACAGATGACAAATGACAGAAGACAGATGACAGAAGACAGATGACAGATGACAGATAACAGATGACAGATGACAGATGACAAATGACAGAAGACAGATGACAGATGTCAGATGACAGATGTCAGATGACAGATGTCAGATAACAGATGACAGATGACAGATGACAAATGACAGAAGACAGATGACAGATGACAGATGACACATGACAGATTACAGATGACAGATGATAGATGACATATGAAGGATGACATATGACATATGACAGATGACAGATGACAGATTACAGATGACACATGATAGATTACAGATGAGAGATGACAGATTACAGGTGACAGATGACAGATGACAGATGACAGATGACAAATGACAGAAGACAGATGACAGATGACAGATGACAGATGACAGATAACAGATGACAGATGACAGATGACAAATGACAGATGACAGATGACAGATGATAAATGACAGATGACTGATGACAAATGACAGATGACAGATGACAAATGGCCAATGGCAGATGACAGATGACAGATTACAGATGACACATGATAGATTACAGATGAGAGATGACAGATTACAGGTGGCAGATGACAGATGACAGATGACAGATGACAGATGACAGATGACAGACGACACATGACAGATGACAGATGACAGATGACAGATAACAGATGACAGATGACAGATGACAAATGACAGAAGACAGATGACAGATGACAGATGACAGATGACAGATAACAGATGACAGATGACAGATGACAAATGACAGAAGACAGATGACAGATGACAGATGATAGATGACAGATGACAAATGACAGATGACAGATGGCCAATGGCAGATGACAGCTGACGGATGACAGATGACAGATGACAGATAACAGGCGACAGATGACAAATGACAGAAGACAGATAACAGATCACAGATGACAGATGACAAATGACAGAAGACAGATGACAGATGACAGATGTCAGATAACAGATGACAGATGACAGATGACAGATGACAGATGACAGATGACAAATGACAGAAGACAGATGACAGATGACAGATGACAGATGACAGATGACAGATGACAGATGATAGATGACAGATGACAAATGACAGATGACAGATGGCCAATGGCAGATGACAGATGACAGATGATAGATGACAGATGACAGATGACAGATGACAGGTGACAGATGACAGATGACAGATAACAGATCACAGATGACAGATGACAAAAGGCAGAAGACAAATGACGGATGACAGATGACAGATGACAGTTGCCAGATGACTGATGACATATGACAGATAACAGATGACAGATGACAGATGACAAATGACAGAAGACAGATGACAGATGTCAGATGACAGATGTCAGATAACAGATGACAGATGACAGATGACAAATGACAGAAGACAGATGACAGATGACAGATGACAGATGACAGATGACAGATGACAGATGATAGATGACAGATGACAAATGACAGATGACAGATGGCCAATGGCAGATGACAGCTGACGGATGACAGATGACAGATGACAGATAACAGGCGACAGATGACAAATGACAGAAGACAGATAACAGATCACAGATGACAGATGACAAATGACAGAAGACAGATGACAGATGACAGATGTCAGATAACAGATGACAGATGACAGATGACAGATGACACATGGTAGATTACAGATGAGAGATGACAGATTACAGGTGGCAGATGACAGATGACAGATGACAGATGACAGATGACAGATAACAGATGACAGATGACAGATGACAAATGACAGAAGACAGATGACAGATGTCAGATGACAGATGACAAATGACAGAAGACAGATGACAGATGACAGATGACAGATGACAGATGACAGATGACAGATGACAGATGACAGATGATAGATGACAGATGACAAATGACAGATGACAGATGGCCAATGGCAGATGACAGCTGACGGATGACAGATGACAGATGACAGATAACAGGCGACAGATGACAAATGACAGAAAACAGATAACAGATCACAGATGACAGATGACAAATGACAGAAGACAGATGACAGATGACAGATGTCAGATAACAGATGACAGATGACAGATGACAGATGACAGATGACAAATGACAGAAGACAGATGACAGATGACAGATGACAGATGACAGATGACAGATGACAGATGACAGATGATAGATGACAGATGACAAATGACAGATGACAGATGGCCAATGGCAGATGACAGATGACAGATGATAGATGACAGATGACAGATGACAGATGACAGGTGACAGATGACAGATGACAGATGACAGATAACAGGTCACAGATGACAGATGACAAAAGGCAGAAGACAAATGACGGATGACAGATGACAGATGACAGTTGCCAGATGACTGATGACATATGACAGATGACAGATGATAAATGACAGATGACAGATGATAGATGACAGATGACAAATGACAGATGACAGATGGCCAATGGCAGATGACAGCTGACGGATGACAGATGACAGATGACAGATAACAGATGACAGATGACAGATGACAAATGACAGAAGACAGATGACAGATGACAGATGACAGATGACAGATGACAGATGACAGATGACAGATGACAGATGACAGATGATAGATGACACATGACAGATTACAGATGACAGATGATAGATGACAGATGACAGATGACAGATGACAGATGACAGATGATAGATGACACATGACAGATTACAGATGACAGATGATAGATTACAGATGAGAGATGACAGACTACAGGTGACAGATGACAGATGACAGATGACAGATGACAGATGACAGACGACAGATGACAGATGACAGATGACAGACGACAGATAACAGATGACAGATGACAAATGACAGAACAGATGACAGATGACAGATGACAGATGACAAATGGCCAATGGCAGATGACCTGTTGCAGATGACAGATGACAGATGATAGGTGACACATGACAGATTACAGATGACAGATGATAGATGACAGATGACAGATGACAGATGACAGATGACAGATGATAGATGACACATGACAGATTACAGATGACAGATGATAGATTACAGATGAGAGATGACAGACTACAGGTGACAGATGACAGATGACAGATGACAGATAACAGGTCACAGATGACAGATGACAAAAGGCAGAAGACAAATGACGGATGACAGATGACAGATGACAGTTGCCAGATGATGGATGACATATGACAGATGACAGATGATAAATGACAGATGACAGATGATAGATGACAGATGACAAATGACAGATGACAGATGGCCAATGGCAGATGACAGCTGACGGATGACAGATGACAGATGACAGATGACAAATGACAGATGACAGATAACAGATGACAGATGACAGATGACAAATGACAGAAGACAGATGACAGATGACAGATGACAGATGACAGATGACAGATGACAGATGACAGATGACAGATGACAGATGATAGATGACACATGACAGATTACAGATGACAGATGATAGATTACAGATGAGAGATGACAGACTACAGGTGACAGATGACAGATGACAGATGACAGATGACAGATGACAGACGACAGATGACAGATGACAGATGACAGACGACAGATAACAGATGACAGATGACAAATGACAGAACAGATGACAGATGACAGATGACAGATGACAAATGGCCAATGGCAGATGACCTGTTGCAGATGACAGATGACAGATGATAGGTGACAGATGACAGATGACAGATGACAGATGACAGATGACAAATGACAGAAGACAGATGACAGATGACAGATGACAGATGACAGATAACAGATGACAGATGACAGATGACAAATGACAGATGACAGATGACAGATGACAGATAACAGATCACAGATGACAGATGACAAAAGGCAGAAGACAAATGACGGATGACAGATGACAGATGACAGTTGCCAGATGACTGATGACATATGACAGATAACAGATGACAGATGACAGATGACAAATGACAGAAGACAGATGACAGATGTCAGATGACAGATGTCAGATAACAGATGACAGATGACAGATGACAAATGACAGAAGACAGATGACAGATGACAGATGACAGATGACAGATGACAGATGACAGATGATAGATGACAGATGACAAATGACAGATGACAGATGGCCAATGGCAGATGACAGCTGACGGATAACACATGACAGATGACAGATAACAGGCGACAGATGACAAATGACAGAAGACAGATAACAGATCACAGATGACAGATGACAAATGACAGAAGACAGATGACAGATGACAGATGTCAGATAACAGATGACAGATGACAGATGACAGATGACACATGATAGATTACAGATGAGAGATGACAGATTACAGGTGGCAGATGACAGATGACAGATGACAGATGACAGATGACAGATAACAGATGACAGATGACAGATGACAAATGACAGAAGACAGATGACAGATGTCAGATGACAGATGACAAATGACAGAAGACAGATGACAGATGACAGATGACAGATGACAGATGACAGATGACAGATGACAGATGATAGATGACAGATGACAAATGACAGATGACAGATGGCCAATGGCAGATGACAGCTGACGGATGACAGATGACAGATGACAGATAACAGGCGACAGATGACAAATGACAGAAGACAGATAACAGATCACAGATGACAGATGACAAATGACAGAAGACAGATGACAGATGACAGATGTCAGATAACAGATGACAGATGACAGATGACAGATGACAGATGACAAATGACAGAAGACAGATGACAGATGACAAATGACAGATGACAGATGACAGATGACAGATGATAGATGATAGATGACAGATGACAAATGACAGATGACAGATGGCCAATGGCAGATGACAGATGACAGATGATAGATGACAGATGACAGATGACAGATTACAGGTGACAGATGACAGATGACAGATGACAGATGACAGATAACAGATCACAGATGACAGATGACAAAAGGCAGAAGACAAATGACGGATGACAGATGACAGATGACAGTTGCCAGATGACTGATGACATATGACAGATGACAGATGATAAATGACAGATGACAGATGATAGATGACAGATGACAAATGACAGATGACAGATGGCCAATGGCAGATGACAGCTGACGGATGACAGATGACAGATGACAGATAACAGATGACAGATGACAGATGACAAATGACAGAAGACAGATGACAGATGACAGATGATAGATGATAGATGACAGATGACAAATGACAGATGACAGATGGCCAATGGCAGATGACAGATGACAGATGATAGATGACAGATGACAGATGACAGATGACAGGTGACAGATGACAGATGACAGATGACAGGTGACAGATGACAGATGACAGATGACAGATGACAGATAACAGATCACAGATGACAGATGACAAAAGGCAGAAGACAAATGACGGATGACAGGTGACAGATGACAGATGACAGATGACAGATGACAGATAACAGATCACAGATGACAGATGACAAAAGGCAGAAGACAAATGACGGATGACAGATGACAGATGACAGTTGCCAGATGACTGATGACATATGACAGATGACAGATGATAAATGACAGATGACAGATGATAGATGACAGATGACAAATGACAGATGACAGATGGCCAATGGCAGATGACAGCTGACGGATGACAGATGACAGATAACAGATCACAGATGACAGATGACAAAAGGCAGAAGACAAATGACGGATGACAGATGACAGATGACAGTTGCCAGATGACTGATGACATATGACAGATGACAGATGATAAATGACAGATGACAGATGATAGATGACAGATGACAAATGACAGATGACAGATGGCCAATGGCAGATGACAGCTGACGGATGACAGATGACAGATGACAGTTGCCAGATGACTGATGACATATGACAGATGACAGATGATAAATGACAGATGACAGATGATAGATGACAGATGACAAATGACAGATGACAGATGGCCAATGGCAGATGACAGCTGACGGATGACAGATGACAGATGACAGATAACAGATGACAGATGACAGATGACAGATGACAGATGACAGATGACAGATGACAGATGATAGATGACACATGACAGATTACAGATGACAGATGATAGATGACAGATGACAGATGACAGATGACAGATGACAGATGATAGATGACACATGACAGATTACAGATGACAGATGATGGATTACAGATGAGAGATGACAGACTACAGGTGACAGATGACAGATGACAGATGACAGATGACAGATGACAGATGACAGACGACAGATGACAGATGACAGATGACAGACGACAGATAACAGATGACAGATGACAAATGACAGAACAGATGACAGATGACAGATGACAGATGACAAATGGCCAATGGCAGATGACCTGTTGCAGATGACAGATGACAGATGATAGGTGACACATGACAGATTACAGATGACAGATGATAGATGACAGATGACAGATGACAGATGACAGATGACAGATGATAGATGACACATGACAGATTACAGATGACAGATGATAGATTACAGATGAGAGATGACAGACTACAGGTGACAGATGACAGATGACAGATGACAGATAACAGGTCACAGATGACAGATGACAAAAGGCAGAAGACAAATGACGGATGACAGATGACAGATGACAGTTGCCAGATGATGGATGACATATGACAGATGACAGATGATAAATGACAGATGACAGATGATAGATGACAGATGACAAATGACAGATGACAGATGGCCAATGGCAGATGACAGCTGACGGATGGCAGATGACAGATGACAGATGACAGATGACAAATGACAGATGACAGATAACAGATGACAGATGACAGATGACAAATGACAGAAGACAGATGACAGATGACAGATGACAGATGACAGATGACAGATGACAGATGACAGATGACAGATGACAGATGATAGATGACACATGACAGATTACAGATGACAGATGATAGATTACAGATGAGAGATGACAGACTACAGGTGACAGATGACAGATGACAGATGACAGATGACAGATGACAGACGACAGATGACAGATGACAGATGACAGACGACAGATAACAGATGACAGATGACAAATGACAGAACAGATGACAGATGACAGATGACAGATGACAAATGGCCAATGGCAGATGACCTGTTGCAGATGACAGATGACAGATGATAGGTGACAGATGACAGATGACAGATGACAAATGACAGAAGACAGATGACAGATGACAGATGACAGATGACAGATAACAGATGACAGATGACAGATGACAAATGACAGATGACAGATGACAGATGATAAATGACAGATGACTGATGACAAATGACAGATGACAGATGACAAATGGCCAATGGCAGATGACAGATGACAGATTACAGATGACACATGATAGATTACAGATGAGAGATGACAGATTACAGGTGGCAGATGACAGATGACAGATGACAGATGACAGATGACAGATGACAGACGACACATGACAGATGACAGATGACAGATGACAGATAACAGATGACAGATGACAGATGACAAATGACAGAAGACAGATGACAGATGACAGATGACAGATGACAGATAACAGATGACAGATGACAGATGACAAATGACAGAAGACAGATGACAGATGACAGATGATAGATGACAGATGACAAATGACAGATGACAGATGGCCAATGGCAGATGACAGCTGACGGATGACAGATGACAGATGACAGATAACAGGCGACAGATGACAAATGACAGAAGACAGATAACAGATCACAGATGACAGATGACAAATGACAGAATACAGATGACAGATGACAGATGTCAGATAACAGATGACAGATGACAGATGACAGATGACAGATGACAAATGACAGAAGACAGATGACAGATGACAGATGACAGATGACAGATGACAGATGACAGATGATAGATGACAGATGACAAATGACAGATGACAGATGGCCAATGGCAGATGACAGATGACAGATGATAGATGACAGATGACAGATGACAGATGACAGGTGACAGATGACAGATGACAGATAACAGATCACAGATGACAGATGACAAAAGGCAGAAGACAAATGACGGATGACAGATGACAGATGACAGTTGCCAGATGACTGATGACATATGACAGATAACAGATGACAGATGACAGATGACAAATGACAGAAGACAGATGACAGATGTCAGATGACAGATGTCAGATAACAGATGACAGATGACAGATGACAAATGACAGAAGACAGATGACAGATGACAGATGACAGATGACAGATGACAGATGACAGATGATAGATGACAGATGACAAATGACAGATGACAGATGGCCAATGGCAGATGACAGCTGACGGATAACACATGACAGATGACAGATAACAGGCGACAGATGACAAATGACAGAAGACAGATAACAGATCACAGATGACAGATGACAAATGACAGAAGACAGATGACAGATGACAGATGTCAGATAACAGATGACAGATGACAGATGACAGATGACACATGATAGATTACAGATGAGAGATGACAGATTACAGGTGGCAGATGACAGATGACAGATGACAGATGACAGATGACAGATAACAGATGACAGATGACAGATGACAAATGACAGAAGACAGATGACAGATGTCAGATGACAGATGACAAATGACAGAAGACAGATGACAGATGACAGATGACAGATGACAGATGACAGATGACAGATGACAGATGATAGATGACAGATGACAAATGACAGATGACAGATGGCCAATGGCAGATGACAGCTGACGGATGACAGATGACAGATGACAGATGACAGGCGACAGATGACAAATGACAGAAGACAGATAACAGATCACAGATGACAGATGACAAATGACAGAAGACAGATGACAGATGACAGATGTCAGATAACAGATGACAGATGACAGATGACAGATGACAGATGACAGACGACAGATGACAGATGACAGATGACAGACGACAGATAACAGATGACAGATGACAAATGACAGAACAGATGACAGATGACAGATGACAAATGGCCAATGGCAGATGACCTGTTGCAGATGACAGATGACAGATGATAGGTGACAGATGATAGATGACAGATGACAGATGACACATGACAGATGACAGACGACAGATGACAGATGACAGATGACAGACGACAGATGACAGATGACAGATGACAGATGACAGATGACAGATGACAGATAACAGATGACAGATGACAGATGACAAATGACAGAAGACAGATGACAGATGACAGATGACAGATGACAGATGACAGATGACAGATGACAGATGACAGATGACAGATGATAGATGACAGATGACAGTTGGCAAATGACATATGACAAATGACAGATGACAGATGACAAATGACAGATGACAGATGACAAATGACAGCTGAAAGATGACAGATGACAGATGACACATGACAGATTACAGATGACAGATGATAGATGACATATGAAAGATGACAGATGACATATGACAGATGACAGATGACACATGACAGATTACAGATGACAGATGATAGATTACAGATGAGAGATGACAGATTACAGGTGACAGATGACAGATGACAGATGACAGATGACAGATGACAGACGACAGATGACAGATGACAGATGACAGATGACAGATAACAGATGACAGATGACAGATGACAAATGACAGAACAGATGACAGATGACAGATGACAGATGACAAATGGCCAATGGCAGATGACAGATGACAGATTACAGATGACACATGATAGATTACAGATGAGAGATGACAGATTACAGGTGACAGATGACAGATGACAGATGACAGATGACAGATGACAGATGACAGACGACAGATGACAGATGACAGATGACAGATGGCAAATGACAGATGATAAATGACAGATGACTGATGACAAATGACAGATGACAGATGACAAATGGCCAATGGCAGATGACAGATGACAGATTACAGATGACACATGATAGATTACAGATGAGAGATGACAGATTACAGGTGACAGATGACAGATGACAGATGACCGATGACAGATGACAGACGACAGATGACAGATGACAGATGACAGATGACAGATAACAGATGACAGATGACAGATGACAAATGACAGAACAGATGACAGATGACAGATAACAGATGACAAATGGCCAATGGCAGATGACAGATGACAGATTACAGATGACACATGATAGATTACAGATGAGAGATGACAGATTACAGGTGACAGATGACAGATGACAGATGACAGATGACAGATGACAGACGACAGATGACAGATGACAGATGACAGATGGCAAATGACAGATGATAAATGACAGATGACTGATGACAAATGACAGATGACAGATGACAAATGGCCAATGGCAGATGACAGATGACAGATTACAGATGACACATGATAGATTACAGATGAGAGATGACAGATTACAGGTGACAGATGACAGATGACAGATGACAGATGACAGATGACAGATGACAGATGACAGACGACAGATGACAGATGACAGATGACAGATGACAGATGACAGATGACAGATAACAGATGACAGATGACAGATGACAAATGACAGAAGACAGATGACAGATGACAGATGACAGATGACAGATGACAGATGACAGATGACAGATGACAGATGCCAGATGACATATGACAAATGACAGAAGACAGATGACATATGACCGATTGCAGATGACAGATGACAGGCGACAGATGACAGATGACAGATGACAGACGAGAGCTGACAGATGACAGATGACAGATGACATGTGACAGATGACGCATGACAGATGACACATGACAGATGACAGATGACAGGTGATAGATGACATATGAAAGATGACAGATGAAATAAGACATATGACAGATGACCTATTGCAGATGACAGATGGCAGGTGACAGATGATAGATGACAGATGACAGATGACAGATGACACATGACAGATGACAGATGACAGGTGACAGATGACATATGAAAGATGGCAGATGACCTGTTGCAGATGACAGATGACAGATGATAGGTGACAGATGATAGATGACAGATGACAGATGACACATGACAGATGACAGACGACAGATAACAGATGACAGATGACAGACGACAGATGATAGATGACAGATGACAGATGACAGATGACAGATAACAGATAACAGATGACAGATGACAGATGACAAATGACAGAAGACAGATGACAGATGACAGATGACAGATGACAGATGACAGATGACAGATGACAGATGACAGATGACAGATGACAGATGACAGATGACAGATGATAGATGACAGATGACAGTTGGCAAATGACAGATGACAAATGACAGCTGAAAGATGACAGATGACACATGACAGATTACAGATGACAGATGATAGATGACATATGAAAGATGACAGATGACATATGACAGATGACAGATGACACATGACAGATTACAGATGATAGATGATAGATGACATATGAAGGATGACATATGACATATGACAGATGACAGATGACAGATGACAGATGACAGATGACAGATGACAGATGACAGATGACAGATGACAGATGATAGATGACAGATGACAGATGGCAAATGACAGATGATAAATGACAGATGACTGATGACAAATGACAGATGACAGATGGCAAATGGCCAATGGCAGATGATAGATGACAGATGACAGTTGGCAAATGACAGATGACAAATGACAGATGACAGATGACAAATGACAGATGACAGATGACAAATGACAGCTGAAAGATGACAGATGACACATGACAGATTACAGATGACAGATGATAGATGACATATGAAAGATGACAGATGACATATGACAGATGACAGATGACACATGACAGATGACAGATGACAGGTGATAGATGACATATGAAAGATGGCAGATGACCTGTTGCAGATGACAGATGACATATGACAGATGACAGATGACAGATGACAGATGACAGATGACAGATGACAGATGACAGATGATAGATGACAGATGACAGATGGCAAATGACAGATGATAAATGACAGATGACTGATGACAAATGACAGATGACAGATGACAAATGGCCAATGGCAGATGATAGATGACAGATGACAGTTGGCAAATGACAGATGACAAATGACAGATGACAGATGACAAATGACAGATGACAGATGACAAATGACAGCTGAAAGATGACAGATAACAGACGACAGATGACAGATGACAGATGACAGATGACAGATGACAGATAACAGATGACAGATGACAGATGACAAATGACAGAAGACAGATGACAGATGACAGATGACAGATGACACATGACAGATGACAGATGATAGATGACAGATGACAGTTGGCAAATGACAGATGACAAATGACAGATGACAGATGACAAATGACAGATGACAAATGACAGCTGAAAGATGACAGATGACACATGACAGATTACAGATGACAGATGATAGATGACATATGAAAGATGACAGATGACATATGACAGATGACAGATGACACATGACAGATTACAGATGACAGATGATAGATGACATATGAAGGATGACATATGACATATGACAGATGACAGATGACAGATGACAGATTACAGATGACACATGATAGATTACAGATGAGAGATGACAGATTACAGGTGACAGATGACAGATGACAGATGACAAATGACAGAAGACAGATGACAGATGACAGATGACAGATAACAGATGACAGATGACAGATGACAAATGACAGAAGACAGATGACAGATGTCAGATGACAGATGTCAGATAACAGATGACAGATGACAGATGACAAATGACAGAAGACAGATGACAGATGACAGATGACACATGACAGATTACAGATGACAGATGATAGATGACATATGAAGGATGACATATGACATATGACAGATGACAGATGACAGATGACAGATTACAGATGACACATGATAGATTACAGATGAGAGATGACAGATTACAGGTGACAGATGACAGATGACAGATGACAGATGACAGATGACAGATGACAAATGACAGAAGACAGATGACAGATGACAGATGACAGATGACAGATAACAGATGACAGATGACAGATGACAAATGACAGATGACAGATGACAGATGATAAATGACAGATGACTGATGACAAATGACAGATGACAGATGACAAATGGCCAATGGCAGATGACAGATGACAGATTACAGATGACACATGATAGATTACAGATGAGAGATGACAGATTACAGGTGGCAGATGACAGATGACAGATGACAGATGACAGATGACAGATGACAGACGACACATGACAGATGACAGATGACAGATGACAGATAACAGATGACAGATGACAGATGACAAATGACAGAAGACAGATGACAGATGACAGATGACAGATGACAGATAACAGATGACAGATGACAGATGACAAATGACAGAAGACAGATGACAGATGACAGATGATAGATGACAGATGACAAATGACAGATGACAGATGGCCAATGGCAGATGACAGCTGACGGATGACAGATGACAGATGACAGATAACAGGCGACAGATGACAAATGACAGAAGACAGATAACAGATCACAGATGACAGATGACAAATGACAGAAGACAGATGACAGATGACAGATGTCAGATAACAGATGACAGATGACAGATGACAGATGACAGATGACAAATGACAGAAGACAGATGACAGATGACAGATGACAGATGACAGATGACAGATGACAGATGATAGATGACAGATGACAAATGACAGATGACAGATGGCCAATGGCAGATGACAGATGACAGATGATAGATGACAGATGACAGATGACAGA
Source organism: Condylostylus longicornis (assembly GCF_029603195.1). Classification (NCBI taxonomy): domain Eukaryota; kingdom Metazoa; phylum Arthropoda; class Insecta; order Diptera; family Dolichopodidae; genus Condylostylus; species Condylostylus longicornis. The sequence continues at coordinate 822,186 of NW_026578187.1, forward strand.
TGACAGGTGACAGATGACAGATGACAGATAACAGATCACAGATGACAGATGACAAAAGGCAGAAGACAAATGAAGGATGACAGATGACAGTTGCCAGATGACTGATGACATATGACAGATAACAGATGACAGATGACAGATGACAAATGACAGAAGACAGATGACAGATGTCAGATGACAGATGTCAGATAACAGATGACAGATGACAGATGACAAATGACAGAAGACAGATGACAGATGACAGATGACAGATGACAGATGACAGATGACAGATGACAGATGACAGATGATAGATGACAGATGACAAATGACAGATGACAGATGGCCAATGGCAGATGACAGCTGACGGATGACAGATGACAGATGACAGATAACAGGCGACAGATGACAAATGACAGAAGACAGATAACAGATCACAGATGACAGATGACAAATGACAGAAGACAGATGACAGATGACAGATGTCAGATAACAGATGACAGATGACAGATGACAGATGACACATGATAGATTACAGATGAGAGATGACAGATTACAGGTGGCAGATGACAGATGACAGATGACAGATGACAGATGACAGATAACAGATGACAGATGACAGATGACAAATGACAGAAGACAGATGACAGATGTCAGATGTCAGATGACAGATGACAAATGACAGAAGACAGATGACAGATGACAGATGACAGATGACAGATGACAGATGACAGATGACAGATGATAGATGACAGATGACAAATGACAGATGACAGATGGCCAATGGCAGATGACAGCTGACGGATGACAGATGACAGATGACAGATAACAGGCGACAGATGACAAATGACAGAAGACAGATAACAGATCACAGATGACAGATGACAAATGACAGAAGACAGATGACAGATGACAGATGTCAGATAACAGATGACAGATGACAGATGACAGATGACAGATGACAAATGACAGAAGACAGATGATAGATGACAGATGACAGATGACAGATGACAGATGACAGATGATAGATGACAGATGACAAATGACAGATGACAGATGGCCAATGGCAGATGACAGATGACAGATGATAGATGACAGATGACAGATGACAGATGACAGGTGACAGATGACAGATGACAGATAACAGATCACAGATGACAGATGACAAAAGGCAGAAGACAAATGACGGATGACAGATGACAGATGACAGTTGCCAGATGACTGATGACATATGACAGATGACAGATGATAAATGACAGATGACAGATGATAGATGACAGATGACAAATGACAGATGACAGATGGCCAATGGCAGATGACAGCTGACGGATGACAGATGACAGATGACAGATGACAGATAACAGATGACAGATGACAGATGACAAATGACAGAAGACAGATGACAGATGACAGATGACAGATGACAGATGACAGATGACAGATGACAGATGACAGATGACAGATGATAGATGACAGATGACAGTTGGCAAATGACATATGACAAATGACAGATGACAGATGACAAATGACAGATGACAGATGACAAATGACAGCTGAAAGATGACAGATGACAGATGACACATGACAGATTACAGATGACAGATGATAGATGACATATGAAAGATGACAGATGACATATGACAGATGACAGATGACACATGACAGATTACAGATGACAGATGATAGATTACAGATGAGAGATGACAGACTACAGGTGACAGATGACAGATGACAGATGACAGATGACAGACGACAGATGACAGATGACAGATGACAGACGACAGATAACAGATGACAGATGACAAATGACAGAACAGATGACAGATGACAGATGACAGATGACAGATGACAAATGGCCAATGGCAGATGACCTGTTGCAGATGACAGATGACAGATGATAGGTGACAGATGATAGATGACAGATGACAGATGACACATGACAGATGACAGACGACAGATGACAGATGACAGATGACAGACGACAGATGACAGATGACAGATGACAGATGACAGATGACAGATGACAGATAACAGATGACAGATGACAGATGACAAATGACAGAAGACAGATGACAGATGACAGATGACAGATGACAGATGACAGATGACAGATGACAGATGACAGATGATAGATGACAGATGACAGTTGGCAAATGACATATGACAAATGACAGATGACAGATGACAAATGACAGATGACAGATGACAAATGACAGCTGAAAGATGACAGATGACAGATGACACATGACAGATTACAGATGACAGATGATAGATGACATATGAAAGATGACAGATGACATATGACAGATGACAGATGACACATGACAGATTACAGATGACAGATGATAGATTACAGATGAGAGATGACAGATTACAGGTGACAGATGACAGATGACAGATGACAGATGACAGATGACAGACGACAGATGACAGATGACAGATGACAGATGACAGATAACAGATGACAGATGACAGATGACAAATGACAGAACAGATGACAGATGACAGATGACAGATGACAAATGGCCAATGGCAGATGACAGATGACAGATTACAGATGACACATGATAGATTACAGATGAGAGATGACAGATTACAGGTGACAGATGACAGATGACAGATGACAGATGACAGATGACAGATGACAGACGACAGATGACAGATGACAGATGACAGATGGCAAATGACAGATGATAAATGACAGATGACTGATGACAAATGACAGATGACAGATGACAAATGGCCAATGGCAGATGACAGATGACAGATTACAGATGACACATGATAGATTACAGATGAGAGATGACAGATTACAGGTGACAGATGACAGATGACAGATGACAGATGACAGATGACAGACGACAGATGACAGATGACAGATGACAGATGACAGATAACAGATGACAGATGACAGATGACAAATGACAGAACAGATGACAGATGACAGATGACAGATGACAAATGGCCAATGGCAGATGACAGATGACAGATTACAGATGACACATGATAGATTACAGATGAGAGATGACAGATTACAGGTGACAGATGACAGATGACAGATGACAGATGACAGATGACAGACGACAGATGACAGATGACAGATGACAGATGGCAAATGACAGATGATAAATGACAGATGACTGATGACAAATGACAGATGACAGATGACAAATGACCAATGGCAGATGACAGATGACAGATTACAGATGACACATGATAGATTACAGATGAGAGATGACAGATTACAGGTGACAGATGACAGATGACAGATGACAGATGACAGATGACAGATGACAGATGACAGACGACAGATGACAGATGACAGATGACAGATGACAGATGACAGATGACAGATAACAGATGACAGATGACAGATGACAAATGACAGAAGACAGACGACAGATGACAGATGACAGATGACAGATGACAGATGACAGATGACAGATGACAGATGACAGATGCCAGATGACATATGACAAATGACAGAAGACAGATGACATATGACCGATTGCAGATGACAGATGACAGGCGACAGATGACAGATGACAGATGACAGACGAGAGCTGACAGATGACAGATGACAGATGACATGTGACAGATGACGCATGACAGATGACACATGACAGATGACAGATGACAGGTGATAGATGACATATGAAAGATGACAGATGAAATAAGACATATGACAGATGACCTATTGCAGATGACAGATGGCAGGTGACAGATGATAGATGACAGATGACAGATGACAGATGACACATGACAGATGACAGATGACAGGTGACAGATGACATATGAAAGATGGCAGATGACCTGTTGCAGATGACAGATGACAGATGATAGGTGACAGATGATAGATGACAGATGACAGATGACACATGACAGATGACAGACGACAGATAACAGATGACAGATGACAGACGACAGATGACAGATGACAGATGACAGATGACAGATGACAGATGACAGATAACAGATGACAGATGACAGATGACAAATGACAGAAGACAGATGACAGATGACAGATGACAGATGACAGATGACAGATGACAGATGACAGATGACAGATGACAGATGATAGATGACAGATGACAGTTGGCAAATGACAGATGACAAATGACAGCTGAAAGATGACAGATGACACATGACAGATTACAGATGACAGATGATAGATGACATATGAAAGATGACAGATGACATATGACAGATGACAGATGACACATGACAGATTACAGATGATAGATGATAGATGACATATGAAGGATGACATATGACATATGACAGATGACAGATGACAGATGACAGATGACAGATGACAGATGACAGATGACAGATGATAGATGACAGGTGATAGATGACATATGAAAGATGGCAGATGACCTGTTGCAGATGACAGATGACATATGACAGATGACAGATGACAGATGACAGATGACAGAAGACAGATGACAGATGATAGATGACAGATGACAGATGGCAAATGACAGATGATAAATGACAGATGACTGATGACAAATGACAGATGACAGATGACAAATGGCCAATGGCAGATGATAGATGACAGATGACAGTTGGCAAATGACAGATGACAAATGACAGATGACAGATGACAAGTGACAGATGACAGATGACAGATAACAGACGACAGATGACAGATGACAGATGACAGATGACAGATGACAGATGATAGATGACAGATGACAGTTGGCAAATGACAGATGACAAATGACAGATGACAGATGACAAATGACAGATGACAAATGACAGCTGAAAGATGACAGATGACACATGACAGATTACAGATGACAGATGATAGATGACATATGAAAGATGACAGATGACATATGACAGATGACAGATGACACATGACAGATTACAGATGATAGATGATAGATGACATATGAAGGATGACATATGACATATGACAGATGACAGATGACAGATGACAGATGACAGATGACAGATGACAGATGATAGATGACAGGTGATAGATGACATATGAAAGATGGCAGATGACCTGTTGCAGATGACAGATGACATATGACAGATGACAGATGACAGATGACAGATGACAGAAGACAGATGACAGATGATAGATGACAGATGACAGATGGCAAATGACAGATGATAAATGACAGATGACTGATGACAAATGACAGATGACAGATGGCAAATGGCCAATGGCAGATGATAGATAACAGATGACAGTTGGCAAATGACAGATGACAAATGACAGATGACAGATGACAAATGACAGATGACAGATGACAAATGACAGCTGAAAGATGACAGATGACACATGACAGATTACAGATGACAGATGATAGATGACATATGAAAGATGACAGATGACATATGACAGATGACAGATGACACATGACAGATGACAGATGACAGGTGATAGATGACATATGAAAGATGGCAGATGACCTGTTGCAGATGACAGATGACATATGACAGATGACAGATGACAGATGACAGATGACAGAAGACAGATGACAGATGATAGATGACAGATGACAGATGGCAAATGACAGATGATAAATGACAGATGACTGATGACAAATGACAGATGACAGATGACAAATGGCCAATGGCAGATGATAGATGACAGATGACAGTTGGCAAATGACAGATGACAAATGACAGATGACAGATGACAAATGACAGATGACAGATGACAGATGACAAATGACAGCTGAAAGATGACAGATAACAGACGACAGATGACAGATGACAGATGACAGATGACAGATGACAGATAACAGATGACAGATGACAGATGACAAATGACAGAAGACAGATGACAGATGACAGATGACAGATGACAGATGACAGATGACAGATGATAGATGACAGATGACAGTTGGCAAATGACAGATGACAAATGACAGATGACAGATGACAAATGACAGATGACAAATGACAGCTGAAAGATGACAGATGACACATGACAGATTACAGATGACAGATGATAGATGACATATGAAAGATGACAGATGACATATGACAGATGACAGATGACACATGACAGATTACAGATGACAGATGATAGATGACATATGAAGGATGACATATGACATATGACAGATGACAGATGACAGATGACAGATTACAGATGACACATGATAGATTACAGATGAGAGATGACAGATTACAGGTGACAGATGACAGATGACAGATGACAGATGACAGATGACAGATGACAGACGACAGATGACAGATGACAGATGACAGATGACAGATGACAGATGACAGATAACAGATGACAGATGACAGATGACAAATGACAGAAGACAGATGACAGATGACAGATGATAAATGACAGATGACTGAAGACAAATGACAGATGACAGATGACAAATGGCGAATGGCAGATGACAGATGACAGATTACAGATGACACATGATAGATTACAGATGAGAGATGACAGATTACAGGTGGCAGATGACAGATGACAGATGACAGATGACAGATGACAGATGACAGACGACACATGACAGATGACAGATGACAGATGACAGATAACAGATGACAGATGACAGATGACAAATGACAGAAGACAGATGACAGATGACAGATGACAGATGACAGATAACAGATGACAGATGACAAATGACAGAAGACAGATGATAGATGACAGATGACAGATGACAGATGACAGATAACAGATGACAGATGACAAATGACAGAAGACAGATGACAGATGTCAGATGACAGATGTCAGATAACAGATGACAGATGACAGATGACAAATGACAGAAGACAGATGACAGATGACAGATGACAGATGACAGATGACAGATGACATATGACAAATGACAGAAGACAGATGACATATGACCGATTGCAGATGACAGATGACAGGCGACAGATGACAGATGACAGATGACAGACGAGAGCTGACAGATGACAGATGACAGATGACATGTGACAGATGACGCATGACAGATGACACATGACAGATGACAGATGACAGGTGATAGATGACATATGAAAGATGACAGATGAAATAAGACATATGACAGATGACCTATTGCAGATGACAGATGGCAGGTGACAGATGATAGATGACAGATGACAGATGACAGATGACACATGACAGATGACAGATGACAGGTGACAGATGACATATGAAAGATGGCAGATGACCTGTTGCAGATGACAGATGACAGGCGACAGATGACAGATGACAGATGACAGACGAGAGCTGACAGATGACAGATGACAGATGACATGTGACAGATGACGCATGACAGATGACACATGACAGATGACAGATGACAGGTGATAGATGACATATGAAAGATGACAGATGAAATAAGACATATGACAGATGACCTATTGCAGATGACAGATGGCAGGTGACAGATGATAGATGACAGATGACAGATGACAGATGACACATGACAGATGACAGATGACAGGTGACAGATGACATATGAAAGATGGCAGATGACCTGTTGCAGATGACAGATGACAGATGATAGGTGACAGATGATAGATGACAGATGACAGATGACACATGACAGATGACAGACGACAGATAACAGATGACAGATGACAGACGACAGATGACAGATGACAGATGACAGATGACAGATGACAGATGACAGATGCCAGATGACATATGACAAATGACAGAAAACAGATGACATATGACCGATTGCAGATGACAGATGACAGGCGACAGATGACAGATGACAGATGACAGACGAGAGCTGACAGATGACAGATGACGGATGACATGTGACAGATGACGCATGACAGATGACACATGACAGATGACAGATGACAGGTGATAGATGACATATGAAAGATGACAGATGAAATAAGACATATGACAGATGACCTATTGCAGATGACAGATGGCAGGTGACAGATGATAGATGACAGATGACAGATGACAGATGACACATGACAGATGACAGATGACAGGTGACAGATGACATATGAAAGATGGCAGATGACCTGTTGCAGATGACAGATGACAGATGATAGGTGACAGATGATAGATGACAGATGACAGATGACACATGACAGATGACAGACGACAGATAACAGATGACAGATGACAGACGACAGATGACAGATGACAGATGACAGATGACAGATGACAGATAACAGATGACAGATGACAGATGACAGATGACAGAAGACAGATGACAGATGTCAGATGACAGATGACAGATGACAGATGACAGATGACAGATGACAGATGACAGATGATAGATGACAGATGACAGTTGGCAAATGACAGATGACAAATGACAGCTGAAAGATGACAGATGACACATGACAGATTACAGATGACAGATGATAGATGACATATGAAAGATGACAGATGACATATGACAGATGACAGATGACACATGACAGATTACAGATGATAGATGATAGATGACATATGAAGGATGACATATGACATATGACAGATGACAGATGACAGATGACAGATGACAGATGACAGATGACAGATGACAGATGACAGATGACAGATGACAGATGATAGATGACAGATGACAGATGGCAAATGACAGATGATAAATGACAGATGACTGATGACAAATGACAGATGACAGATGGCAAATGGCCAATGGCAGATGATAGATGACAGATGACAGTTGGCAAATGACAGATGACAAATGACAGATGACAGATGACAAATGACAGATGACAGATGACAAATGACAGCTGAAAGATGACAGATGACACATGACAGATTACAGATGACAGATGATAGATGACATATGAAAGATGACAGATGACATATGACAGATGACAGATGACACATGACAGATGACAGATGACAGGTGATAGATGACATATGAAAGATGGCAGATGACCTGTTGCAGATGACAGATGACATATGACAGATGACAGATGACAGATGACAGATGACAGATGATAGATGACAGATGACAGATGGCAAATGACAGATGATAAATGACAGATGACTGATGACAAATGACAGATGACAGATGACAAATGGCCAATGGCAGATGATAGATGACAGATGACAGTTGGCAAATGACAGATGACAAATGACAGATGACAGATGACAAATGACAGATGACAGATGACAAATGACAGCTGAAAGATGACAGATAACAGACGACAGATGACAGATGACAGATGACAGATGACAGATAACAGATGACAGATGACAGATGACAAATGACAGAAGACAGATGACAGATGACAGATGACAGATGACAGATGACAGATGACAGATGATAGATGACAGATGACAGTTGGCAAATGACAGATGACAAATGACAGATGACAGATGACAAATGACAGATGACAAATGACAGCTGAAAGATGACAGATGACACATGACAGATTACAGATGACAGATGATAGATGACATATGAAAGATGACAGATGACATATGACAGATGACAGATGACACATGACAGATTACAGATGACAGATGATAGATGACATATGAAGGATGACATATGACATATGACAGATGACAGATGACAGATGACAGATTACAGATGACACATGATAGATTACAGATGAGAGATGACAGATTACAGGTGACAGATGACAGATGACAGATGACAGATGACAGATGACAGATGACAGACGACAGATGACAGATGACAGATGACAGATGACAGATGACAGATAACAGATGACAGATGACAGATGACAAATGACAGAAGACAGATGACAGATGACAGATGATAAATGACAGATGACTGATGACAAATGACAGATGACAGATGACAAATGGCGAATGGCAGATGACAGATGACAGATTACAGATGACACATGATAGATTACAGATGAGAGATGACAGATTACAGGTGGCAGATGACAGATGACAGATGACAGATGACAGATGACAGATGACAGACGACACATGACAGATGATAGATGACAGATGACAGATAACAGATGACAGATGACAGATGACAAATGACAGAAGACAGATGACAGATGACAGATGACAGATGACAGATAACAGATGACAGATGACAGCTGACAAATGACAGAAGACAGATGACAGATGACAGATGACAGATGACAGATAACAGATGACAGATGACAAATGACAGAAGACAGATGACAGATGTCAGATGACAGATGTCAGATAACAGATGACAGATGACAGATGACAAATGACAGAAGACAGATGACAGATGACAGATGACAGATGACAGATGACAGATGACAGATGACAGATGACAGATGATAGATGACAGATGACAAATGACAGATGACAGATGGCCAATGGCAGATGACAGCTGACGGATGACAGATGACAGATGACAGATAACAGGCGACAGATGACAAATGACAGAAGACAGATAACAGATCACAGATGACAGATGACAAATGACAGAAGACAGAAGACAGATGACAGATGACAGATGTCAGATAACAGATGACAGATGACAGATGACAGATGACAGATGACAAATGACAGAAGACAGATGACAGATGACACATGACAGATGACAGATGACAGATGACAGATGATAGATGACAGATGACAAATGACAGATGACAGATGGCCAATGGCAGATGACAGATGACAGATGATAGATGACAGATGACAGATGACAGATGACAGGTGACAGATGACAGATGACAGATAACAGATCACAGATGACAGATGACAGATGACAAAAGGCAGAAGACAAATGACGGATGACAGATGACAGATGACAGTTGCCAGATGACTGATGACATATGACAGATGACAGATGATAAATGACAGATGACAGATGATAGATGACAGATGACAAATGACAGATGACAGATGGCCAATGGCAGATGACAGCTGACGGATGACAGATGACAGATGACAGATAACAGATGACAGATGACAGATGACAAATGACAGAAGACAGATGACAGATGACAGATGACAGATGACAGATGACAGATGACAGATGACAGATGACAGATGACAGATGACAGATGACAGATGATAGATGACAGATGACAGTTGGCAAATGACATATGACAAATGACAGATGACAGATGACAAATGACAGATGACAGATGACAAATGACAGCTGAAAGATGACAGATGACAGATGACACATGACAGATTACAGATGACAGATGATAGATGACATATGAAAGATGACAGATGACATATGACAGATGACAGATGACACATGACAGATTACAGATGACAGATGATAGATTACAGATGAGAGATGACAGATTACAGGTGACAGATGACAGATGACAGATGACAGATGACAGATGACAGACGACAGATGACAGATGACAGACGACAGACAACAGATGACAGATGACAGATGACAAATGACAGAACAGATGACAGATGACAGATGACAGATGACAAATGGCCAATGGCAGATGACAGATGACAGATTACAGATGACACATGATAGATTACAGATGAGAGATGACAGATTACAGGTGACAGATGACAGATGACAGATGACAGATGACAGATGACAGATGACAGATGACAGACGACAGATGACAGATGACAGATGACAGATGACAGATAACAGATGACAGATGACAGATGACAAATGACAGAAGACAGATGACAGATAACAGATGACAGATGACAGATGACAAATGACAGAAGACAGATGACAGATGACAGATGATAAATGACAGATGACTGATGACAAATGACAGATGACAGATGACAAATGGCGAATGGCAGATGACAGATGACAGATTACAGATGACACATGATAGATTACAGATGAGAGATGACAGATTACAGGTGGCAGATGACAGATGACAGATGACAGATGACAGATGACAGATGACAGACGACACATGACAGATGATAGATGACAGATGACAGATAACAGATGACAGATGACAGATGACAAATGACAGAAGACAGATGACAGATGACAGATGACAGATGACAGATAACAGATGACAGATGACAGATGACAAATGACAGAAGACAGATGACAGATGACAGATGACAGATGACAGATAACAGATGACAGATGACAAATGACAGAAGACAGATGACAGATGTCAGATGACAGATGTCAGATAACAGATGACAGATGACAGATGACAAATGACAGAAGACAGATGACAGATGACAGATGACAGATGACAGATGACAGATGACAGATGACAGATGATAGATGACAGATGACAAATGACAGATGACAGATGGCCAATGGCAGATGACAGCTGACGGATGACAGATGACAGATGACAGATAACAGGCGACAGATGACAAATGACAGAAGACAGATAACAGATCACAGATGACAGATGACAAATGACAGAAGACAGAAGACAGATGACAGATGACAGATGTCAGATAACAGATGACAGATGACAGATGACAGATGACAGATGACAAATGACAGAAGACAGATGACAGATGACACATGACAGATGACAGATGACAGATGACAGATGATAGATGACAGATGACAAATGACAGATGACAGATGGCCAATGGCAGATGACAGATGACAGATGATAGATGACAGATGACAGATGACAGATGACAGGTGACAGATGACAGATGACAGATAACAGATCACAGATGACAGATGACAAAAGGCAGAAGACAAATGACGGATGACAGATGACAGATGACAGTTGCCAGATGACTGATGACATATGACAGATGACAGATGATAAATGACAGATGACAGATGATAGATGACAGATGACAAATGACAGATGACAGATGGCCAATGGCAGATGACAGCTGACGGATGACAGATGACAGATGACAGATAACAGATGACAGATGACAGATGACAAATGACAGAAGACAGATGACAGATGACAGATGACAGATGACAGATGACAGATGACAGATGACAGATGACAGATGACAGATGACAGATGATAGATGACAGATGACAGTTGGCAAATGACATATGACAAATGACAGATGACAGATGACAAATGACAGATGACAGATGACAAATGACAGCTGAAAGATGACAGATGACAGATGACACATGACAGATTACAGATGACAGATGATAGATGACATATGAAAGATGACAGATGACATATGACAGATGACAGATGACACATGACAGATTACAGATGACAGATGATAGATTACAGATGAGAGATGACAGATTACAGGTGACAGATGACAGATGACAGATGACAGATGACAGATGACAGACGACAGATGACAGATGACAGACGACAGACAACAGATGACAGATGACAGATGACAAATGACAGAACAGATGACAGATGACAGATGACAGATGACAAATGGCCAATGGCAGATGACAGATGACAGATTACAGATGACACATGATAGATTACAGATGAGAGATGACAGATTACAGGTGACAGATGACAGATGACAGATGACAGATGACAGACGACAGATGACAGATGACAGATGACAGATGGCAAATGACAGATGATAAATGACAGATGACTGATGACAAATGACAGATGACAGATGACAAATGGCCAATGGCAGATGACAGATGACAGATTACAGATGACACATGATAGATTACAGATGAGAGATGACAGATTACAGGTGACAGATGACAGATGACAGATGACAGATGACAGATGACATATGACAGATGACAGACGACAGATGACAGATGACAGATGACAGATGACAGATAACAGATGACAGATGACAGATGACAAATGACAGAAGACAGATGACAGATTACAGATGACAGATGACAGATGACAGATGACAGATGACAGATGCCAGATGACATATGACAAATGACAGAAGACAGATGACATATGACCGATTGCAGATGACAGATGACAGGCGACAGATGACAGATGACAGATGACAGACGAGAGCTGACAGATGACAGATGACAGATGACATGTGACAGATGACGCATGACAGATGACACATGACAGATGACAGATGACAGGTGATAGATGACATATGAAAGATGACAGATGAAATAAGACATATGACAGATGACCTATTGCAGATGACAGATGGCAGGTGACAGATGATAGATGACAGATGACAGATGACAGATGACACATGACAGATGACAGATGACAGGTGACAGATGACATATGAAAGATGGCAGATGACCTGTTGCAGATGACAGATGACAGATGATAGGTGACAGATGATAGATGACAGATGACAGATGACACATGACAGATGACAGACGACAGATAACAGATGACAGATGACAGACGACAGATGACAGATGACAGATGACAGATGACAGATAACAGATGACAGATGACAGATGACAAATGACAGAAGACAGATGACAGATGACAGATGACAGATGACAGATGACAGATGACAGATGACAGATGATAGATGACAGATGACAGTTGGCAAATGACAGATGACAAATGACAGCTGAAAGATGACAGATGACACATGACAGATTACAGATGACAGATGATAGATGACATATGAAATATGACAGATGACATATGACAGATGACAGATGACACATGACAGATTACAGATGACAGATGATAGATGACATATGAAGGATGACATATGACATATGACAGATGACAGATGACAAATGACAGCTGAAAGATGACAGATGACACATGACAGATTACAGATGACAGATGATAGATGACATATGAAAGATGACAGATGACATATGACAGATGACAGATGACACATGACAGATGACAGATGACAGGTGATAGATGACATATGAAAGATGGCAGATGACCTGTTGCAGATGACAGATGACATATGACAGATGACAGATGACAGATGACAGATGACAGATGACAGATGACAGATGACAGATGACAGATGATAGATGACAGATGACAGATGGCAAATGACAGATGATAAATGACAGATGACTGATGACAAATGACAGATGACAGATGACAAATGGCCAATGGCAGATGATAGATGACAGATGACAGTTGGCAAATGACAGATGACAAATGACAGATGACAGATGACAAATGACAGATGACAGATGACAAATGACAAATGACAGATGACAGATGACAAATGACAGCTGAAAGATGACAGATGACACATGACAGATTACAGATGACAGATGATAGATGACATATGAAAGATGACAGATGACATATGACAGATGACAGATGACACATGACAGATGACAGATGACAGGTGATAGATGACATATGAAAGATGGCAGATGACCTGTTGCAGATGACAGATGACATATGACAGATGACAGATGACAGATGACAGATGACAGATGACAGATGACAGATGACAGATGATAGATGACAGATGACAGATGGCAAATGACAGATGATAAATGACAGATGACTGATGACAAATGACAGATGACAGATGACAAATGGCCAATGGCAGATGATAGATGACAGATGACAGTTGGCAAATGACAGATGACAAATGACAGATGACAGATGACAAATGACAGATGACAGATGACAAATGACAGCTGAAAGATGACAGATGACACATGACAGATTACAGATGACAGATGATAGATGACATATGAAAGATGACAGATGACATATGACAGATGACAGATGACACATGACAGATGACAGATGACAGGTGATAGATGACATATGAAAGATGGCAGATGACCTGTTGCAGATGACAGATGACATATGACAGATGACAGATGACAGATGACAGATGACAGATGACAGATGACAGATGACAGATGATAGATGACAGATGACAGATGGCAAATGACAGATGATAAATGACAGATGACTGATGACAAATGACAGATGACAGATGACAAATGGCCAATGGCAGATGATAGATGACAGATGACAGTTGGCAAATGACAGATGACAAATGACAGATGACAGATGACAAATGACAGATGACAGATGACAAATGACAGCTGAAAGATGACAGATGACAGACGACAGATGACAGATGACAGATGACAGATGACAGATGACAGATAACAGATGACAGATGACAGATGACAAATGACAGAAGACAGATGACAGATGACAGATGACAGATGACAGATGACAGATGACAGATGACAGATGATAGATGACAGATGACAGTTGGCAAATGACAGATGACAAATGACAGATGACAGATGACAAATGACAGATGACAAATGACAGCTGAAAGATGACAGATGACACATGACAGATTACAGATGACAGATGATAGATGACATATGAAAGATGACAGATGACATATGACAGATGACAGATGACAGATGACAGATGACAGATGACAGATAACAGATGACAGATGACAGATGACAAATGACAGAAGACAGATGACAGATGACAGATGATAAATGACAGATGACTGATGACAAATGACAGATGACAGATGACAAATGGCCAATGGCAGATGACAGATGACAGATTACAGATGACACATGATAGATTACAGATGAGAGATGACAGATTACAGGTGGCAGATGACAGATGACAGATGACAGATGACAGATGACAGACGACACATGACAGATGACAGATGACAGATGACAGATAACAGATGACAGATGACAGATGACAAATGACAGAAGACAGATGACAGATGACAGATGACAGATGACAGATAACAGATGACAGATGACAGATGACAAATGACAGAAGACAGATGACAGATGACAGATGACAGATGACAGATAACAGATGACAGATGACAGATGACAAATGACAGAAGACAGATGACAGATGTCAGATGACAGATGTCAGATAACAGATGACAGATGACAGATGACAAATGACAGAAGACAGATGACAGATGACAGATGACAGATGACAGATGACAGATGGCCAATGGCAGATGACAGCTGACGGATGACAGATGACAGATGACAGATAACAGGCGACAGATGACAAATGACAGAAGACAGATAACAGATCACAGATGACAGATGACAAATGACAGAAGACAGATGACAGATGACAGATGTCAGATAACAGATGACAGATGACAGATGACAGATGACAGATGACAAATGACAGAAGACAGATGACAGATGACAGATGACAGATGACAGATGACAGATGACAGATGACAGATGATAGATGACAGATGACAAATGACAGATGACAGATGGCCAATGGCAGATGACAGATGACAGATGATAGATGACAGATGACAGATGACAGATGACAGGTGACAGATGACAGATGACAGATAACAGATCACAGATGACAGATGACAAAAGGCAGAAGACAAATGACGGATGACAGATGACAGATGACAGTTGCCAGATGACTGATGACATATGACAGATGACAGATGATAAATGACAGATGACAGATGATAGATGACAGATGACAAATGACAGATGACAGATGACAGATAACAGGCGACAGATGACAAATGACAGAAGACAGATAACAGATCACAGATGACAGATGACAAATGACAGAAGACAGATGACAGATGACAGATGTCAGATAACAGATGACAGATGACAGATGACAGATGACAGATGACAAATGACAGAAGACAGATGACAGATGACAGATGACAGATGACAGATGACAGATGACAGATGACAGATGATAGATGACAGATGACAAATGACAGATGACAGATGGCCAATGGCAGATGACAGATGACAGATGATAGATGACAGATGACAGATGACAGATGACAGGTGACAGATGACAGATGACAGATAACAGATCACAGATGACAGATGACAAAAGGCAGAAGACAAATGACGGATGACAGATGACAGATGACAGTTGCCAGATGACTGATGACATATGACAGATGACAGATGATAAATGACAGATGACAGATGATAGATGACAGATGACAAATGACAGATGACAGATGGCCAATGGCAGATGACAGCTGACGGATGACAGATGACAGATGACAGATAACAGATGACAGATGACAGATGACAAATGACAGAAGACAGATGACAGATGACAGATGACAGATGACAGATGACAGATGACAGATGACAGATGACAGATGACAGATGACAGATGACAGATGACAGATGACAGATGACAGATGACAGATGACAGATGACAGATGACAGATGACAGATGACAGATGACAGATGACAGATGACAGATGATAGATGACAAATGACAGGCGACAGATGACAGATGACAGATGACAGATGACATATGACAAATGACAGAAGACAGATGACATATGACCGATTGCAGATGACAGATGACAGGCGACAGATGACAGATGACAGACGAGAGCTGACATATGACAGATGACAGATGACATGTGACAGATGACGCATGACAGATGACACATGACAGATGACAGATGACAGGTGATAGATGACATATGAAAGATGACAGATGAAATAAGACATATGACAGATGACCTGTTGCAGATGACAGATGACAGATGATAGGTGACAGATGATAGATGACAGATGACAGATGACACATGACAGATGACAGACGACAGATGACAGATGACATATGAAAGATGACAGATGAGATAAGACATATGACAGATGACCTGTTGCAGATGACAGATGACAGATGATAGGTGACAGATGATAGATGACAGATGACAGATGACACATGACAGATGACAGACGACAGATGACAGATGACAGATGACAGACGACAGATGACAGATGACAGATGACAGATAACAGATGACAGATGACAGATGACAAATGACAGAAGACAGATGACACATGACAGATGACAGATGACAGATGACAGATGACAGATGATAGATGACAGATGACAGTTGGCAAATGACATATGACAAATGACAGATGACAGATGACAAATGACAGATGACAGATGACAAATGACAGCTGAAAGATGACAGATGACAGATGACACATGACAGATTACAGATGACAGATGATAGATGACATATGAAAGATGACAGATGACATATGACAGATGACAGATGACACATGACAGATTACAGATGACAGATGATAGATTACAGATGAGAGATGACAGATTACAGGTGACAGATGACAGATGACAGATGACAGATGACAGATGACAGACGACAGATGACAGATGACAGATGACAGATGACAGATAACAGATGACAGATGACAGATGACAAATGACAGAACAGATGACAGATGACAGATGACAGATGACAGATGACAGATGACAAATGGCCAATGGCAGATGATAAATGACAGATGACTGATGACAAATGACAGATGACAGATGACAAATGGCCAATGGCAGATGACAGATGACAGATTACAGATGACACATGATAGATTACAGATGAGAGATGACAGATTACAGGTGACAGATGACAGATGACAGATGACAGATGACAGATGACAGATGACAGATGACAGATGACAGATGACAGATGACAGATGACAGACGACAGATGACAGATGACAGACGACAGATGACAGATAACAGATGACAGATGACAGATGACAAATGACAGAAGACAGATGACAGATGACAGATGACAGATGACAGATGGCAAATGACAGATGATAAATGACAGATGACTGATGACAAATGACAGATGACAGATGACAAATGGCCAATGGCAGATGACAGATGACAGATTACAGATGACACATGATAGATTACAGATGAGAGATGACAGATTACAGGTGACAGATGACAGATGACAGATGACAGATGACAGATGACAGATGACAGATGACAGATGACAGATGACAGATGACAGACGACAGATGACAGATGACAGATGACAGATGACAGATGACAGACGACAGATGACAGATGACAGATGACAGATGACAGATAACAGATGACAGATGACAAATGACAGAAGACAGATGACAGATGACAGATGACAGATGACAGATGACAGATGGCAAATGACAGATGATAAATGACAGATGACTGATGACAAATGACAGATGACAGATGACAAATGGCCAATGGCAGATGACAGATGACAGATTACAGATGACACATGATAGATTACAGATGAGAGATGACAGATTACAGGTGACAGATGACAGATGACAGATGACAGATGACAGATTACAGATGACACATGATAGATTAAAGATGAGAGATGACAGATTACAGGTGACAGATGACAGATTACAGATGACAGATGACAGATGACAGATGACAGACGACAGATGACAGATGACAGATGACAGATGGCAAATGACAGATGATAAATGACAGATGACTGATGACAGATGACAGATGGCAAATGACAGATGATAAATGACAGATGACTGATGACAAATGACAGATGACAGATGACAAATGGCCAATGGCAGATGACAGATGACAGATTACAGATGACACATGATAGACTACAGATGAGAGATGACAGATGACAGATGACAGATAACAGATGACAGATGACAAATGACAGAAGACAGATGACAGATGACAGATGACAGATGACAGATGACAGATGGCAAATGACAGATGATAAATGACAGATGACTGATGACAAATGACAGATGACAGATGACAGATTACAGATGACACATGATAGATTACAGATGAGAGATGACAGATTACAGGTGACAGATGACAGATGACAGATGACAGATGACAGATGACAGATGACAGATGACAGATGACAGATGACAGATGACAGACGACAGATGACAGATGACAGATGACAGATGACAGATGACAGACGACAGATGACAGATGACAGATGACAGATGACAGATAACAGATGACAGATGACAGATGGCAAATGACAGATGATAAATGACAGATGACAGATGACAGACGACAGATGACAGATGACAGATGACAAATGACAGATGACAGATGACAGACGACAGATGGCAGATGACAGATGACAGATGGCAAATGACAGATGATAAATGACAGATGACTGATGACAGATGACAGATGGCAAATGACAGATGATAAATGACAGATGACTGATGACAAATGACAGATGACTGATGACAAATGACAGATGACAGATGACAAATGGCCAATGGCAGATGACAGACTACAGATGACACATGATAGATTACAGATGAGAGATGACAGATTACAGGTGACAGATGACAGATGACAGATGACAGATGACAGATGACAGATGACAGATGACAGACGACAGATGACAGATGACAGATGACAGATAACAGATAACAGATGACAGATGACAGATGACAAATGACAGAAGACAGATGACAGATGACAGATGACAGATGGCAAATGACAGATGATAAATGACAGATGACTGATGACAAATGACAGATGACAGATGACAAATGGCCAATGGCAGATGACAGATGACAGATTACAGATGACACATGATAGATTACAGATGACAGATGACAGATGACAAATGGCCAATGGCAGATGACAGATGACAGATTACAGATGACACATGATAGATTACAGATGAGAGATGACAGATTACAGGTGACAGATGACAGATGACAGATGACAGATGACAGATTACAGATGACACATGATAGATTAAAGATGAGAGATGACAGATTACAGGTGACAGATGACAGATTACAGATGACAGATGACAGATGACAGATGACAGACGACAGATGACAGATGACAGATGACAGATGGCAAATGACAGATGATAAATGACAGATGACAGATGACAGACGACAGATGACAGATGACAGATGACAAATGACAGATGACAGATGACAGACGACAGATGGCAGATGACAGATGACAGATGGCAAATGACAGATGATAAATGACAGATGACTGATGACAGATGACAGATGGCAAATGACAGATGATAAATGACAGATGACTGATGACAAATGACAGATGACTGATGACAAATGACAGATGACAGATGACAAATGGCCAATGGCAGATGACAGACTACAGATGACACATGATAGATTACAGATGAGAGATGACAGATTACAGGTGACAGATGACAGATGACAGATGACAGATGACAGATGACAGATGACAGATGACAGACGACAGATGACAGATGACAGATGACAGATAACAGATAACAGATGACAGATGACAGATGACAAATGACAGAAGACAGATTACAGATGACAGATGACAGATGGCAAATGACAGATGATAAATGACAGATGACTGATGACAAATGACAGATGACAGATGACAAATGGCCAATGGCAGATGACAGATGACAGATTACAGATGACACATGATAGATTACAGATGACAGATGACAGATTACAGATGACACATGATAGATTACAGATGAGAGATGACAGATTACAGGTGACAGATGACAGATGACAGATGACAGATGACAGATGACAGATGACAGACGACAGATGACAGATGACAGATGACAGATAACATATGACAGATGACAGATGACAAATGACAGAAGACAGATGACAGATGACAGATGACAGATGACAGATGGCAAATGACAGATGATAAATGACAGATGACTGATGACAAATGACAGATGACAGATGACAAATGGCCAATGGCAGATGACAGATGACAGATTAGGGATGACACATGATAGATTACAGATGAGAGATGACAGATTACAGGTGACAGATGACAGATGACAGATGACAGATGACAGATTACAGATGACACATGATAGATTACAGATGAGAGATGACAGATTACAGGTGACAGATGACAGATGACAGATGACAGATGACAGATGACAGATGACAGATGACAGATGACAGATGACAGACGGCAAATGACAGATGATAAATGACAGATGACTGATGACAAATGACAGATGGCAGATGACAAATGGCCAATGGCAGATGACAGATGACAGATTACAGATGACACATGATAGATTACAGATGAGAGATGACAGATTACAGGTGACAGATGACAGATGACAGATGACAGATGACAGATGACAGATGACAGACGACAGATGACAGATGACAGATGACAGATGACAGATAACAGATGACAGATGACAGATGACAAATGACAGAAGACAGATGACAGATGACAGATGACAGATGACAGATGACAGATGACAGATGACAGATGACAGACGAGAGCTGACAGATGACAGATGACAGATGACATGTGACAGATGACGCATTACAGATGACACATAACAGATGACAGATGACAGGTGGTAGATGACATATGAAAGATGACAGATGAAATAAGACATATGACAGATGACCTATTGCAGATGACAGATGGCAGGTGACAGATGATAGATGACAGATGACAGATGACAGATGACACATGACAGATGACAGATGACAGGTGATAGATGACATATGAAAGATGGCAGATGACCTGTTGCAGATGACAGATGTCAGATGATAGGTGACAGATGATAGATGACAGATGACAGATGACACATGACAGATGACAGATGACAGACGACAGATGACAGATGACAGATGACAGATGACAGATGACAGATAACAGATGACAGATGACAGATGACAAATGACAGAAGACAGATGACAGATGACAGATGACAGATGACAGATGACAGATGACAGATGATAGATGACAGATGACAATTGGCAAATGACAGATGACAAATGACAGCTGAAAGATGACAGATGACACATGACAGATTACAGATGACAGATGATAGATGACATATGAAAGATGACAGATGACATATGACAGATGACAGATGACACATGACAGATTACAGATGACAGATGATAGATGACATATGAAGGATGACATATGACATATGACAGATGACAGATGACAGATGACAGATGACAGATGACAGATGACAGATGACAGATGACAGATGATAGATGACAGATGACAGATGGCAAATGACAGATGATAAATGACAGATGACTGATGACAAATGACAGATGACAGATGACAAATGGCCAATGGCAGATGATAGATGACAGATGACAGTTGGCAAATGACAGATGACAAATGACAGATGACAGATGACAAATGACAGATGACAGATGACAAATGACAGCTGAAAGATGACAGATGACACATGACAGATTACAGATGACAGATGATAGATGACATATGAAAGATGACAGATGACATATGACAGATGACAGATGACACATGACAGATGACAGATGACAGGTGATAGATGACATATGAAAGATGGCAGATGACCTGTTGCAGATGACAGATGACAGATGATAGGTGACAGATGATAGATGACAGATGACAGATGACACATGACAGATGACAGACGACAGATGACAGATGACAGATGACAGACGACAGATGACAGATGACAGATGACAGATGACAGATGACAGATAACAGATGACAGATGACAGATGACAAATGACAGAAGACAGATGACAGATGACAGATGACAGATGACAGATGACAGATGATAGATGACAGATGACAGTTGGCAAATGACACATGACAAATGACAGATGACAGATGACAAATGACAGATGACAAATGACAGCTGAAAGATGACAGATGACACATGACAGATTACAGATGGCAGATGACAGATGATAGATGACAGATGACATTTGGCAAATGACAGATGACAAATGACAGATGACAGATGACGCATGACAGATGACACATGACAGATGACAGATGACAGGTGATAGATGACATATGAAAGATGACAGATGAAATAAGACATATGACAGATGACCTATTGCAGATGACAGATGGCAGGTGACAGATGATAGATGACAGATGACAGATGACAGATGACACATGACAGATGACAGATGACAGATGACAGATGACAGACGACAGATGACAGATGACAGATGACAGATGACAGATAACAGATGACAGATGACAAATGACAGAAGACAGATGACAGAAGACAGATGACAGATGACAGATGACAGATGACAGATGACAGATGGCAAATGACAGATGATAAATGACAGATGACTGATGACAAATGACAGATGACAGATGACAAATGGCCAATGGCAGATGACAGATGACAGATTACAGATGACACATGATAGATTACAGATGAGAGATGACAGAAGACAGATGACAGAAGACAGATGACAGATGACAGATGACAGATGACAGATGACAGATGGCAAATGACAGATGATAAATGACAGATGACTGATGACAAATGACAGATGACAGATGACAAATGGCCAATGGCAGATAACAGATGACAGATGACAGATGACAAATGACAGAAGACAGATGACAGATGACAGATGACAGATGACAGATGGCAAATGACAGATGATAAATGACAGATGACTGATGACAAATGACAGATGACAGATGACAAATGGCCAATGGCAGATGACAGATGACAGATTACAGATGACACATGATAGATTACAGATGAGAGATGACAGATTACAGGTGACAGATGACAGATGACAGATGACAGATGACAGATGACAGATGACAGATGACAGATGACAGATGACAGATGACAGACGACAGATGACAGATGACAGATGACAGATGACAGATGACAGACGACAGATGACAGATGACAGATGACAGATGACAGATAACAGATGACAGATGACAAATGACAGAAGACAGATGACAGATGACAGATGACAGATGACAGATGACAGATGGCAAATGACAGATGATAAATGACAGATGACTGATGACAAATGACAGATGACAGATGACAAATGGCCAATGGCAGATGACAGATGACAGATTACAGATGACACATGATAGATTACAGATGAGAGATGACAGATTACAGGTGACAGATGACAGATGACAGATGACAGATGACAGATTACAGATGACACATGATAGATTAAAGATGAGAGATGACAGATTACAGGTGACAGATGACAGATTACAGATGACAGATGACAGATGACAGATGACAGACGACAGATGACAGATGACAGATGACAGATGGCAAATGACAGATGATAAATGACAGATGACTGATGACAGATGACAGATGGCAAATGACAGATGATAAATGACAGATGACTGATGACAAATGACAGATGACAGATGACAAATGGCCAATGGCAGATGACAGATGACAGATTACAGATGACACATGATAGACTACAGATGAGAGATGACAGATGACAGATGACAGATAACAGATGACAGATGACAAATGACAGAAGACAGATGACAGATGACAGATGACAGATGACAGATGACAGATGGCAAATGACAGATGATAAATGACAGATGACTGATGACAAATGACAGATGACAGATGACAGATTACAGATGACACATGATAGATTACAGATGAGAGATGACAGATTACAGGTGACAGATGACAGATGACAGATGACAGATGACAGATGACAGATGACAGATGACAGATGACAGATGACAGATGACAGACGACAGATGACAGATGACAGATGACAGATGACAGATGACAGACGACAGATGACAGATGACAGATGACAGATGACAGATAACAGATGACAGATGACAGATGGCAAATGACAGATGATAAATGACAGATGACAGATGACAGACGACAGATGACAGATGACAGATGACAAATGACAGATGACAGATGACAGACGACAGATGGCAGATGACAGATGACAGATGGCAAATGACAGATGATAAATGACAGATGACTGATGACAGATGACAGATGGCAAATGACAGATGATAAATGACAGATGACTGATGACAAATGACAGATGACTGATGACAAATGACAGATGACAGATGACAAATGGCCAATGGCAGATGACAGACTACAGATGACACATGATAGATTACAGATGAGAGATGACAGATTACAGGTGACAGATGACAGATGACAGATGACAGATGACAGATGACAGATGACAGATGACAGACGACAGATGACAGATGACAGATGACAGATAACAGATAACAGATGACAGATGACAGATGACAAATGACAGAAGACAGATGACAGATGACAGATGACAGATGGCAAATGACAGATGATAAATGACAGATGACTGATGACAAATGACAGATGACAGATGACAAATGGCCAATGGCAGATGACAGATGACAGATTACAGATGACACATGATAGATTACAGATGACAGATGACAGATGACAAATGGCCAATGGCAGATGACAGATGACAGATTACAGATGACACATGATAGATTACAGATGAGAGATGACAGATTACAGGTGACAGATGACAGATGACAGATGACAGATGACAGATTACAGATGACACATGATAGATTAAAGATGAGAGATGACAGATTACAGGTGACAGATGACAGATTACAGATGACAGATGACAGATGACAGATGACAGACGACAGATGACAGATGACAGATGACAGATGGCAAATGACAGATGATAAATGACAGATGACAGATGACAGACGACAGATGACAGATGACAGATGACAAATGACAGATGACAGATGACAGACGACAGATGGCAGATGACAGATGACAGATGGCAAATGACAGATGATAAATGACAGATGACTGATGACAGATGACAGATGGCAAATGACAGATGATAAATGACAGATGACTGATGACAAATGACAGATGACTGATGACAAATGACAGATGACAGATGACAAATGGCCAATGGCAGATGACAGACTACAGATGACACATGATAGATTACAGATGAGAGATGACAGATTACAGGTGACAGATGACAGATGACAGATGACAGATGACAGATGACAGATGACAGATGACAGACGACAGATGACAGATGACAGATGACAGATAACAGATAACAGATGACAGATGACAGATGACAAATGACAGAAGACAGATTACAGATGACAGATGACAGATGGCAAATGACAGATGATAAATGACAGATGACTGATGACAAATGACAGATGACAGATGACAAATGGCCAATGGCAGATGACAGATGACAGATTACAGATGACACATGATAGATTACAGATGACAGATGACAGATTACAGATGACACATGATAGATTACAGATGAGAGATGACAGATTACAGGTGACAGATGACAGATGACAGATGACAGATGACAGATGACAGATGACAGACGACAGATGACAGATGACAGATGACAGATAACATATGACAGATGACAGATGACAAATGACAGAAGACAGATGACAGATGACAGATGACAGATGACAGATGGCAAATGACAGATGATAAATGACAGATGACTGATGACAAATGACAGATGACAGATGACAAATGGCCAATGGCAGATGACAGATGACAGATTAGGGATGACACATGATAGATTACAGATGAGAGATGACAGATTACAGGTGACAGATGACAGATGACAGATGACAGATGACAGATTACAGATGACACATGATAGATTACAGATGAGAGATGACAGATTACAGGTGACAGATGACAGATGACAGATGACAGATGACAGATGACAGATGACAGATGACAGATGACAGATGACAGACGGCAAATGACAGATGATAAATGACAGATGACTGATGACAAATGACAGATGGCAGATGACAAATGGCCAATGGCAGATGACAGATGACAGATTACAGATGACACATGATAGATTACAGATGAGAGATGACAGATTACAGGTGACAGATGACAGATGACAGATGACAGATGACAGATGACAGATGACAGACGACAGATGACAGATGACAGATGACAGATGACAGATAACAGATGACAGATGACAGATGACAAATGACAGAAGACAGATGACAGATGACAGATGACAGATGACAGATGACAGATGACAGATGACAGATGACAGACGAGAGCTGACAGATGACAGATGACAGATGACATGTGACAGATGACGCATTACAGATGACACATAACAGATGACAGATGACAGGTGATAGATGACATATGAAAGATGACAGATGAAATAAGACATATGACAGATGACCTATTGCAGATGACAGATGGCAGGTGACAGATGATAGATGACAGATGACAGATGACAGATGACACATGACAGATGACAGATGACAGGTGATAGATGACATATGAAAGATGGCAGATGACCTGTTGCAGATGACAGATGTCAGATGATAGGTGACAGATGATAGATGACAGATGACAGATGACACATGACAGATGACAGATGACAGACGACAGATGACAGATGACAGATGACAGATGACAGATGACAGATAACAGATGACAGATGACAGATGACAAATGACAGAAGACAGATGACAGATGACAGATGACAGATGACAGATGACAGATGACAGATGATAGATGACAGATGACAATTGGCAAATGACAGATGACAAATGACAGCTGAAAGATGACAGATGACACATGACAGATTACAGATGACAGATGATAGATGACATATGAAAGATGACAGATGACATATGACAGATGACAGATGACACATGACAGATTACAGATGACAGATGATAGATGACATATGAAGGATGACATATGACATATGACAGATGACAGATGACAGATGACAGATGACAGATGACAGATGACAGATGACAGATGACAGATGATAGATGACAGATGACAGATGGCAAATGACAGATGATAAATGACAGATGACTGATGACAAATGACAGATGACAGATGACAAATGGCCAATGGCAGATGATAGATGACAGATGACAGTTGGCAAATGACAGATGACAAATGACAGATGACAGATGACAAATGACAGATGACAGATGACAAATGACAGCTGAAAGATGACAGATGACACATGACAGATTACAGATGACAGATGATAGATGACATATGAAAGATGACAGATGACATATGACAGATGACAGATGACACATGACAGATGACAGATGACAGGTGATAGATGACATATGAAAGATGGCAGATGACCTGTTGCAGATGACAGATGACAGATGATAGGTGACAGATGATAGATGACAGATGACAGATGACACATGACAGATGACAGACGACAGATGACAGATGACAGATGACAGACGACAGATGACAGATGACAGATGACAGATGACAGATGACAGATAACAGATGACAGATGACAGATGACAAATGACAGAAGACAGATGACAGATGACAGATGACAGATGACAGATGACAGATGATAGATGACAGATGACAGTTGGCAAATGACACATGACAAATGACAGATGACAGATGACAAATGACAGATGACAAATGACAGCTGAAAGATGACAGATGACACATGACAGATTACAGATGGCAGATGACAGATGATAGATGACAGATGACATTTGGCAAATGACAGATGACAAATGACAGATGACAGATGACGCATGACAGATGACACATGACAGATGACAGATGACAGGTGATAGATGACATATGAAAGATGACAGATGAAATAAGACATATGACAGATGACCTATTGCAGATGACAGATGGCAGGTGACAGATGATAGATGACAGATGACAGATGACAGATGACACATGACAGATGACAGATGACAGGTGACAGATGACATATGAAAGATGGCAGATGACCTGTTGCAGATGACAGATGACAGATGATAGGTGACAGATGATAGATGACAGATGACAGATGACACATGACAGATGACAGACGACAGATAACAGATGACAGATGACAGACGACAGATGACAGATGACAGATGACAGATGACAGATAACAGATGACAGATGACAGATGACAAATGACAGAAGACAGATGACAGATGACAGATGACAGATGACAGATGACAGATGACAGATGACAGATGATAGATGACAGATGACAGTTGGCAAATGACAGATGACAAATGACAGCTGAAAGATGACAGATGACACATGACAGATTACAGATGACAGATGATAGATGACATATGAAATATGACAGATGACATATGACAGATGACAGATGACACATGACAGATTACAGATGACAGATGATAGATGACATATGAAGGATGACATATGACATATGACAGATGACAGATGACAAATGACAGCTGAAAGATGACAGATGACACATGACAGATTACAGATGACAGATGATAGATGACATATGAAAGATGACAGATGACATATGACAGATGACAGATGACACATGACAGATGACAGATGACAGGTGATAGATGACATATGAAAGATGGCAGATGACCTGTTGCAGATGACAGATGACATATGACAGATGACAGATGACAGATGACAGATGACAGATGACAGATGACAGATGACAGATGATAGATGACAGATGACAGATGGCAAATGACAGATGATAAATGACAGATGACTGATGACAAATGACAGATGACAGATGACAAATGGCCAATGGCAGATGATAGATGACAGATGACAGTTGGCAAATGACAGATGACAAATGACAGATGACAGATGACAAATGACAGATGACAGATGACAAATGACAAATGACAGATGACAGATGACAAATGACAGCTGAAAGATGACAGATGACACATGACAGATTACAGATGACAGATGATAGATGACATATGAAAGATGACAGATGACATATGACAGATGACAGATGACACATGACAGATGACAGATGACAGGTGATAGATGACATATGAAAGATGGCAGATGACCTGTTGCAGATGACAGATGACATATGACAGATGACAGATGACAGATGACAGATGACAGATGACAGATGACAGATGACAGATGATAGATGACAGATGACAGATGGCAAATGACAGATGATAAATGACAGATGACTGATGACAAATGACAGATGACAGATGACAAATGGCCAATGGCAGATGATAGATGACAGATGACAGTTGGCAAATGACAGATGACAAATGACAGATGACAGATGACAAATGACAGATGACAGATGACAAATGACAGCTGAAAGATGACAGATGACACATGACAGATTACAGATGACAGATGATAGATGACATATGAAAGATGACAGATGACATATGACAGATGACAGATGACACATGACAGATGACAGATGACAGGTGATAGATGACATATGAAAGATGGCAGATGACCTGTTGCAGATGACAGATGACATATGACAGATGACAGATGACAGATGACAGATGACAGATGACAGATGACAGATGACAGATGATAGATGACAGATGACAGATGGCAAAAGACAGATGATAAATGACAGATGACTGATGACAAATGACAGATGACAGATGACAAATGGCCAATTGCAGATGATAGATGACAGATGACAGTTGGCAAATGACAGATGACAAATGACAGATGACAGATGACAAATGACAGATGACAGATGACAAATGACAGCTGAAAGATGACAGATGACAGACGACAGATGACAGATGACAGATGACAGATGACAGATGACAGATAACAGATGACAGATGACAGATGACAAATGACAGAAGACAGATGACAGATGACAGATGACAGATGACAGATGACAGATGACAGATGATAGATGACAGATGACAGTTGGCAAATGACAGATGACAAATGACAGATGACAGATGACAAATGACAGATGACAAATGACAGCTGAAAGATGACAGATGACACATGACAGATTACAGATGACAGATGATAGATGACATATGAAAGATGACAGATGACATATGACAGATGACAGATGACAGATGACAGATGACAGATGACAGATAACAGATGACAGATGACAGATGACAAATGACAGAAGACAGATGACAGATGACAGATGATAAATGACAGATGACTGATGACAAATGACAGATGACAGATGACAAATGGCCAATGGCAGATGACAGATGACAGATTACAGATGACACATGATAGATTACAGATGAGAGATGACAGATTACAGGTGGCAGATGACAGATGACAGATGACAGATGACAGATGACAGACGACACATGACAGATGACAGATGACAGATGACAGATAACAGATGACAGATGACAGATGACAAATGACAGAAGACAGATGACAGATGACAGATGACAGATGACAGATAACAGATGACAGTTGACAGATGACAAATGACAGAAGACAGATGACAGATGACAGATGACAGATGACAGATAACAGATGACAGATGACAGATGACAAATGACAGAAGACAGATGACAGATGTCAGATGACAGATGTCAGATAACAGATGACAGATGACAGATGACAAATGACAGAAGACAGATGACAGATGACAGATGACAGATGACAGATGACAGATGACAGATCACAGATGATAGATGACAGATGACAAATGACAGATGACAGATGGCCAATGGCAGATGACAGCTGACGGATGACAGATGACAGATGACAGATAACAGGCGACAGATGACAAATGACAGAAGACAGATAACAGATCACAGATGACAGATGACAAATGACAGAAGACAGATGACAGATGACAGATGTCAGATAACAGATGACAGATGACAGATGACAGATGACAGATGACAAATGACAGAAGACAGATGACAGATGACAGATGACAGATGACAGATGACAGATGACAGATGACAGATGATAGATGACAGATGACAAATGACAGATGACAGATGGCCAATGGCAGATGACAGATGACAGATGATAGATGACAGATGACAGATGACAGATGACAGGTGACAGATGACAAATGACAGATAACAGATCACAGATGACAGATGACAAAAGGCAGAAGACAAATGACGGATGACAGATGACAGATGACAGTTGCCAGATGACTGATGACATATGACAGATGACAGATGATAAATGACAGATGACAGATGATAGATGACAGATGACAAATGACAGATGACAGATGGCCAATGGCAGATGACAGCTGACGGATGACAGATGACAGATGACAGATAACAGATGACAGATGACAGATGACAAATGACAGAAGACAGATGACAGATGACAGATGACAGATGACAGATGACAGATGACAGATGACAGATGACAGATGACAGATGACAGATGACAGATGACAGATGACAGATGACAGATGACAGATGACAGATGACAGATGACAGATGACAGATGACAGATGACAGATGACAGATGACAGATGATAGATGACAAATGACAGGCGACAGATGACAGATGACAGATGACAGATGACATATGACAAATGACAGAAGACAGATGACATATGACCGATTGCAGATGACAGATGACAGGCGACAGATGACAGATGACAGACGAGAGCTGACATATGACAGATGACAGATGACATGTGACAGATGACGCATGACAGATGACACATGACAGATGACAGATGACAGGTGATAGATGACATATGAAAGATGACAGATGAAATAAGACATATGACAGATGACCTGTTGCAGATGACAGATGACAGATGATAGGTGACAGATGATAGATGACAGATGACAGATGACACATGACAGATGACAGACGACAGATGACAGATGACATATGAAAGATGACAGATGAGATAAGACATATGACAGATGACCTGTTGCAGATGACAGATGACAGATGATAGGTGACAGATGATAGATGACAGATGACAGATGACACATGACAGATGACAGACGACAGATGACAGATGACAGATGACAGACGACAGATGACAGATGACAGATGACAGATAACAGATGACAGATGACAGATGACAAATGACAGAAGACAGATGACAGATGACAGATGACAGATGACAGATGACAGATGACAGATGATAGATGACAGATGACAGTTGGCAAATGACATATGACAAATGACAGATGACAGATGACAAATGACAGATGACAGATGACAAATGACAGCTGAAAGATGACAGATGACAGATGACACATGACAGATTACAGATGACAGATGATAGATGACATATGAAAGATGACAGATGACATATGACAGATGACAGATGACACATGACAGATTACAGATGACAGATGATAGATTACAGATGAGAGATGACAGATTACAGGTGACAGATGACAGATGACAGATGACAGATGACAGATGACAGACGACAGATGACAGATGACAGATGACAGATGACAGATAACAGATGACAGATGACAGATGACAAATGACAGAACAGATGACAGATGACAGATGACAGATGACAGATGACAGATGACAAATGGCCAATGGCAGATGATAAATGACAGATGACTGATGACAAATGACAGATGACAGATGACAAATGGCCAATGGCAGATGACAGATGACAGATTACAGATGACACATGATAGATTACAGATGAGAGATGACAGATTACAGGTGACAGATGACAGATGACAGATGACAGATGACAGATGACAGATGACAGATGACAGATGACAGATGACAGATGACAGATGACAGATGACAGACGACAGATGACAGATGACAGACGACAGATGACAGATAACAGATGACAGATGACAGATGACAAATGACAGAAGACAGATGACAGATGACAGATGACAGATGACAGATGGCAAATGACAGATGATAAATGACAGATGACTGATGACAAATGACAGATGACAGATGACAAATGGCCAATGGCAGATGACAGATGACAGATTACAGATGACACATGATAGATTACAGATGAGAGATGACAGATTACAGGTGACAGATGACAGATGACAGATGACAGATGACAGATGACAGATGACAGATGACAGATGACAGATGACAGACGACAGATGACAGATGACAGATGACAGATGACAGATGACAGACGACAGATGACAGATGACAGATGACAGATCACAGATAACAGATGACAGATGACAAATGACAGAAGACAGATGACAGATGACAGATGACAGATGACAGATGACAGATGGCAAATGACAGATGATAAATGACAGATGACTGATGACAAATGACAGATGACAGATGACAAATGGCCAATGGCAGATGACAGATGACAGATTACAGATGACACATGATAGATTACAGATGAGAGATGACAGATTACAGGTGACAGATGACAGATGACAGATGACAGATGACAGATTACAGATGACACATGATAGATTAAAGATGAGAGATGACAGATTACAGGTGACAGATGACAGATGACAGATGACAGATGACAGATGACAGATGACAGATGACAGACGACAGATGACAGATGACAGATGACAGATGGCAAATGACAGATGATAAATGACAGATGACTGATGACAGATGACAGATGGCAAATGACAGATGATAAATGACAGATGACTGATGACAAATGACAGATGACAGATGACAAATGGCCAATGGCAGATGACAGATGACAGATTACAGATGACACATGATAGATTACAGATGAGAGATGACAGATGACAGATGACAGATGACAGATGACAGATGACAGACGACAGATGACAGATGACAGATGACAAATGACAGATGACAGATGACAGACGACAGATGGCAGATGACAGATGACAGATGGCAAATGACAGATGATAAATGACAGATGACTGATGACAGATGACAGATGGCAAATGACAGATGATAAATGACAGATGACTGATGACAAATGACAGATGACTGATGACAAATGACAGATGACAGATGACAAATGGCCAATGGCAGATGACAGACTACAGATGACACATGATAGATTACAGATGAGAGATGACAGATTACAGGTGACAGATGACAGATGACAGATGACAGATGACAGATGACAGATGACAGATGACAGACGACAGATGACAGATGACAGATGACAGATAACAGATAACAGATGACAGATGACAGATGACAAATGACAGAAGACAGATGACAGATGACAGATGACAGATGGCAAATGACAGATGATAAATGACAGATGACTGATGACAAATGACAGATGACAGATGACAAATGGCCAATGGCAGATGACAGATGACAGATTACAGATGACACATGATAGATTACAGATGACAGATGACAGATTACAGATGACACATGATAGATTACAGATGAGAGATGACAGATTACAGGTGACAGATGACAGATGACAGATGACAGATGACAGATGACAGATGACAGACGACAGATGACAGATGACAGATGACAGATAACATATGACAGATGACAGATGACAAATGACAGAAGACAGATGACAGATGACAGATGACAGATGACAGATGGCAAATGACAGATGATAAATGACAGATGACTGATGACAAATGACAGATGACAAATGGCCAATGGCAGATGACAGATGACAGATTAGGGATGACACATGATAGATTACAGATGAGAGATGACAGATTACAGGTGACAGATGACAGATGACAGATGACAGATGACAGATTACAGATGACACATGATAGATTACAGATGAGAGATGACAGATTACAGGTGACAGATGACAGATGACAGATGACAGATGACAGATGACAGATGACAGATGACAGATGACAGATGACAGACGGCAAATGACAGATGATAAATGACAGATGACTGATGACAAATGACAGATGGCAGATGACAAATGGCCAATGGCAGATGACAGATGACAGATTACAGATGACACATGATAGATTACAGATGAGAGATGACAGATTACAGGTGACAGATGACAGATGACAGATGACAGATGACAGATGACAGATGACAGACGACAGATGACAGATGACAGATGACAGATGACAAATAACAGATGACAGATGACAGATGACAAATGACAGAAGACAGATGACAGATGACAGATGACAGATGACAGATGACAGATGACAGATGACAGACGAGAGCTGACAGATGACAGATGACAGATGACATGTGACAGATGACGCATTACAGATGACACATAACAGATGACAGATGACAGGTGATAGATGACATATGAAAGATGACAGATGAAATAAGACATATGACAGATGACCTATTGCAGATGACAGATGGCAGGTGACAGATGACAGATGACAGATGACAGATGACACATGACAGATGACAGATGACAGGTGATAGATGACATATGAAAGATGGCAGATGACAGATAACAGATGACAGATGACAGATGACAAATGACAGATGACAGATGACAGATGACAGACGAGAGCTGACAGATGACAGATGACAGATGACATGTGACAGATGACGCATTACAGATGACACATAACAGATGACAGATGTCAGATGATAGGTGACAGATGATAGATGACAGATGACAGATGACACATGACAGATGACAGACGACAGATGACAGATGACAGATGACAGACGACAGATGACAGATGACAGATGACAGATGACAGATGACAGATAACAGATGACAGATGACAGATGACAAATGACAGAAGACAGATGACAGATGACAGATGACAGATGACAGATGACAGATGACAGATGATAGATGACAGATGACAGTTGGCAAATGACAGATGACAAATGACAGCTGAAAGATGACAGATGACACATGACAGATTACAGATGACAGATGATAGATGACATATGAAAGATGACAGATGACATATGACAGATGACAGATGACACATGACAGATTACAGATGACAGATGATAGATGACATATGAAGGATGACATATGACATATGACAGATGACAGATGACAGATGACAGATGACAGATGACAGATGACAGATGACAGATGACAGATGATAGATGACAGATGACAGATGGCAAATGACAGATGATAAATGACAGATGACTGATGACAAATGACAGATGACAGATGACAAATGGCCAATGGCAGATAATAGATGACAGATGACAGTTGGCAAATGACAGATTACAGATGACACATGATAGACATATGACAGATGACAGATGACAGATGACAGATGACAGATGACAGATGACAGATGACAGATGACAGATGATAGATGACAGATGACAGATGGCAAATGACAGATGATAAATGACAGATGACTGATGACAAATGACAGATGACAGATGACAAATGGCCAATGGCAGATAATAGATGACAGATGACAGTTGGCAAATGACAGATGACAAATGACAGATGACACATGACAAATGACAGATGACAGATGACAAATGACAGCTGAAAGATGACAGATGACACATGACAGATTACAGATGACAGATGATAGATGACATATGAAAGATGGCAGATGACATATGACAGATGACAGATGACACATGACAGATGACAGATGACAGGTGATAGATGACATATGAAAGATGGCAGATGACCTGTTGCAGATGACAGATGACAGATGATAGGTGACAGATGATAGATGACAGATGACAGATGACACATGACAGATGACAGACGACAGATGATAGATGACAGATGACAGACGACAGATGACAGATGACAGATGACAGATGACAGATGACAGATAACAGATGACAGATGACAGATGACAAATGACAGAAGACAGATGACAGATGACAGATGACAGATGACAGATGACAGATGATAGATGACAGATGACAGTTGGCAAATGACAGATGACAAATGACAGATGACAGATGACAAATGACAGATGACAAATGACAGCTGAAAGATGACAGATGACACATGACAGATTACAGATGGCAGATGATAGATGACATATGAAAGATGACAGATGACATATGACAGATGACAGATGACACATGACAGATTACAGATGACAGATGATAGATGACATATGAAGGATGACATATGACATATGACAGATGACAGATGACAGATGACAGATTACAGATGACACATGATAGATTACAGATGAGAGATGACAGATTACAAGTGACAGATGACAGATGACAAATGACAGATGACAGATGACAGATGACAGATGACAGACGACAGATGACAGATGACAGATGACAGATGACAGATGACAGATAACAGATGACAGATGACAGATGACAGATGACAAATGACAGAAGACAGATGACAGATGACAGATGACAGATGACAGATGACAGATGACAGATGACAGATGACAGATGACAGATGATAGATGACAGATGACAGATGATAGATGACAGATGACAGATGGCAAATGACAGATGATAAATGACAGATGACTGATGACAAATGACAGATGACAGATGACAGATGATAGATGACAGATGACAGATGGCAAATGACAGATGATAAATGACAGATGACTGATGACAAATGACAGATGACAGATGACAAATGGCCAATGGCAGATGACAGATGACAGATTACAGATGACACATGATAGATTACAGATGAGAGATGACAGATTACAGGTGGCAGATGACAGATGACAGATGACAGATGACAGATGACAGATGACAGATGACAGATGACACATGACAGATGACAGATGACAGATGACAGATAACAGATGACAGATGACAGATGACAAATGACAGAAGACAGATGACAGATGACAGATGACAGATGACAGATAACAGATGACAGATGACAGATGACAAATGACAGAAGACAGATGACAGATGACAGATGACAGATGACAGATAACAGATGACAGATGACAGATGACAAATGACAGAAGACAGATGACAGATGACAGATGACAGATGTCAGATAACAGATGACAGATGACAGATGACAAAAGACAGAAGACAGATGACAGATGACAGATGACAGATGACAGATGACAGATGACAGATGATAGATGACAGATGACAAATGACAGATGACAGATGGCCAATGGCAGATGACAGCTGACGGATGACAGATGACAGATGACAGATAACAGGCGACAGATGACAAATGACAGAAGACAGATGACAGATGGCAGATGACAGATGACAAATGACAGATGACAGATGACAGATGACAGATGATAGATGACAGATGACAGATGACAGATGACAGATGACAGATGACAGATGACAGGTGACAGATGACAGATAACAGATCACAGATGACAGATGACAAAAGGCAGAAGACAAATGACGGATGACAGATGACAGATGACAGATGACACATGACACATGACAGATGACAGATGACAGATCACAGATGACAGATTACAGATAAAAAATGACAGATGAAAGATGACAGATGACACATGACATATTACAGATGACAAATGATAGATGACATATGAAAGCTGACAGATGACATATGACAGATGACACATGACAGATTACAGATGACAGATGATAGATGACATATGAAATATGACCGATTACAGATGACAGATGACAGGCGTCAGATGACAGATGACAGATGACAGATGACAGATGACAAATTACAGAAGACAGATGACAGATGGCAGATGACAGATGACAAATGACAGATGACAGATGACAGATGACAGATGACAGATGACAGATGATAGATGACAGATGACAGATGACAGATAAGATAAGACATATGACAGATGACCTATTGCAGATGACAGATGACAGGTGACAGATGATAGATGACAGATGACAGATGACAGATGACAGATGACAGATAACAGGCGACAGATGACAAATGACAGAAGACAGATGACAGATGGCAGATGACAGATGACAAATGACAGATGACAGATGACAGATGACAGATGACAGATGATAGATGACAGATGACAGATGACAGATAAGATAAGACATATGACAGATGACCTATTGCAGATGACAGATGACAGGTGACAGATGATAGATGACAGATGACAGATGACAGATGACAGATGACAGATGACACATGACACATGACAGATGACAGGTCACAGATGACAGATTACAGATAAAAAATGACAGATGAAAGATGACAGATGACACATGACATATTACAGATGACAAATGATAGATGACATATGAAAGCTGACAGATGACATATGACAGATGACACATGACAGATTACAGATGACAGGTGATAGATGACATATGAAATATGACCGATTACAGATGACAGATGACAGGCGTCAGATGACAGATGACAGATGACAGATGACAGATGACAAATTACAGATGACAGATCACAGATGACAGATGACAGATGACAGGTGACAGATGACAGATAACAGATGACAAATGACAAAAGACCGATGACAGATGACAAATGACAGATGACAGATGACAGATGACAGATGACAGATGACAGATAACAGATGACAGATGACAGATGACAGATGACAGATGACAGATGACAGATGACAGATGACAGATGACAGATGACAGATGACAGATGCCAGATGACAGATGACAAATGACAGGCGACAGATGACAGATGATAGATGACAGTTGCCAGATGACATATGACAAATGACAGAAGACAGATGACATATGACCGATTGCAGATGACAGATGACAGGCGACAGATGACAGATGACAGATGACAGACGAGAGCTGACAGATGACAGATGACAGATGACATGTGACAGATGACGCATGACAGATGACACATGACAGATGACAGATGACAGGTGATAGATGACATATGAAAGATGACAGATGAAATAAGACATATGACAGATGACCTGTTGCAGATGACAGATGATAGGTGACAGATGATAGATGACAGATGACAGATGACACATGACAGATGACACACGACAGATGACAGATGACATATGAAAGATGACAGATGAGATAAGACATATGACAGATGACCTGTTGCAGATGACAGACGACAGATGATAGGTGACAGATGATAGATGACAGATGACAGATGACAGATGACAGATGACAGATGACAGATAACAGATGACAGATGACAGATGACAAATGACAGAAGACAGATGACAGATGACAGATGACAGATGACAGATGATAGATGACAGATGACAGTTGGCAAATGACAGATGACAAATGACAGATGACAGATGACAAATGACAGATGACAGATGACAAATGACAGCTGAAAGATGACAGATGACACATGACAGGTTACAGATGACAGATGATAGATGACATATGAAAGATGACAGATGACATATGACAGATGACAGATGACACATGACAGATTACAGATGACAGATGATAGATTACAGATGAGAGATGACAGATTACAGGTGACAGATGACAGATGACAGATGACAGATGACAGACGACAGATGACAGATGACAGATGACAGATGACAGATAACAGATGACAGATGACAGATGACAAATAACAGAACAGATGACAGATGACAGATGACAGATGACAGATGACAGATGACAAATGGCCAATGGCAGATGACAGATGACAGATTACAGATGACACATGATAGATTACAGATGAGAGATGACAGATTACAGGTGACAGATGACAGATGACAGATGACAGATGACAGATGACAGATGACAGATGACAGATGACAGACGACAGATGACAGATGACAGATGACAGATGGCAAATGACAGATGATAAATGACAGATGACTGATGACAAATGACAGATGACAGATGACAAATGGCCAATGGCAGATGACAGATGACAGATTACAGATGACACATGATAGATTACAGATGAGAGATGACAGATTACAGGTGACAGATGACAGATGACAGATGACAGATGACAGATGACAGATGACAGATGACAGATGACAGATGACAGATGACAGACGACAGATGACAGATGACAGATGACAGATGACAGATGACAGATAACAGATGACAGATGACAGATGACAAATGACAGAAGACAGATGACAGATGACAGATGACAGATGACAGATGACAGATGACAGATGACAGATGATAGATGACAGATGACAGATGATAGATGACAGATGACAGATGGCAAATGACAGATGATAAATGACAGATGACTGATGACAAATGACAGATGACAGATGACAGATGACAGATGATAGATGACAGATGACAGATGGCAAATGACAGATGATAAATGACAGATGACTGATGACAAATGACAGATGACAGATGACAAATGGCCAATGGCAGATGACAGATGACAGATTACAGATGACACATGATAGATTACAGATGAGAGATGACAGATTACAGGTGACAGATGACAGATGACAGATGACAGATGACAGATGACAGATGACAGACGACAGATGACAGATGACAGATGACAGATGACAGATGACAGATAACAGATGACAGATGACAGATGACAGATGACAGATGATAGTAACAGATGACAGATGGCAAATGACATATGACAAATGACAGATGACAGATGACAAATGGCAGATGACAGATGACAAATGACAGCTGAAAGATGACAGATGACAGATGACACATGACAGATTACAGATGACAGATGATAGATGACAGATGACAGATGACAGATGACAGATGATAGATGACAGATGACAGTTGGCAAATGACAGATGACAAATGACAGATGACAGATGACAAATGACAGATGACAGATGACAAATGACAGCTGAAAGATGACAGATGACAGA
Organism: Condylostylus longicornis; assembly: GCF_029603195.1. Classification (NCBI taxonomy): domain Eukaryota; kingdom Metazoa; phylum Arthropoda; class Insecta; order Diptera; family Dolichopodidae; genus Condylostylus; species Condylostylus longicornis. Next base: position 865,986 of record NW_026578187.1, read on the forward strand.
TGACACATGACAGATTTCAGATGACAGATGATAGATGACATATGAAAGATGACAGATAACATATGACAGATGACACATGACACATGACAGATTACAGATGACAGATGATAGATTACAGATGAGAGATGACAGATTACAGGTGACAAATGACAGATGACAGATGACAGATGACAGATGACAGATGACAGATGACAGACGACAGATGACAGATGACAGATGACAGATGACAGATAACAGATGACAGATGACACATGACAGATGACAGACGACAGATGACAGATGACAGATAACAGACGACAGATGACAGATGACAGATGACAGATGACAGATGACAGATAACAGATGACAGATGACAGATGACAAATGACAGAAGACAGATGACAGATGACAGATGACAGATGACAGATGACAGATGACAGTTGGCAAATGACAGATGACAAATGACAGATGACAGATGACAAATGACAGATGACAGATGACAAATGACAGCTGAAAGATGACAGATGACAGATGACACATGACAGATTACAGATGACAGATGATAGATGACATATGAAAGATGACAGATGACATATGACAGATGACAGATGACACATGACAGATTACAGATGACAGATGATAGATTACAGATGAGAGATGACAGATTACAGGTGACAGATGACAGACGACAGATGACAGATGACAGATGACAGATGACAGATGACAGATGACAGATAACAGATGACAGATGACAGATGACAGATGACAGATGACACATGACAGATGACAGACGACAGATGACAGATGACAGATGACAGACGACAGATGACAGATAACAGATGACAGATGACAGATGACAGATGACAGATGACAGATGACAGATGACAGATGACAGATGACAGATGACAGATAACAGATGACAAATGACAGATGACAAATGACAGAAGACAGATGACAGATGACAGATGACAGATGACAGATGATAGATGACAGATGACAGTTGGCAAATAACAGATGACAAATGACAGATGACAGATGACAAATGACAGATGACAAATGACAGCTGAAAGATGACAGATGACAGATGACACATGACAGATTACAGATGACAGATGATAGATGACATATGAAAGATGACAGATGACATATGACAGATGACAAATGACACATGACAAATTACAGATGACAGATGATAGATTACAGATGAGAGATGACAGATTACAGGTGACAGATGACAGATGACAGATGACAGATGACAGATGACAGATGACAGATGACAGACGACAGATGACAGATGACAGATGACAGATGACAGATAACAGATGACAGATGACAGATGACAAATGACAGAAGACAGATGACAGATGACAGATGACAGATGACAAATGGCCAATGGCAGATGACAGATGACAGATTACAGATGACACATGATAGATTACAGATGAGAGATGACAGATTACAGGTGACAGATGACAGATGACAGATGACAGATGACAGATGACAGATGACAGATGACAGACGACAGATGACAGATGACAGATGACAGATGGCAAATGACAGATGATAAATGACAGATGACTGATGACAAATGACAGATGACAAATGGCCAATGGCAGATGACAGATGACAGATTACAGATGACACATGATAGATTACAGATGAGAGATGACAGATTACAGGTGACAGATGACAGATGACAGATGACAGATGACAGATGACAGACGACAGATGACAGATGACAGATGACAGATGACAGATAACAGATGACAGATGACAGATGACAAATGACAGAAGACAGATGACAGATGACAGATGACAGATGACAGATGACAGATGATAGATGACAGATGACAGATGATAGATGACAGATGACAGATGGCAAATGACAGATGATAAATGACAGATGACTGATGACAAATGACAGATGACAGATGACAGATGACAGATGATAGATGACAGATGACAGATGGCAAATGACAGATGATAAATGACAGATGACTGATGACAAATGACAGATGACAGATGACAAATGGCCAATGGCAGATGACAGATGACAGATTACAGATGACACATGATAGATTACAGATGAGAGATGACAGATTACAGGTGACAGATGACAGATGACAGATGACAGATGACAGATGACAGATGACAGACGACAGATGACAGATGACAGATGACAGATGACAGATGACAAATAACAGATGACAGATGACAGATGACAGATGACAGATGATAGATGACAGATGACAGATGGCAAATGACAGATGATAAAAAAGGCAGATGACTGATGACAAATCACAGATGACAGATGACAAATGGCCAATGGCAGATGACAGATGACAGATTACAGATGACACATGATAGATTACAGATGACACATGATAGATTACAGATGAGAGATGACAGATTACAGGTGACAGATGACAGATGACAGATGACAGATGACAGATGACAGATGACAGATGACAGACGACAGATGACAGATGACAGATGACAGATGACAGATAACAGATGACAGATGACAGATGACAAATGACAGAAGACAGATGACAGATGACAGATGACAGATGACAGATGACAGATGACAGATGATAGATGACTGATGACAGATGATAGATGACAGATGAAGGATGACATATGACATATGACAGATGACAGATGACAGATGACAAATGACAGATGACAGATGACAGATGACAGATGACAAATGACAGATGATAGATGACAGATGACAGATGGCAAATGACAGATGATAAATGACAGATGACTCATGACAAATGACAGATGACAGATGACAAATGGCCAATGGCAGATGACAGATGACAGATTACAGATGACACATGATAGATTACAGATGACACATGATAGATTACAGATGAGAGATGACAGATTACAGGTGACAAATGACAGATGACAGATGACAGATGACAGATGACAGATGACAGACGACAGATGACAGATGACAGATGACAGATGACAGATGACAGATGACAGATGACAGATAACAGATGACAGATGACAGATGACAAATGACAGAAGACAGATGACAGATGACAGATGACAGATGACAGATGACAGATGACAGATGACAGATGACAGATGATAGATGACAGATGACAGATGATAGATGACAGATGACAGATGACAGATGACCTATTGCAGATGACAGATGACAGGTGACAGATGATAGATGACAGATGACAGATGACAGATGACACATGACACATGACAGATGACAGATGACAGGTGATAGATGACATATGAAAGATGACAGATGAAATAAGACATATGACAGATGACCTATTGCAGATGACAGATGACAGGTGACAGATGACAGATGACAGATGACAGATGACAGATGACAGATGATAGATGACAGATGACAGATGATAGATGACAGATGACAGATGACAGATGACCTATTGCAGATGACAGATGACAGGTGACAGATGATAGATGACAGATGACAGATGACAGATGACAGATAACAGATGACAAATGACAGATGACAAATGACAGAAGACAGATGACAGATGACATATGACAGATGACAGATGATAGATGACAGATGACAGATGGCAAATGACAGATGATAAATGACAGATGACTGATGACAAATGACAGATGACAGATGACAAATGGCCAATGGCAGATGACAGATGACAGATGACAGATGACACATGATAGATTACAGATGAGAGATGACAGATTACAGGTGACAGATGACAGATGACAGATGACAGATGACAGATGACAGATGACAGATGACAGATGACAGACGACAGATGACAGATGACAGATGACAGATGACAGATGACAGATAACAGATGACAGATGACAAATGACAGAAGACAGATGACAGATGACAATTGACAGATGACAGATGACAGATGACAGATGACAGATGACAGATGACAGATGACAGTTGGCAAATGACAGATGACAAATGACAGATGACAGATGACAAATGACAGATGACAGATGACAAATGACAGCTGAAAGATGACAGATGACAGATGACACATGACAGATTACAGATGACAGATGATAGATGACATATGAAAGATGACAGATGACATATGACAGATGACACATGACAGATTACAGATGACAGATGATAGATGACATATGAAGGATGACATATGACAGATGACAGATGACAGATGACAGATGACAGATGACAGATGATAGCTGACAGATGACAAATGACAAATGGCAAATGACAGATGACAAATGACAGATGATAGATGGCCAATGGCAGATGACAGCTGACAGATGACAGATGACAGATGACAGATAACAGATGACAGAAGACAAATGACAGAAGACAGATGACAGATGACAGATGACAAATGACAAATGACAGATGACAGATGACAGATGACAGATGACAGATGACACATGATAGATGACAGATGACAGATGACATATGACAGATGGCCGATTGCAAATGACAGATGACAGATGACAGGTGACAGATGACAGATGACAGATGACAGATGACAGACCACAAATGACAGACGACAGATTACAGATGACAGATGACAGATGACAGATGACAGATGCCAGATGACAGATGACATATGACAGATGACAGATGATAGATGACAGATGACAGATGGCAAATGACAGATGACAAATGACAGATGAAAGATGACAGATGACACATGACAGATTACAGATGACAGGTGATAGAGGACATATGAAAGATGACAGATGAATATGACATATGACAGATGACCGATTGCAAATGACAGATGACAGGTGACAGATGACAGATGACAGATGACAGATGACAGATGACAGATGACAGATGACAGATAACAGATGACAGATGACAGATGACAAAAAACAAAAGACAGATGACAGATGACAGATGACAGATGACAGGTGACAGATGACAGGTAACAGATGACAGATGACAGATAACAGATCACAGATGACAGATGACAAAAGGCAGAAGACAGATGACGGATGACAGATGACAGATGACAGATGAAGGATGACAGATGACAGATGCCAGATGACAGATGACATATGACAGATGACAGATGACAGATGATAGATGACAGATGACAAAAGGCAGAAGACAGATGACGGATGACAGATGATAGATGACAGATGACAGATGACAGATGACAGATCACAGATGACAGATGACAGATGACAGATAACAGATAACAATTGACAAAAGACAGATGACAGATGACAAATGACAGATGACAGATGACAGATGACAGATGACAGATGACAGATGACAGATGACAGATGACAGATGACAGATGACAGATGACAGATGACAGATCACAGATCACAGATGACAGATGACAGATGACAGGTGACAGATGACAGGTAACAGATGACAGATGACAGATGACAGATGACAGATGACAGATGACAGATGACACATGACAGATGACAGATGACAGATGACAGATGACAGATCACAGATGACAGATGACAGATGACAGATGACAGATGACAGATAACAGATGACAGATGACAAATGACCGAAGATAGATGACAGATGACAGATGACAGATGACAGATGACAGGTGACAGATGACAGGTAACAGATGACAGATGACAGATAACAGATCACAGATGACAGATGACAAAAGGCAGAAGACAGATGACGGATGACCGATGACAGATGACAGATGACAGATGACAGATGACAGATGACAGATGACAGATGACAGATGCCAGATGACAGATGACATATGACAGATGACAGATGACAGATGATAGATGACAGATGACAAAAGGCAGAAGACAGATGACGGATGACAGATGACAGATGACAGATGACAGATGACAAATGCCAGATGACAGATGACATATGACAGATGACAGATGACAGATGATAGATGACAGATGGCAAATGACAGATGACAAATGACAGATGAAAGATGACAGATGACACATGACATATTACAGATGACAGATGATAGATGACATATGAAAGATGACAGATGACATATGACAGATGACAGATGAGAGATGACAGATGACAGATGACAGATGACAGATGACAGATGGCCAATGGCAGATGATAGATGACCGATTACACAAGACAGATGCAGATGCAGATGACAGAAGACACACGATAAATTACAGATGACGTATAAGATATGACATATGAGAGTTGACAGATGACATATAACAGATGACAGGTGACAGATGACAAATGACAGATAACAGATGACAGATGACAGATGACAGATGATAGATGACAGATGACAGATGACAGATGACAGATGACAGATGACAGATGACAGATGACAGATGACAGATGACAGATGACAGATGACAGATGACAGATGACAGATGACAGATGACAGATGACAAATGACAGATGACAGATGATAGATGACAGATGACAGATGACAGATGACAGATGACAGATGACAGATGACAGATGACAGATGACAGATGACAGATGACAGATGACAGATGACAGATGACAGATGGCCAATGGCAGATGATAGATGAGCGATTACATAAGACAGATGCAGATGCAGATGACAGATGACAGAAAACACGTGATAAATTACAGATGACGTATAAGATATGACATATGACAGTTGACAGATGACATATAACAGATGACAGGTGACAGATGACAAATGACAGATAACAGATGACAGATGACAGATGACAGATGATAGATGACAGATGACAGATGACAGATGAAAGATGACAAATGACAGTTGACATATTTCATATGGCAGATGCAGATGACAGATAACAAATGACAGATGACAGAAGACACGTGATAAATTACAGATGACCGGTGACAAATGACAGATGACATATGACACATGACACATGACAGATGACACATGACAGATGACAGATGACAGATGACAAATGACAGACGACAGATGAAAGATGACAGATGACAGATGACAGATGACAGATGGCCAATGGCAGATGATAGATGACCGATTACATAAGAAAGATGCAGATGCAGATGACAGATGACAGAAGACACGTGATAAATTACAGATGACATATAAGATATGACATATGATAGTTGACAGATGACATATGACAGATGACACGTGACAAATGACAAATGACAGATGACAGATGACAGATGACAGATGACAGATGACAGATGACAGATGACAGATGACAGATGACAGATGACAGATGACAGATGACAGATGACAGGTGACAGATGACAGATGACAGATGACAGATGACAGATGACAGATGACAGATGACAGATGACAGGTGACAGATGACAGATGACAGATGACAGATGACAGATAACAGATGACACATGACAAAAGACAGATGACAGATGACAGATGACAGATGGCCAATGGCAGATGATAGATGACCGATTACATAAGACAGATGCAGATGCAGATGACAGATGACAGAAGACACGTGATAAATTACAGATGACATATAAGATATGACATATGATAGTTGACAGATGACATATGACAGATGACACGTGACAAATGACAAATGACAGATGACAGATGACAGATGACAGATGACAGATGAAAGATGACAGATGACACATGACATATTACAGATGACAGATGGTAGATGACATATGAAAGCTGACAGATGACATATTACAGATGACACATGACAGATTACCGATGACAGATGATAGATGACATATGAAATATGACCGATTACAGATGACAGATGACAGGCGTCAGATGACAGATGACAGATGACAGATGACAAATTACAGATGACAGATCACAGATGAGAGATGACAGATGACAGATGACAGATGACAGATGACAGATAACAGATAACAGATGACAAATGACAAAAGACAGATGACAGATGACAAATGACAGATGACAGATGATAGATGACAGATGACAGATGACAAATGACAGATTACAGATGAGAGAGGACAGATGACAGATGACACATGACAGATTACAGATGACAGATGATAGAGGACATATGAAAGATGACAGATGAATATGACATATGACAGATGACCGATTGCAGATGACAGATGACAGATAACAGATGACAGATGACAGATGACAAAAAACAGAAGACAGATGACAGATGACAAACGACAAAAGACAGATGACAGATGACCGATGACAGATGACAGATGACAGATGACAGATGACAGATGACAGATGACAGATGATAGATGACAGATGACAGGTGGCAAATGACAGATGACAAATGACAGATGACAGATGACAAATGACAGATGACAAATGACAGCTGAAAGATGATAGATGACAGATGACACATGACAGATTACAGATGACAGACGATAGATGACATATGAAAGATGACAGATGACATATCACAGATGACAGATGACACATGACAGATTACAGATGACAGATGCTAGATGACATATGAAAGATGACAGATGACATATCACAGATGACAGATGACACATGACAGATTACAGATGACACATGATAGATGACATATGAAAGATGACATATGACATATGACAGATGACAGATGACAGATGACAGATGACAGATGGTAGCTGACAAATGACAAATGACAAATGGCAAATGACAGATGACAAATGACAGATGACAGATGGCCAATGGCAGATGACAGCTGACAGATGACAGATGACAAATAACAGATGACAGATGACAAATGACAGAAGACAGATGACAGATGGCAGATGACAGATGACAAATGATAGATGACAGATGACAGATGACAGATGATAGATGACAGATGACAGATAAGATAAGACATATGACAGATGACCTAAGACATAAGACAGATAACAGATGACAGATGATAGATGACAGATGACAGATGACACATGACAGATGACAGAACACAGATGACAGATTACAGATTACAGATTACAGATTACAGATGACAGATGACAGATGACAGATAACAGATGACAGATGACAAATGACAGAAGACAGATGACAGATGACAGATGACAGATGACAGATGACAGATGACAGATGACAGATGACAGATGACAGATGACAGATGACAGATGACAGATGACAGATGACAGATGACAGATGACAGATGACAGATGACAGATGACAGATGACAGATGATAGATGACAGATGACAGATGACAGATGACAGATGACAGATGACAGATGACAGATGGCCAATGGCAGATGATAGATGACCGATTACATAAGACAGATGCAGATGCAGATGACAGATGACAGAAGACACGTAATAAATTACAGATGACGTATAAGATATGACATATGACAGTTGACAGATGACATATAACAGATGACAGGTGACAGATGACAAATGACAGATAACAGATGACAGATGACAGATGACAGATGATAGATGACAGATGACAGATCACAGATGACAGATGACAGATGACAGATGACAGATGACAGATGACAGATGACAGATGACCGATGACAGATGACAGATGACAGATGACAAATGACAGATGACAGATGACAGATGACAGATGACAGATGACCAATGGCAGATGATAGATGACCGATTACATAAGACAGATGCAGATGCAGATGACAGATGACAAAAGACACGTGATAAATTACAGATGACATATAAGATATGACATATGATAGTTGACAGATGACATATGACAGATGACACGTGACAAATGACAGATGACAGATGACAGATGACAGATGACAGATGACAGATGACAGATGACAGATGACAGATGACAGATGACAGATGACAGATGACAGATGACAGATGACAGATGACCGATGACAGATGACAGATGACAGATGACAAATGACAGATGACAGATGACAGATGACAGATGACAGATGACAGATGACAGATGGCCAATGGCAGATGATAGATGACCGATTACATAAGACAGATGCAGATGCAGATGACAGATGACAGAAGACACGTGATAAATTACAGATGACATATAAGATATGACATATGATAGTTGACAGATGACATATGACAGATGACACGTGACAAATGACAAATGACAGATGACAGATGACAGATGACAGATGACAGATGACAGATGACAGATGACAGATGACAGATGACAGATGACAGATGACAGATGACAGATGACAGATGACAGATGACAGATGACAGATGACAGATGACAGATGACAGATGACAGATGACAGATGACAGATGACAGATGACAGATGACAGATGACAGATGACAGATGACAGATGACAGATGACAGATAACAGATGACACATGACAAAAAACAGAAGACAGATGACGGAAGACAGATGACAGATGACAGATGACAGATGACATATGACAGATGACAGATGACAGATGATAGATGACAGATAACAGATGACACATGGCAAATGACAGATGACAAATGACAGATGACAGATGACAGATGACACATGACAGATTACAGATGACAGATGATAGAGGACAGATAACAGATGACAGATGCCAGATGACAGATGACATATGACAGATGACAGATGACAGATGATAGATGACAGATGACAGATGGCAAATGACAGATAACAAATGACAAATGAAAGATGACAGATGACATATTACAGATGACAGATGGTAGATGACATATGAAAGCTGACAGATGACATATGACAGACGACACATGACAGATTACAGATGACAGATGATAGATGACATATGAAATATGACCGATCACAGATGACAAATGACAGGTGTCAGATGACAGATGACAGATGACAGATGACAGATGACAAATTACAGATGACAGATCACAGATGACAGATGAAAGATGACAGATGACAGATGACAGATGACAGATGACAGATAACAGATGACAAATGACAAAAGACAGATGACAGATGACAAATGACAGATGACAGATGATAGATGACAGATGACAGATGACACATGACAGATTACAGATGAGAGATGACAGATGACAGATGACACATGACAGATTACAGATGACAGATGATAGAGGACATATGAAAGATGACAGATGAATATGACATATGACAGATGACCGATTGCAGATGACAGATGACAGATAACAGATGACAGATGACAGATGACAAAAAACAGAAGGCAGATGACAGATGACAAATGACAGAAGACAGATGACAGATGACCGATGACAGATGACAGATGACAGATGACAGATGATAGATGACAGATGACAGATGACAGGTGGCAAATGACAGATGACAAATGACAGATGACAGATGACAAATGACAGATGACAAATTACAGCTGAAAGATGATAGATGACAGATGACACATGACAGATTACAGATGACAGATGATAGATGACATATGAAAGATGACAGATGACATATCACAGATGACAGATGACACATGACAGATTACAGATGACAGATGCTAGATGACATATGAAAGATGACAGATGACATATCACAGATGACAGATGACACATGACAGATTACAGATGACACATGATAGATGACATATGAAAGATGACATATGACATATGACAGATGACAGATGACAGATGACAGATGATAGCTGACAAATGACAAATGACAAATGGCAAATGACAGATGACAAATGACAGAAGACAGATGACAGATGACCGATGACAGCTGACAGATGACAGAAGACAGATGACAGATGGCAGATGATAGATGACAGATGACAGATGACAGATAAGATAAGACATATGACAGATGACCTATTGCAGATGACAGATGACAGGTGACAGATGATAGATGACAGATATACAGATGACAGATGACAGATGACAGATGACAGATGACAGATGACAGATGACAGATGACAGATGGCCAATGGCAGATGATAGATGACCGATTACATAAGACAGATGCAGATGCAGATGACAGATGACAGAAGACACGTGATAAATTACAGATGACATATAAGATATGACATATGATAGTTGACAGATGACATATGACAGATGACACGTGACAAATGACATATGACAGATGACAGATGACAGATGACAGATGACAGATGACAGATGACAGATGACAGATGACAGATGACAGATGACAGATGACAGATGACAGATGACCGATGACAGATGACAGATGACAGATGACAAATGACAGATGACAGATGACAGATGGCCAATGGCAGATGATAGATGACCGATTACATAAGACAGATGCAGATGCAGATGACAGATGACAGAAGACACGTGATAAATTACAGATGACATATAAGATATGACATATGATAGTTGACAGATGACAAATGACAGATGACACGTTACAAATGACAAATGACAGATGACAGATGACAGATGATAGATGACAGATGACAGATGACAGATGACAGATGACAGATGACAGATGACAGATGACAGATGACAGATGACAGATGACAGATGACAGATGACAGATGACAGATGACAGATGACAGATGACAGATGACAGGTGACAGATGACAGATGACAGATGACAGATGACAGATGACAGATGACAGATGACAGATGACAGATGACAGATGACAGATGACAGGTGACAGATGACAGATGACAGATGACAGATAACAGATGACACATGACAAAAGACAGAAGACAGATGACGGAAGACAGATGACAGATGACAGATGACAGATGACATATGACAGATGACAGATGACAGATGATAGATGACAGATGACAGATGACAGATGGCAAATGACAGATGACAAATGACAGATGAAAGATGACAGATGACAGATGACACATGACAGATTACAGATGACAGATGATAGAGGACATATGAAAGATGACACATGACAGATGATAGATGACAGATGACAGATGGCAAATGACAGATAACAAATGACAAATGAAAGATGACAGATGACAGATGACAGATGACAGATGACAGATGACAGATGACAGGTGACAGATGACAGATGACAGATGACAGATAACAGATGACACATGACAAAAGACAGAAGACAGATGACGGAAGACAGATGACAGATGACAGATGACAGATGACATATGACAGATGACAGATGACAGATGATAGATGACAGATGACAGATGACAGATGGCAAATGACAGATGACAAATGACAGATGAAAGATGACAGATGACAGATGACACATGACAGATTACAGATGACAGATGATAGAGGACATATGAAAGATGACAGATGCCAGATGATAGATGACAGATGACAGATGGCAAATGACAGATAACAAATGACAAATGAAAGATGACAGATGACACATGACATATTACAGATGACAGATGGTAGATGACATATGAAAGCTGACAGATGACATACGACAGACGACACATGACAGATTACAGATGACAGATGATAGATGTCATATGAAATATGACCGATCACAGATGACAGATGACCGATTGCAGATGACAGATGACAGATGACAGATGACAGATGACAGATGACAGATGACAGATGACAGATGACAGGTAACAGATGACAGATGACAGATGACAAAAAACAGAAGACAGATGACAGATGACAAATGACAGAAGACACACGACAGATGACAGATGACAGATCACAGATGACAGATCACAGATGACAGATGACAGATGACAGATGACAGATAACAGATGACAGATGCCAGATGACAGATGACATATGACAGATGACAGATGACAGATGATAGATGACAGATGACAGATGGCAAATGACAGATAACAAATGACAAATGAAAGATGACAGATGACACATGACATATTACAGATGACAGATGGTAGATGACATATGAAAGCTGACAGATGACATATGACAGACGACACATGACAGATTACAGATGACAGATGATAGATGACATATGAAATATGACCGATCACAGATGACAGATGACAGGTGTCAGATGACAGATGACAGATGACAGATGACAGATGACAAATTACAGATGACAGATCACAGATGACAGATGACAGATGACAGATGACAGATGACAGATAACAGATGACAAATGACAAAAGACAGATGACAGATGACAAATGACAGATGACAGATGATAGATGACAGATGACAGATGACACATGACAGATTACAGATGAGAGATGACAGATGACAGATGACACATGACAGATTACAGATGACAGATGATAGAGGACGTATGAAAGATGACAGATTAATATGACATATGACAGATGACGGATTGCAGATAACAGATGACAGATAACAGATGACAGATGACAGATGACAAAAAACAGAAGACAGATGACAGATGACAAATGACAGAAGACAGATGACAGATGACCGATGACAGATGACAGATGACAGATGACAGATGACAGATGACAGATGACAGATGATAGATGACAGATGACAGATGACAGGTGGCAAATGACAGATGACAAATGACAGATGACAGATGACAAATGACAGATGACAAATGACAGCTGAAAGATGATAGATGACAGATGACACATGACAGATTACAGACGACAGATGATAGATGACATATGAAAGATGACAGATGACATATCACAGATGACAGATGACACATGACAGATTACAGATGACAGATGCTAGATGACATATGAAAGATGACAGATGACATATCACAGATGACAGATGACACATGACAGATTACAGATGACACATGATAGATGACATATGAAAGATGACATATGACATATGACAGATGACAGATGACAGATGACAGATGACAGATGATAGCTGACAAATGACAAATGACAAATGACAAATGGCAAATGACAGATGACAAATGACAGATGACAGATGGCCAATGGCAGATGACAGCTGACAGATGACAGATAACAGATGACAGATGACAAATGACAGAAGACAGATGACAGATGGCAGATGATAGATGACAGATGACAGATGACAGATAAGATAAGACATATGACAGATGACCTATTGCAGATGACAGATGACAGGTGACAGATGATAGATGACAGATGACAGATGACAGATGACAGATGACAGATGACACATGACAGATGACAGATGACAGATCACAGATGACAGATTACAGATTACAGATTACAGATGACAGATGACAGATGACAGATGACAGATGACAGATGACAGATGACAGATGACAGATGACAGGTAACAGATGACAGATGACAGATGACAAAAAACAGAAGACAGATGACAGATGACAAATGACAGAAGACACACGACAGATGACAGATGACAGATCACAGATGACAGATCACAGATGACAGATGACAGATGACAGATGACAGATAACAGATGACAGATGCCAGATGACAGATGACATATGACAGATGACAGATGACAGATGATAGATGACAGATGACAGATGGCAAATGACAGATAACAAATGACAAATGAAAGATGACAGATGACACATGACATATTACAGATGACAGATGGTAGATGACATATGAAAGCTGACAGATGACATATGACAGACGACACATGACAGATTACAGATGACAGATGATAGATGACATATGAAATATGACCGATCACAGATGACAGATGACAGGTGTCAGATGACAGATGACAGATGACAGATGACAGATGACAAATTACAGATGACAGATCACAGATGACAGATGACAGATGACAGATGACAGATGACAGATAACAGATGACAAATGACAAAAGACAGATGACAGATGACAAATGACAGATGACAGATGATAGATGACAGATGACAGATGACACATGACAGATTACAGATGAAGAATGACAGATGACAGATGACACATGACAGATTACAGATGACAGATGATAGAGGACGTATGAAAGATGACAGATTAATATGACATATGACAGATGACGGATTGCAGATGACAGATGACAGATAACAGATGACAGATGACAGATGACAAAAAACAGAAGACAGATGACAGATGACAAATGACAGAAGACAGATGACAGATGACCGATGACAGATGACAGATGACAGATGACAGATGACAGATGACAGATGATAGATGACAGATGACAGATGACAGGTGGCAAATGACAGATGACAAATGACAGATGACAGATGACAAATGACAGATGACAAATGACAGCTGAAAGATGATAGATGACAGATGACACATGACAGATTACAGACGACAGATGATAGATGACATATGAAAGATGACAGATGACATATCACAGATGACAGATGACACATGACAGATTACAGATGACAGATGCTAGATGACATATGAAAGATGACAGATGACATATCACAGATGACAGATGACACATGACAGATTACAGATGACACATGATAGATGACATATGAAAGATGACATATGACATATGACAGATGACAGATGACAGATGACAGATGACAGATGATAGCTGACAAATGACAAATGACAAATGACAAATGGCAAATGACAGATGACAAATGACAGATGACAGATGGCCAATGGCAGATGACAGCTGACAGATGACAGATAACAGATGACAGATGACAAATGACAGAAGACAGATGACAGATGGCAGATGATAGATGACAGATGACAGATGACAGATAAGATAAGACATATGACAGATGACCTATTGCAGATGACAGATGACAGGTGACAGATGATAGATGACAGATGACAGATGACAGATGACAGATGACACATGACAGATGACAGATGACAGATCACAGATGACAGATTACAGATTACAGATTACAGATGACAGATGACAGATAACAGATGACACATGACAAATGACAGAAGACAGATGACAGATGACAGATGACAGATGACAGATGACAGATGACAGATGACAGATGACAGATGACAGATGACAGATGACAGATGACAGATGACAGATGACAGATGACAGATGACAGATGACAGATGACAGATGACAGATGACAGATGACAGATGACAGATGACAGATGACAGATGATAGATGACAGATGACAGATGACAGATGACAGATGACAGATGACAGATGACGGATGACAGATGACAGATGACAGATGACAGATGACAGATGACAGATGACAGGTGACAGATAACAGATGACAAAAGACAGAAGACAGATGACAGATGACAAATGACAGATGCCAGATGACAGATGACATATGACAGATGACAGATGACGGATGACAGATGACAGATGACAGATGACAGTTGGCAGATGACAGATGCCAGATGACAGATGACATATCACAGATGACAGATGACAGATGATAGATGACAGATGACAGATGGCAAATGACAGATGACAGATGACAGATGAAAGATGACAGATGAGAGATGACACATGACAGATTACAGATGACAGATGATAGAGGACATATAAAAGATGACAGATGAATATGACATATGACAGATGACCGATTGCAGATGACAGATGACAGATGACAGATGAAAGATGACAGATGACAGATGACAGATGACAGATGACAGATGACAGATAACAGATGACAGATGACAAAAAACAGAAGACAGATGACAAATGACAGAAGACACATGACAGATGACAGATGACAGATGACAGATCACAGATGACAGATGACAGATGACAGATGACAGATAACAGATGACAGATGACAAATGACAGATGACAGATGACAGATGACAGATGACAGATGACAGATGACAGATGACAGATGACAGATGACAGATGACAGATGACAGATGACAGGTGACAGATGACACGTGACAGATGACAGATAACAGATCACAGATGACAGATGACAAAAGGCAGAAGACAGATGACGGATGACAGATGACAGATGACAGATGACAGATGACAGTTGCCAGATGACAGATGACATATGACAGATGACAGATGACAGATGATAGATGACAGAAAACAGATGGCAAATGACAGATAACAAATGACAGATGAAAGATGACAGATGACACATGACATATTACAGATGACAAATGATAGATGACATATGAAAGCTGACAGATGACATATGACAGATGACACATGACAGATTACAGATGACAGATGATAGATGACATATGAAATATGACCGATTACAGATGACAGATGACAGGCGTCAGATGACAGATGACAGATGACAGATGACAGATGACAAATTACAGATGACAGATGACAGATGACAGATGACAGATGACAGATGACAGATGACAGATGACAGATGACAGATGACAGATGACAGATGACAGATGACAGATAACAGATGACAGATGACAGATGACAGATGACAGATGACAGATGACAGATGACAGATGACAGATGACAGATGACAGATGACAGATGACAGATGACAGATGACAGATGACAGATGACAGATGACAGATGACAGATGACAGATGACAAATGGCCAATGGCAGATGACAGATGACAGATGACAGATTACAGATGACACATGATAGATTACAGATGAGAGATGACAGATTACAGGTGACAGATGACAGATGACAGATGACAGATGACAGATGACAGATGACAGACGACAGATGACAGAAGACAGATGACAGATGACAGATGACAGATAACAGATGACAGATGACAAATGACAGAAGACAGATGACAGATGACAGATGACAGATGACAGATGACAGATGACAGATGATAGATGATAGATGACAGATGACAGTTGCCAAATGACAGATGACAAATGACAGATGACAGATGACAAATGACAGATTACAGATGACAAATGACAGCTGAAAGATGACAGATGACAGATGACCCATGACAGATTACAGCTGACAGATGATAGATGACATATGAAAGATGACAGATGACATATGACAGATGACAGATGACACATGACAGATTACAGATGACAGATGATAGATGACATATGAAAGATGACATATGACATATGACAGATGACAGATGACAGATGACAGATGACAGATGACAGATGACAGATGACAGATGACAGATGACAGATGATAGCTGACAGATGACAAATGACAAATGGCAAATGACAGATGACAAATGACAGATGATAGATGGCCAATGGCAGATGACAGCTGACAGATGACAGATGACAGATGACAGATAACAGATGACAGAAGACAAATGACAGAAGACAGATGACAGATGACAGATGACAAATGACAAATGACAAATGACAGATGACAGATGACAGATGACAGATGACAGATGACAGATGATAGATGACAGATGACAGATGACATATGAGATATGACAGATGACCGATTGCAAATGACAGATGACAGGTGACAGATGACAGATGACAGATGACAGATGACAGATGACAGATGACGGATGACAGATGACAGATTACAAATGACAGACGACAGATTACAGATGACAGATGACAGATGACAGATAACAGATTACAGATGACAAATGACAGAAGACAGGTGACAGATGACAGATGACAGATGACAGATGACAGATGACAGATGACAGATGACAGATGACAGATGACAGATGACAGATGACAGATGACAGATGACAGATGACAGATGACAGATGACAGATGACAGATGACAGATGACAGATGACAGATGACAGATGACAGATGACAGATGACAGATGACAGATGACAGATGACAGATGACAGATGACAGATGACAGATGACAGATGACAGATGACAGATGACAGATGACAGATGACAGATGACAAAAGACAGAAGACAGATGACAGATGACAGATGAAAAATGACAGATGCCAGATGACAGATGACAGATGACAGATGATAGATGACAGATGACAGATGGCAAATGACAGATGACAAATGACAGATGAAAGATGACAGATGACACATGACAGATTACAGATGACAGGTGATAGAGGACATATGAAAGATGACAGATCAATATGACATATGACAGATGACCGATTGCAGATGACAGATGACAGATGACAGGTGACAGATGACAGATGACAGATGACAGATGACAGATGACAGATAACAGATGACAGATGACAGACGACAGATGACAGATGACAGATGACAGATGACAAATGACCGAAGACAGATGACAGATGACAGACGACAGATGACAGATGACAGATGACAGATGACAGATGACAGATGACAGATGACAGGTGACAGATGACAGGTAACAGATGACAGATAACAGATCACAGATGACAGATGACAAAAGGCAGAAGACAGATGACGGATGACAGATGACAGATGACAGATGACAGATGACAGATGACAGATGACAGATGACAGATGACAGATGACAGATGCCAGATGACAGATGACATATGACAGATGACAGATGACAGATGATAGATGACAGATGACAAAAGGCAGAAGACAGATGACGGATGACAGATGACAGATGACAGATGGCAGATGACAGATGACAAATGCCAGATGACAGATGACATATGACAGATGACAGATGACAAAAAACAGAAGACAGATGACAGATGACAAATGACAGAAGACAAATGACAGATGACAGATGACAGATGACAGATGACAGATGACAGATGACAGATGACAGATCACAGATGACAGATGACAGATGACAGATGACAGATGACAGATGACAGATGACAGATAACAGATGACAGATGACAAATGACCGAAGACAGATGACAGATGACAGATGATAGATGACGGATGACAAAAGGCAGATGACAGATGACAGATGACAGATGACAGATGACAGATGACAGATGACAGATGACAGATGACAGATGACAGATAACACATGACAGATGACAGATGACAAAAAACAGAAGACAGATGACAGATGACAAGTGACAGAAGGCAGATGACAGATGACAGATGACAGATCACAGATGACAGATGACAGATGACAGATGACAGATGACAGATGACAGATAACAGATGACAGATGACAAATGACCGAAGACAGATGACAGATGACAGATGACAGATGACAGATGACAGATGACAGGTGACAGATGACAGGTAACAGATGACAGATAACAGATCACAGATGACAGATGACAAAAGGCAGAAGACAGATGACGGATGACAGATGACAGATGACAGATGACAGATGACAGATGACAGATGACAGATGCCAGATGACAGATGACATATGACAGATGACAGATGATAGATGACAGATGACAAAAGGCAGAAGACAGATGACGGATGACAGATGACAGATGACAGATGACAGATGACAAATGCCAGATGACAGATGACATATGACAGATGACAGATGACAGATGACAGATGACAGATGACAGATGACAGATAACAGATGACAGATGACAAATGACCGAAGACAGATGACAGATGACAGATGACAGATGACAGATGACAGATGACAGATGACAGATGACAGATGACAGATGACAGATGACAGGTGACAGATGACAGATGACAGATGACAGATGACAGATGACAGATGACAGATGACAGATGATAGATGACAGATGACAGATGGCAAATGACAGATGACAAATGATAGATGAAAGATGACAGATGACACATGACATATTACAGATGACAGATGATAGATGACATATGAAAGATGACAGATGACATATGACAGATGACAGATGACACATGACAGATTACAGATGACAGATGACAGATGACAAATGACAGATGACAAATGACAGATCAAAGGTGACAGATGACAGATGACAGATGACAGATGACAGATCACAGATGACAGATAACAGATGACAAATGACAAAAGACAGATGACAGATGACAAATGACATATGACAGATGACAGATGACAGAAGACAGATGACAGATCACAGATGACAGATGACAGATAACAGATGACAGATGACAGATGACAGATGACAGATAACAGATGACAGATGACAAATGACCGAAGACAGATGACAGATGACAGATGACAGATGACAGATGACAGATGACAGATGACAGATGACAGATGACAGATGACAGGTGACAGATGACAGATGACAAATGACAGATGACAGATGACAGATGACAGATGACAGATGACGGATGACAGGTGACAGATGACAGGTAACAGATGACAGATAACAGATGACAAAAGGCAGAAGACAGATGACGGATGACAGATGACAGATGACAGATGACAGAAGACAGATGACAGATCACAGATGACAGATGACAGATAACAGATGACAGATGACAGATGACAGATGACAGATAACAGATGACAGATGACAAATGACCGAAGACAGATGACAGATGACAGATGACAGATGACAGATGACAGATGACAGATGACAGATGACAGATGACAGATGACAGGTGACAGATGACAGATGACAAATGACAGATGACAGATGACAGATAACAGATGACAAATGACAAAAGACAGATGACAGATGACAAATGACATATGACAGATGACAGATGACAGAAGACAGATGACAGATCACAGATGACAGATGACAGATAACAGATGACAGATGACAGATGACAGATGACAGATAACAGATGACAAATGACAAAAGACAGATGACAGATGACAAATGACATATGACAGATGACAGATGACAGAAGACAGATGACAGATCACAGATGACAGATGACAGATAACAGATGACAGATGACAGATGACAGATGACAGATAACAGATGACAGATGACAAATGACCGAAGACAGATGACAGATGACAGATGACAGATGACAGATGACAGATGACAGATGACAGATGACAGATGACAGATGACAGGTGACAGATGACAGATGACAAATGACAGATGACAGATGACAGATGACAGATGACAGATGACGGATGACAGGTGACAGATGACAGGTAACAGATGACAGATAACAGATGACAAAAGGCAGAAGACAGATGACGGATGACAGATGACAGATGACAGATGACAGATGACAGATGACAGATGACAGATGACAAATGACAGATGACAGATGACAGATGACAGATGACAGATGACGGATGACAGGTGACAGATGACAGGTAACAGATGACAGATAACAGATGACAAAAGGCAGAAGACAGATGACGGATGACAGATGACAGATGACAGATGACAGATGACAGATAACAGATGACAGATGCCAGATGACAGATGACATATGAGAGATGACAGATGACAGATGATAGATGACAGATGACAAAAGGCAGAAGACAGATGACGGATGACAGATGACAGATAACAGATGACAAATGACAAAAGACAGATGACAGATGACAAATGACATATGACAGATGACAGATGACAGAAGACAGATGACAGATCACAGATGACAGATGACAGATAACAGATGACAGATGACAGATGACAGATGACAGATAACAGATGACAGATGACAAATGACCGAAGACAGATGACAGATGACAGATGACAGATGACAGATGACAGATGACAGATGACAGATGACAGATGACAGATGACAGGTGACAGATGACAGATGACAAATGACAGATGACAGATGACAGATGACAGATGACAGATGACGGATGACAGGTGACAGATGACAGGTAACAGATGACAGATAACAGATGACAAAAGGCAGAAGACAGATGACGGATGACAGATGACAGATGACAGATGACAGATGACAGATAACAGATGACAGATGACAAATGACCGAAGACAGATGACAGATGACAGATGACAGATGACAGATGACAGATGACAGATGACAGATGACAGATGACAGATGACAGATGACAGGTGACAGATGACAGATGACAAATGACAGATGACAGATGACAGATGACAGATGACAAATGACAGATGACAAATGACAGATCACAGGTGACAGATGACAGATGACAGATGACAGATGACAGATCACAGATGACAGATAACAGATGACAAATGACAAAAGACAGATGACAGATGACAAATGACATATGACAGATGACAGATGACAGAAGGCAGATGACAGATCACAGATGACAGATGACAGATAACAGATGACAGATGACAGATGACAGATGACAGATAACAGATGACAGATGACAAATGACCGAAGACAGATGACAGATGACAGATGACAGATGACAGATGACAGATGACAGATGACAGATGACAGATGACAGATGACAGGTGACAGATGACAGATGACAAATGACAGATGACAGATGACAGATGACAGATGACGGATGACAGGTGACAGATGACAGGTAACAGATGACAGATAACAGATGACAAAAGGCAGAAGACAGATGACGGATGACAGATGACAGATGACAGATGACAGATGACAGATAACAGATGACAGATGCCAGATGACAGATGACATATGAGAGATGACAGATGACAGATGATAGATGACAGATGACAAAAGGCAGAAGACAGATGACGGATGACAGATGACAGATGACAGATGACAGATGACAAATGCCAGATGACAGATGACATATGACAGATGACAGATGACAAAAAACAGAAGACAGATGACAGATGACAAATGACAAAAGACAAATGACAGATGACAGATGACAGATGACAGATGACAGATGACAGATGACAGATGACAGATGACAAAAAACAGAAGACAGATGACAGATGACAAATGACAGAAGACAAATGACAGATGACAGATGACAGATGACAGATGACAGGTGACAGATGACAGATGACAGATGACAGATGACAGATGACAGACGACAGATGACAGATGACAGATAACAGATGACAGATGACAAATGACCGAAGACAGATGACAGATGACAGATGACAGATGACAGATGACAGATGACAGATGACAGATGACAGATGACAGATGACAGATGACAGATGACAGATGACAGGTGACAGATGACAGGTAACAGATGACAGATAACAGATCACAGATGACAGATGACAAAAGGCAGAAGACAGATGACGGATGACAGATGACAGATGACAGATGACAGATGACAGATGACAGATGACAGATGCCAGATGACAGATGACATATGACAGATGACAGATGACAGATGATAGATGACAGATGACAAAAGGCAGAAGACAGATGACGGATGACAGATGACAGATGACAGATGACAGATGACAAATGCCAGATGACAGATGACATATGACAGATGACAGATGACAAAAAACAGAAGACAGATGACAGATGACAAATGACAGAAGACAAATGACAGATGACAGATGACAGATGACAGATGACAGATGACAGATGACAGATCACAGATGACAGATGACAGATGACAGATGACAGATGACAGATGACAGATAACAGATGACAGATGACAAATGACCGAAGACAGATGACAGATGACAGATGATAGATGACAGATGACAAAAGGCAGATGACAGATGATAGATGACAGATGACAGATGACAGATGACAGATGACAGATGGCAGATGGCAGATGACAGATGACAGATAACACATGACAGATGACAGATGACAAAAAACAGAAGACAGATGACAGATGACAAATGACAGAAGACAGATGACAGATGACAGATGACAGATGACAGATCACAGATGACAGATGACAGATGACAGATGACAGATGACAGATGACAGATAACAGATGACAGATGACAAATGACCGAAGACAGATGACAGATGACAGATGACAGATGACAGATGACAGGTGACAGATGACAAGTAACAGATGACAGATAACAGATCACAGATGACAGATGACAAAAGGCAGAAGACAGATGACGGATGACAGATGACAGATGACAGATGAC
Organism: Condylostylus longicornis; assembly: GCF_029603195.1. Taxonomy (NCBI): domain Eukaryota; kingdom Metazoa; phylum Arthropoda; class Insecta; order Diptera; family Dolichopodidae; genus Condylostylus; species Condylostylus longicornis. Next base: position 891,356 of record NW_026578187.1, read on the forward strand.
AGATGACAGATGACAGATGCCAGATGACAGATGACATATGACAGATGACAGATGACAGATGATAGATGACAGATGACAAAAGGCAGAAGACAGATGACGGATGACAGATGACAGATGACAGATGACAGATGACAAATGCCAGATGACAGATGACATATGACAGATGACAGATGACAGATGACAGATGATAGATGACAGATGACAGATGGCAAATGACAGATGACAAATGATAGATGAAAGATGACAGATGACACATGACATATTACAGATGACAGATGATAGATGACATATGAAAGATGACAGATGACATATGACAGATGACAGATGACACATGACAGATTACAGATGACAGATGATAGATAACATATGAAATATGACCGATTACAGATGACAGATGACAGGCGGCAGATGACAGATGACAGTTGACAGATGACAGATGACAGATGACAGATGACAAATGACAGATGACAAATGACAGATCACAGGTGACAGATGACAGATGACAGATGACAGATCACAGATGACAGATAACAGATGACAAATGACAAAAGACAGATGACAGATGACAAATGACATATGACAGATGACAGATGACAGATGACAGATGACAGATCACAGATGACAGATGACAGATGACAGATGACAGATGACAGATGACAAATAACAGATGACAGATGACAGATGACAGATGACAGATGACAGATGACAAATAACAGATGACAGATGACAAATGACCGAAGACAGATGACAGATGACAGATGACAGATGACAGATGACAGGTGACAGATGACAGGTAACAGATGACAGATAACAGATCACAGGTGACAGATGACAGATGACAGATGACAGATGACTGATCACAGATGACAGATGACAGATGACAGATGACAGGTGACAGATGACAGGTAACAGATGACAGATGACAGATGACAGATGACAGATGACAGATGACAGGTGACAGATGACAGGTAACAGATGACAGATGACAGATGACAGATGACAGATGACAGATGACAGATGACAGATGACAGATGACAGATGACAGATGACAGATGACAAATGACAGATCACAGGTGACAGATGACAGATGACAGATGACAGATCACAAATGACAGATAACAGATGACAAATGACAAAAGACAGATGACAGATGACAAATGACATATGACAGATGACAGATGACAGATGACAGATGACAGATCATAGATGACAGATGACAGATTACAGATGACAGATGACAGATGACAGATGACAGGTGACAGATGACAGGTAACAGATGACAGATGACAGATGACAGATGATAGATGACAGATGACAGATGACAGATGACAGATGACAGATGACAGATAACAGATGACAGATCACAGATGACAGATGACAGATGACAGATGACAGATGACAGATGACAGATAACAGATGACAGATGACAGATGACAGATGACAGATGACAGATGACAGATAACAGATGACAGATGACAAATGACCGAAGACAGATGACAGATGACAGATGACAGATGACAGATGACAGGTGACAGATGACAGGTAACAGATGACAGATAACAGATCACAGGTGACAGATGACAGATGACAGATGACAGATGACAGATCGCAGATGACAGATGACAGATGACAGATGACAGGTGACAGATGACAGGTAACAGATGACAGATGAGAGATGACAGATGACAGATGACAGATGACAGATGACAGATGACAGATGACAGATGACAGATCACAGATGACAGATGACAGATGACAGATGACAGATAACAAATGACAGATGACAAATGACCGAAGACAGATGACAGATGACAGATGACAGATGACAGATGACAGATGACAGGTGACAGATGACAGGTAAAAGATGACAGATGACAGATAACAGATCACAGATGACAGATGACAAAAGGCAGAAGACAGATGACGGATGACAGATGACAGATGACAGATGACAGATGACAGATGACAGATGACAGATGACAGATGACAGATGACAGATGACAGATGACAGATGACAGATGACAGATGCCAGATGACAGATGACATATGACAGATGACAGATGACAGATGATAGATGACAGATGACAAAAGGCAGAAGACAGATGACGGATGACAGATGGCAGATGACAGATGCCAGATGACAAATGCCAGATGACAGATGACATATGACAGGTGACAGATGACAGATGATAGATGACAGATGACAGATGGCAAATGACAGATGACAAATGACAGATGAAAGATGACAGATGACACATGACATATTGCAGATGACAGATGATAGATGACATATGAAAGATGACAGATGACAGATGACACATGACAGATTACAGATGACAGATGATAGATAACATATGAAATATGATCGATTACAGATGACAGATGACAGGCGGCAGATGACAGATGACAGTTGACAGATGACAGATGACAGATGACAAATGACAGATGACAGATGACAGATGACAGATGACAGATGACAGATGACAGATGACAGATGACAAATGACAGATGACAGATGACAGATGACAAATGACAGAAGACAGATGACAGATGACAGATCACATATGACAGATGACAGATGACAGATCACAGATGACAGATAACAGATGACAAATGACAAAAGACAGATGACAGATGACAAATGACAGATGACAGATGACAGATGACAGGCGGCAGATGACAGATGACAGATGACTGATGACTGATGACTGATGACTGATGACAGATGACAGATGACATATGACGGATGACAGATGACAGATGACAGATGACAGATGACAGATGACAGATGACAGATGACAGATGACAAATGACAGATGACAGATGACAGATGACAGATGACAGATGACAGATGACAGGCGGCAGATGACTGATGACAGTTGACAGATGACAGATGACAGATGACAGATGACAGATGACAGATGACAAATGACAGATGACAGATGACAGATGACAAATGACAGAAGACAGATGACAGATGACAGATGACAGATGACAGATGACAGATGACAGATAACAGATGACAGATGACAAAAAACAGAAGACAGATGACAAATGACAGAAGACACATGACAGATGACAGATGACAGATGACAGATCACAGATGACAGATGACAGATGACAGATGACAGATAACAGATGACAGATGACAAATGACAGATGACAGATGACAGATGACAGATGACAGATGACAGATGACAGATGACAGATGACAGATGACAGATGACAGATGACAGATGACAGGTGACAGATGACAGGTGACAGATGACAGATAACAGATCACAGATGACAGATGACAAAAGGCAGAAGACAGATGACGGATGACAGATGACAGATGACAGATGACAGATGACAGTTGCCAGATGACAGATGACATATGACAGATGACAGATGACAGATGATAGATGACAGAAAACAGATGGCAAATGACAGATAACAAATGACAGATGAAAGATGACAGATGACACATGACATATTACAGATGACAAATGATAGATGACATATGAAAGCTGACAGATGACATATGACAGATGACACATGACAGATTACAGATGACAGATGATAGATGACATATGAAATATGACCGATTACAGATGACAGATGACAGGCGTCAGATGACAGATGACAGATGACAGATGACAGATGACAAATTACAGATGACAGATGACAGATGACAGATGACAGATGACAGATGACAGATGACAGATGACAGATGACAGATGACAGATGACAGATGACAGATGACAGATAACAGATGACAGATGACAGATGACAGATGACAGATGACAGATGACAGATGACAGATGACAGATGACAGATGACAGATGACAGATGACAGATGACAGATGACAGATGACAGATGACAGATGACAGATGACAGATGACAGATGACAGATGACAAATGGCCAATGGCAGATGACAGATGACAGATGACAGATTACAGATGACACATGATAGATTACAGATGAGAGATGACAGATTACAGGTGACAGATGACAGATGACAGATGACAGATGACAGATGACAGATGACAGACGACAGATGACAGAAGACAGATGACAGATGACAGATGACAGATAACAGATGACAGATGACAAATGACAGAAGACAGATGACAGATGACAGATGACAGATGACAGATGACAGATGACAGATGATAGATGATAGATGACAGATGACAGTTGCCAAATGACAGATGACAAATGACAGATGACAGATGACAAATGACAGATTACAGATGACAAATGACAGCTGAAAGATGACAGATGACAGATGACCCATGACAGATTACAGCTGACAGATGATAGATGACATATGAAAGATGACAGATGACATATGACAGATGACAGATGACACATGACAGATTACAGATGACAGATGATAGATGACATATGAAAGATGACATATGACATATGACAGATGACAGATGACAGATGACAGATGACAGATGACAGATGACAGATGACAGATGACAGATGACAGATGACAGATGATAGCTGACAGATGACAAATGACAAATGGCAAATGACAGATGACAAATGACAGATGATAGATGGCCAATGGCAGATGACAGCTGACAGATGACAGATGACAGATGACAGATAACAGATGACAGAAGACAAATGACAGAAGACAGATGACAGATGACAGATGACAAATGACAAATGACAAGTGACAGATGACAGATGACAGATGACAGATGACAGATGACAGATGATAGATGACAGATGACAGATGACATATGAGATATGACAGATGACCGATTGCAAATGACAGATGACAGGTGACAGATGACAGATGACAGATGACAGATGACAGATGACAGATGACGGATGACAGATGACAGATTACAGATGACAGATGACAGATAACAGATTACAGATGACAAATGACAGAAGACAGGTGACAGATGACAGATGACAGATGACAGATGACAGATGACAGATGACAGATGACAGATGACAGATGACAGATGACAGATGACAGATGACAGATGACAGATGACAGATGACAGATGACAGATGACAGATGACAGATGACAGATGACAGATGACAGATGACAGATGACAGATGACAGATGACAGATGACAGATGACAAAAGACAGAAGACAGATGACAGATGACAGATGAAAAATGACAGATGCCAGATGACAGATGACAGATGACAGATGATAGATGACAGATGACAGATGGCAAATGACAGATGACAAATGACAGATGAAAGATGACAGATGACACATGACAGATTACAGATGACAGGTGATAGAGGACATATGAAAGATGACAGATGAATATGACATATGACAGATGACCGATTGCAGATGACAGATGACAGATGACAGGTGACAGATGACAGATGACAGATGACAGATGACAGATGACAGATAACAGATGACAGATGACAGACGACAGATGACAGATGACAGATGACAGATGACAAATGACCGAAGACAGATGACAGATGACAGATGACAGATGACAGATGACAGATGACAGATGACAGATGACAGGTGACAGATGACAGGTAACAGATGACAGATAACAGATCACAGATGACAGATGACAAAAGGCAGAAGACAGATGACGGATGACAGATGACAGATGACAGATGACAGATGACAGATGACAGATGACAGATGACAGATGACAGATGCCAGATGACAGATGACATATGACAGATGACAGATGACAGATGATAGATGACAGATGACAAAAGGCAGAAGACAGATGACGGATGACAGATGACAGATGACAGATGACAGATGACAGATGACAAATGCCAGATGACAGATGACATATGACAGATGACAGATGACAAAAAACAGAAGACAGATGACAGATGACAAATGACAGAAGACAAATGACAGATGACAGATGACAGATGACAGATGACAGATGACAGATCACAGATGACAGATGACAGATGACAGATGACAGATGACAGATGGCAGATAACAGATGACAGATGACAAATGACCGAAGACAGATGACAGATGACAGATGATAGATGACGGATGACAAAAGGCAGATGACAGATGACAGATGACAGATGACAGATGACAGATGACAGATGACAGATGGCAGATGACAGATGACAGATAACACATGACAGATGACAGATGACAAAAAACAGAAGACAGATGACAGATGACAAGTGACAGAAGGCAGATGACAGATGACAGATGACAGATCACAGATGACAGATGACAGATGACAGATGACAGATGACAGATGACAGATAACAGATGACAGATGACAAATGACCGAAGACAGATGACAGATGACAGATGACAGATGACAGATGAGAGATGACAGGTGACAGATGACAGGTAACAGATGACAGATAACAGATCACAGATGACAGATGACAAAAGGCAGAAGACAGATGACGGATGACAGATGACAGATGACAGATGACAGATGACAGATGACAGATGACAGATGACAGATGCCAGATGACAGATGACATATGACAGATGACAGATGACAGATGATAGATGACAGATGACAAAAGGCAGAAGACAGATGACGGATGACAGATGACAGATGACAGATGACAGATGACAGATGACAAATGCCAGATGACAGATGACATATGACAGATGACAGATGACAGATGACAGATGACAGATGACAGATAACAGATGACAGATGACAAATGACCGAAGACAGATGACAGATGACAGATGACAGATGACAGATGACAGATGACAGATGACAGATGACAGATGACAGATGACAGATGACAGATGACAGGTGACAGATGACAGATGACAGATGACAGATGACAGATGACAGATGACAGATGACAGATGATAGATGACAGATGACAGATGGCAAATGACAGATGACAAATGATAGATGAAAGATGACAGATGACACATGACATATTACAGATGACAGATGATAGATGACATATGAAAGATGACAGATGACATATGACAGATGACAGATGACACATGACAGATTACAGATGACAGATGATAGATAACATATGAAATATGACCGATTACAGATGACAGATGACAGGCGGCAGATGACAGATGACAGTTGCCAGATGACAGATGACAGATGACAGATGACAAATGACAGATGACAAATGACAGATCACAGGTGACAGATGACAGATGACAGATGACAGATGACAGATCACAGATGACAGATAACAGATGACAAATGACAAAAGACAGATGACAGATGACAAATGACATATGACAGATGACAGATGACAGAAGACAGATGACAGATCACAGATGACAGATGACAGATAACAGATGACAGATGACAGATGACAAATAAAAGATGACAGATGACAGATGACAGATGACAGATGACAGATAACAGATGACAGATGACAAATGACCGAAGACAGATGACAGATGACAGATGACAGATGACAGGTGACAGATGACAGGTAACAGATGACAGATAACAGATCACAGGTTACAGATGACAGATGACAGATGACAGATGACAGATGACAGATAACAGATGACAGATGACAAATGACCGAAGACAGATGACAGATGACAGATGACAGATGACAGATGACAGATGACAGATGACAGATGACAGATGACAGATGACAGGTGACAGATGACAGATGACAGATGACAGATGACAGATGACAGATGACAGATGACAGATGACGGATGACAGGTGACAGATGACAGGTAACAGATGACAGATAACAGATGACAAAAGGCAGAAGACAGATGACGGATGACAGATGACAGATGACAGATGACAGATGACAGATAACAGATGACAGATGCCAGATGACAGATGACATATGAGAGATGACAGATGACAGATGATAGATGACAGATGACAAAAGGCAGAAGACAGATGACGGATGACAGATGACAGATGACAGATGACAGATGACAAATGCCAGATGACAGGTGACATATGACAGATGACAGATGACAAAAAACAGAAGACAGATGACAGATGACAAATGACAAAAGACAAATGACAGATGACAGATGACAGATGACAGATGACAGATGACAGATGACAGATGACAGATGACAAAAAACAGAAGACAGATGACAGATGACAAATGACAGAAGACAAATGACAGATGACAGATGACAGATGACAGATGACAGGTGACAGATGACAGATGACAGATGACAGATGACAGATGACAGATGACAGACGACAGATGACAGATGACAGATAACAGATGACAGATGACAAATGACCGAAGACAGATGACAGATGACAGATGACAGATGACAGATGACAGATGACAGATGACAGATGACAGATGACAGATGACAGATGACAGGTGACAGATGACAGGTAACAGATGACAGATAACAGATCACAGATGACAGATGACAAAAGGCAGAAGACAGATGACGGATGACAGATGACAGATGACAGATGACAGATGACAGATGACAGATGACAGATGCCAGATGACAGATGACATATGACAGATGACAGATGACAGATGATAGATGACAGATGACAAAAGGCAGAAGACAGATGACGGATGACAGATGACAGATGACAGATGACAGATGACAAATGCCAGATGACAGATGACATATGACAGATGACAGATGACAAAAAACAGAAGACAGATGACAGATGACAAATGACAGAAGACAAATGACAGATGACAGATGACAGATGACAGATGACAGATGACAGATGACAGATCACAGATGACAGATGACAGATGACAGATGACAGATGACAGATGACAGATAACAGATGACAGATGACAAATGACCGAAGACAGATGACAGATGACAGATGATAGATGACAGATGACAAAAGGCAGATGACAGATGATAGATGACAGATGACAGATGACAGATGACAGATGACAGATGGCAGATGGCAGATGACAGATGACAGATAACACATGACAGATGACAGATGACAAAAAACAGAAGACAGATGACAGATGACAAATGACAGAAGACAGATGACAGATGACAGATGACAGATGACAGATCACAGATGACAGATGACAGATGACAGATGACAGATGACAGATGACAGATGACAGATAACAGATGACAGATGACAAATGACCGAAGACAGATGACAGATGACAGATGACAGATGACAGATGACAGGTGACAGATGACAGGTAACAGATGACAGATAACAGATCACAGATGACAGATGACAAAAGGCAGAAGACAGATGATTGATGACAGATGACAGATGACAGATGACAGATGACAGATGACAGATGACAGATGCCAGATGACAGATGACATATGACAGATGACAGATGACAGATGATAGATGACAGATGACAAAAGGCAGAAGACAGATGACGGATGACAGATGACAGATGACAGATGACAAATGCCAGATGACAGATGACATATGACAGATGACAGATGACAGATGACAGATGACAGATGATAGATGACAGATGACAGATGGCAAATGACAGATGACAAATGATAGATGAAAGATGACAGATGACACATGACATATTACAGATGACAGATGATAGATGACATATGAAAGATGACAGATGACATATGACAGATGACAGATGACACATGACAGATTACAGATGACAGATGATAGATAACATATGAAATATGACCGATTACAGATGACAGATGACAGGCGGCAGATGACAGATGACAGTTGACAGATGACAGATGACAGATGACAGATGACAAATGACAGATGACAAATGACAGATCACAGGTGACAGATGACAGATGACAGATGACAGATCACAGATGACAGATAACAGATGACAAATGACAAAAGACAGATGACAGATGACAAATGACATATGACAGATGACAGATGACAGATGACAGATGACAGATCACAGATGACAGATGACAGATGACAGATGACAGATGACAGATGACAAATAACAGATGACAGATGACAGATGACAGATGACAAATAACAGATGACAGATGACAAATGACCGAAGACAGATGACAGATGACAGATGACAGATGACAGATGACAGGTGACAGATGACAGGTAACAGATGACAGATAACAGATCACAGGTGACAGATGACAGATGACAGATGACAGATGACTGATCACAGATGACAGATGACAGATGACAGATGACAGGTGACAGATGACAGGTAACAGATGACAGATGACAGATGACAGATGACAGATGACAGATGACAGGTGACAGATGACAGGTAACAGATGACAGATGACAGATGACAGATGACAGATGACAGATGACAGATGACAGATGACAGATGACAGATGACAGATGACAGATGACAAATGACAGATCACAGGTGACAGATGACAGATGACAGATGACAGATCACAGATGACAGATAACAGATGACAAATGACAAAAGACAGATGACAGATGACAAATGACATATGACAGATGACAGATGACAGATGACAGATGACAGATCACAGATGACAGATGACAGATTACAGATGACAGATGACAGATGACAGATGACAGGTGACAGATGACAGGTAACAGATGACAGATGACAGATGACAGATGATAGATGACAGATGACAGATGACAGATGACAGATGACAGATGACAGATAAAAGATGACAGATCACAGATGACAGATGACAGATGACAGATGACAGATGACAGATGACAGATAACAGATGACAGATGACAGATGACAGATGACAGATGACAGATGACAGATAACAGATGACAGATGACAAATGACCGAAGACAGATGACAGATGACAGATGACAGATGACAGGTGACAGATGACAGGTAACAGATGACAGATAACAGATCACAGGTGACAGATGACAGATGACAGATGACAGATGACAGATCACAGATGACAGATGACAGATGACAGATGACAGGTGACAGATGACAGGTAACAGATGACAGATGAGAGATGACAGATGACAGATGACAGATGACAGATGACAGATGACAGATGACAGATGACAGATCACAGATGACAGATGACAGATGACAGATGACAGATAACAAATGACAGATGACAAATGACCGAAGACAGATGACAGATGACAGATGACAGATGACAGATGACAGATGACAGGTGACAGATGACAGGTAAAAGATGACAGATGACAGATAACAGATCACAGATGACAGATGACAAAAGGCAGAAGACAGATGGCGGATGACAGATGACAGATGACAGATGACAGATGACAGATGACAGATGACAGATGACAGATGACAGATGACAGATGACAGATGACAGATGACAGATGACAGATGACAGATGACAGATGCCAGATGACAGATGACAAAAGGCAGATGACAGATGATAGATGACAGATGACAGATGACAGATGACAGATGACAGATGGCAGATGGCAGATGACAGATGACAGATAACACATGACAGATGACAGATGACAAAAAACAGAAGACAGATGACAGATGACAGATGACAAATGACAGAAGACAGATGACAGATGACAGATGACAGATGACAGATCACAGATGACAGATGACAGATGACAGATGACAGATGACAGATGACAGATGACAGATAACAGATGACAGATGACAAATGACCGAAGACAGATGACAGATGACAGATGACAGATGACAGATGACAGGTGACAGATGACAGGTAACAGATGACAGATAACAGATCACAGATGACAGATGACAAAAGGCAGAAGACAGATGACGGATGACAGATGACAGATGACAGATGACAGATGACAGATGACAGATGACAGATGACAGATGCCAGATGACAGATGACATATGACAGATGACAGATGACAGATGATAGATGACAGATGACAAAAGGCAGAAGACAGATGACGGATGACAGATGACAGATGACAGATGACAAATGCCAGATGACAGATGACATATGACAGATGACAGATGACAGATGACAGATGACAGATGATAGATGACAGATGACAGATGGCAAATGACAGATGACAAATGATAGATGAAAGATGACAGATGACACATGACATATTACAGATGACAGATGATAGATGACATATGAAAGATGACAGATGACATATGACAGATGACAGATGACACATGACAGATTACAGATGACAGATGATAGATAACATATGAAATATGACCGATTACAGATGACAGATGACAGGCGGCAGATGACAGATGACAGTTGACAGATGACAGATGACAGATGACAGATGACAAATGACAGATGACAAATGACAGATCACAGGTGACAGATGACAGATGACAGATGACAGATCACAGATGACAGATAACAGATGACAAATGACAAAAGACAGATGACAGATGACAAATGACATATGACAGATGACAGATGACAGATGACAGATGACAGATCACAGATGACAGATGACAGATGACAGATGACAGATGACAGATGACAAATAACAGATGACAGATGACAGATGACAGATGACAGATGACAGATGACAAATAACAGATGACAGATGACAAATGACCGAAGACAGATGACAGATGACAGATGACAGATGACAGATGACAGGTGACAGATGACAGGTAACAGATGACAGATAACAGATCACAGGTGACAGATGACAGATGACAGATGACAGATGACTGATCACAGATGACAGATGACAGATGACAGATGACAGGTGACAGATGACAGGTAACAGATGACAGATGACAGATGACAGATGACAGATGACAGATGACAGGTGACAGATGACAGGTAACAGATGACAGATGACAGATGACAGATGACAGATGACAGATGACAGATGACAGATGACAGATGACAGATGACAGATGACAGATGACAAATGACAGATCACAGGTGACAGATGACAGATGACAGATGACAGATCACAGATGACAGATAACAGATGACAAATGACAAAAGACAGATGACAGATGACAAATGACATATGACAGATGACAGATGACAGATGACAGATGACAGATCACAGATGACAGATGACAGATTACAGATGACAGATGACAGATGACAGATGACAGGTGACAGATGACAGGTAACAGATGACAGATGACAGATGACAGATGATAGATGACAGATGACAGATGACAGATGACAGATGACAGATGACAGATAAAAGATGACAGATCACAGATGACAGATGACAGATGACAGATGACAGATGACAGATGACAGATAACAGATGACAGATGACAGATGACAGATGACAGATGACAGATGACAGATGACAGATGACAGATAACAGATGACAAATGACCGAAGACAGATGACAGATGACAGATGACAGATGACAGGTGACAGATGACAGGTAACAGATGACAGATAACAGATCACAGGTGACAGATGACAGATGACAGATGACAGATGACAGATCACAGATGACAGATGACAGATGACAGATGACAGGTGACAGATGACAGGTAACAGATGACAGATGAGAGATGACAGATGACAGATGACAGATGACAGATGACAGATGACAGATGACAGATGACAGATCACAGATGACAGATGACAGATGACAGATGACAGATAACAGATAACAAATGACAGATGACAAATGACCGAAGACAGATGACAGATGACAGATGACAGATGACAGATGACAGATGACAGGTGACAGATGACAGGTAAAAGATGACAGATGACAGATAACAGATCACAGATGACAGATGACAAAAGGCAGAAGACAGATGACGGATGACAGATGACAGATGACAGATGACAGATAACAGATGACAGATGACAGATGACAGATGACAGATGACAGATGACAGATGACAGATGACAGATGACAGATGCCAGATGACAGATGACAGATGACATATGACAGATGACAGATGACAGATGATAGATGACAGATGACAAAAGGCAGAAGACAGATGACGGATGACAGATGGCAGATGACAGATGCCAGATGACAAATGCCAGATGACAGATGACATATGACAGGTGACAGATGACAGATGATAGATGACAGATGACAGATGGCAAATGACAGATGACAAATGACAGATGAAAGATGACAGATGACACATGACATATTGCAGATGACAGATGATAGATGACATATGAAAGATGACAGATGACAGATGACACATGACAGATTACAGATGACAGATGATAGATAACATATGAAATATGATCGATTACAGATGACAGATGACAGGCGGCAGATGACAGATGACAGTTGACAGATGACAGATGACAGATGACAAATGACAGATGACAGATGACAGATGACAGATGACAGATGACAGATGACAGATGACAGATGACAAATGACAGATGACAGATGACAGATGACAAATGACAGAAGACAGATGACAGATGACAGATCACATATGACAGATGACAGATGACAGATCACAGATGACAGATGACAGGTGACAGATGACAGGTAACAGATGACAGATAACAGATCACAGGTGACAGATGACAGATGACAGATGACAGATGACAGATCACAGATGACAGATGACAGATGACAGATGACAGGTGACAGATGACAGGTAACAGATGACAGATGAGAGATGACAGATGACAGATGACAGATGACAGATGACAGATGACAGATGACAGATGACAGATCACAGATGACAGATGACAGATGACAGATGACAGATAACAAATGACAGATGACAAATGACCGAAGACAGATGACAGATGACAGATGACAGATGACAGATGACAGATGACAGGTGACAGATGACAGGTAAAAGATGACAGATGACAGATAACAGATCACAGATGACAGATGACAAAAGGCAGAAGACAGATGACGGATGACAGATGACAGATGACAGATGACAGATGACAGATGACAGATGACAGATGACAGATGACAGATGACAGATGACAGATGACAGATGACAGATGACAGATGCCAGATGACAGATGACATATGACAGATGACAGATGACAGATGATAGATGACAGATGACAAAAGGCAGAAGACAGATGACGGATGACAGATGGCAGATGACAGATGCCAGATGACAAATGCCAGATGACAGATGACATATGACAGGTGACAGATGACAGATGATAGATGACAGATGACAGATGGCAAATGACAGATGACAAATGACAGATGAAAGATGACAGATGACAGATGACAGATGCCAGATGACAGATGACATATGACAGATGACAGATGACAGATGATAGATGACAGATGACAAAAGGCAGAAGACAGATGACGGATGACAGATGGCAGATGACAGATGACAGATGACACATGACAGATTACAGATGACAGATGATAGATAACATATGAAATATGACCGATTACAGATGACAGATGACAGGCGGCAGATGACAGATGACAGTTGACAGATGACAGATGACAGATGACAGATGACAAATGACAGATGACAAATGACAGATCACAGGTGACAGATGACAGATGACAGATGACAGATCACAGATGACAGATAACAGATGACAAATGACAAAAGACAGATGACAGATGACAAATGACATATGACAGATGACAGATGACAGATGACAGATGACAGATCACAGATGACAGATGACAGATGACAGATGACAGATGACAGATGACAAATAACAGATGACAGATGACAGATGACAGATGACAGATGACAGATGACAAATAACAGATGACAGATGACAAATGACCGAAGACAGATGACAGATGACAGATGACAGATGACAGATGACAGGTGACAGATGACAGGTAACAGATGACAGATAACAGATCACAGGTGACAGATGACAGATGACAGATGACAGATGACTGATCACAGATGACAGATGACAGATGACAGATGACAGGTGACAGATGACAGGTAACAGATGACAGATGACAGATGACAGATGACAGATGACAGATGACAGGTGACAGATGACAGGTAACAGATGACAGATGACAGATGACAGATGACAGATGACAGATGACAGATGACAGATGACAGATGACAGATGACAGATGACAAATGACAGATCACAGGTGACAGATGACAGATGACAGATGACAGATCACAGATGACAGATAACAGATGACAAATGACAAAAGACAGATGACAGATGACAAATGACATATGACAGATGACAGATGACAGATGACAGATGACAGATCACAGATGACAGATGACAGATTACAGATGACAGATGACAGATGACAGATGACAGGTGACAGATGACAGGTAACAGATGACAGATGACAGATGACAGATGATAGATGACAGATGACAGATGACAGATGACAGATGACAGATGACAGATAAAAGATGACAGATCACAGATGACAGATGACAGATGACAGATGACAGATGACAGATGACAGATAACAGATGACAGATGACAGATGACAGATGACAGATGACAGATGACAGATAACAGATGACAGATGACAAATGACCGAAGACAGATGACAGATGACAGATGACAGATGACAGGTGACAGATGACAGGTAACAGATGACAGATAACAGATCACAGGTGACAGATGACAGATGACAGATGACAGATGACAGATCACAGATGACAGATGACAGATGACAGATGACAGGTGACAGATGACAGGTAACAGATGACAGATGAGAGATGACAGATGACAGATGACAGATGACAGATGACAGATGACAGATGACAGATGACAGATCACAGATGACAGATGACAGATGACAGATGACAGATAACAAATGACAGATGACAAATGACCGAAGACAGATGACAGATGACAGATGACAGATGACAGATGACAGATGACAGGTGACAGATGACAGGTAAAAGATGACAGATGACAGATAACAGATCACAGATGACAGATGACAGATGACAGATGACAGATGACAGATGACAGATGACAGATGACAGATGACAGATGACAGATGACAGATGACAGATGCCAGATGACAGATGACATATGACAGATGACAGATGACAGATGATAGATGACAGATGACAAAAGGCAGAAGACAGATGACGGATGACAGATGGCAGATGACTGATGCCAGATGACAAATGCCAGATGACAGATGACATATGACAGGTGACAGATGACAGATGATAGATGACAGATGACAGATGGCAAATGACAGATGACAAATGACAGATGAAAGATGACAGATGACACATGACATATTGCAGATGACAGATGATAGATGACATATGAAAGATGACAGATGACAGATGACACATGACAGATTACAGATGACAGATGATAGATAACATATGAAATATGATCGATTACAGATGACAGATGACAGGCGGCAGATGACAGATGACAGTTGACAGATGACAGATGACAGATGACAAATGACAGATGACAGATGACAGATGACAGATGACAGATGACAGATGACAGATGACAGATGACAAATGACAGATGACAGATGACAGATGACAAATGACAGAAGACAGATGACAGATGACAGATCACATATGACAGATGACAGATGACAGATCACAGATGACAGATAACAGATGACAAATGACAAAAGACAGATGACAGATGACAAATGACAGATGACAGATGACAGATGACAGGCGGCAGATGACAGATGACAGATGACTGATGACTGATGACTGATGACTGATGACAGATGACAGATGACATATGACGGATGACAGATGACAGATGACAGATGACAGATGACAGATGACAGATGACAGATGACAGATGACAAATGACAGATGACAGATGACAGATGACAGATGACAGATGACAGATGACAGGCGGCAGATGACTGATGACAGTTGACAGATGACAGATGACAGATGACAGATGACAGATGACAGATGACAAATGACAGATGACAGATGACAGATGACAAATGACAGAAGACAGATGACAGATGACAGATCACAGATGACAGATGACAGATGACAGATCACAGATGACAGATAACAGATGACAAATGACAAAAGACAGATGACAGATGACAAATGACAGATGACAGATGACAGATGACAGATGACAGATGACAGATGACAGATGACAGATGACAGATGACAGATGACAGATGACAGATGACAGGCGGCAGATGACAGATGACAGATGACAAATGACAGAAGACAGATGACAGATGACAGATCACAGATGACAGATGGCAGATCACAGATGACAGATAACAGATGACAAATGACAAAAGACAAATGACAGATGACAAATGACAGATGACAGATGACAGATGACAGATGACAGATGACAGATGACAGATGACAGATGACAGATGACAGGCGGCAGATGACATATGACAGTTGACAAATGACAGATGACAGATGACAGATGACAAATGACAGATGACAGATGACAGATCACAGATGACAGATGACAGATAACAGATGACAGATGACAGATGACAAAAAACGGAAGACAAATGACAGATGACAGATGACAGATGACAGATGCCAGATGACATATGACAGATGACAGATGATAGATGACAGATGACAGATGACAGATGACAAAAGACAGAAGACAGATGACAGATAACAGATGACAGATGACAAAAGACAGAAGACATATGACAGATGACAGATGATAGATGACAGATGACAGATGACAAAAGACAGAAGACAGATGACAGATAACAGATGACGGATGACAAAAGACAGAAGACACATGACAGATTACAGATGACAGATGACAGATGCCAGATGACAGATGACAGATGACAGATGGCATATGACAGATGACACATGACAGATTACAGATGACAGATGATAGATGACATACGATAGATGACAGATGACATATGACGGATGACCTATTGCAGATGACAGATGACAGGTGACAGATAACAGATGACAGATGACTGATGACAAAAAACGGAAGACAAATGACAGATGAGCGATGACAGATGACAGATGACAGATAACAGATGACAGATGACAAATGACAGATGACAGATGACAGATGACAGATGACAGATGCCATATGACATATGACAGATGACAGACAATAGATGACAGATGACAAATGACAAAAGACAGAAGACAGATGACAGATAACAGATGACAGATGACAAAAGACAGAAGACACATGACAGATTACAGATGACAGATGACAGATGACAGATGACAGATGACAGATGACAGATGACAGATGACGGATGACAGATGACAGATGACAGATGACAGATGACAGATGATAGATGACATATGAAAGATGACAGATGACATATGACAGATGACCGATTGCAGACGACAAATGACAGGTGACAGATGACAGATGACAGATGACAGATCACAGATGACAGATGACAGATGACAGATAACAGATGACAGATGACAAATGACAGAATACAGATGACAGATGACAGATGACAAATGACAGATGACAGATGACAGATGACAGATGACAGATGACAGATGACAGATGACAGATGACAGGTGGCATATGACAGATGACACATGACAGATTACAGATGACAGATGACAGATGACAGATGACAGATAACAGATGACAGATGACAGATGACAAAAGACAGAAGACAGATGACGGATGACAGATGACAGATGACAGATGACAGATGGCAAATGACAGATTACAAATGACAGATGAAAGATGACAGATGACAGATGACACATGACAGATTACAGATGACAGATGATAGATGACATATGGAAGATGACAGATGACATATGACATATGACAGATGACCGATTGCA
Source organism: Condylostylus longicornis (assembly GCF_029603195.1). Taxonomy (NCBI): domain Eukaryota; kingdom Metazoa; phylum Arthropoda; class Insecta; order Diptera; family Dolichopodidae; genus Condylostylus; species Condylostylus longicornis. The sequence continues at coordinate 910,914 of NW_026578187.1, forward strand.
GACGACAAATGACAGGTGACAGATGACAGATGACAGATGACAGATGACAGATGACAGATCTCAGATGACAGATGACAGATAACAGATGACAGACGACAAATGACAGAAGACAGATGACAGATGACAGATGACAAATGACAGATGACAGATGACAGATGACAGATGACAGATGACAGATGACAGATGGCATATGGCAAATGACAAAAGACAGAAGACAGATGACGGATGACAGATGACAGATGACAGATGACAGATGGCAAATGACAGATTACAAATGACAGATGAAAGATGACAGATGACAGATGACACATGACAGATTACAGATGACAGATGATAGATGACATATGAAAGATGACAGATGACATATGACATATGACGGATGACCGATTGCAGATGACAGATGACAGGTGACAGATAACAGATGACAGATGACAAAAAACGGAAGACAAATGACAGATGACAAATGACAGATGACATATGACAGATGACAGATGACAGATGACAGATAACAGATGACAGATGACAAATGACAGATGACAGATGACAGATTACAGATGCCAGATGACATATGACAGATGATAGATGACAGATGACAGATGACAAAAGACAGAAGACAGATGACAGATAACAGATGACAGATGACAAAAGACAGAAGACACATGACAGATGACAGATGACAGATGACAGATGACAGATGACAGATGACAGATGACAGATGACAGATGACAGATGACAGATGACAGATGACAGATGACGGATGACAGATGACAGATGACAGATGACAGATGACAGATGACAGATGCCAGATGATAAATGACATATGAAAGATGACAGATGACATATGACATATGACAGATGACCGATTGCAGACGACAAATGACAGGTGACAGATAACAGATGACAGATGACAGATGACAAAAAATGGAAGACAAATGACAGATGACAAATGACAGATGACAGATGACAGATGACAGATGACAGATGACAGATAACAGATGACAGATGACAAATGACAGATGACAGATGACAGATTACAGATGCCAGATGACATATGACAGATGACAGATGATAGATGACAGATGACAGATGACAAAAGACAGAAGACAGATGACAGATAACAGATGACAGATGACAGAAGACACATGACAGATGACAGATCACAGATGACAGGTGACAGATGACAGATAACAGATGACAGATGACAGATGACAGATGACAAATGACAGATGACAGATGACAGATGACAGATGACAGATGACAGATGACAGATGACAGATGACAGATGACAGATCACAGATGACAGATGACAGATGATAGATGACAGGTGGCATATGACAGATGACACATGACAGATTACAGATTACAAATGACAGTTGAAAGATGACAGATGACACATGACAGATTACAGATGACAGATGATAGATGACATATGAAAGATGGCAGATGACATATGACATATGACAGATGACCGATTGCAGACGACAAATGACAGATAACAGATGACAGATGACAAAAGACAGAAGACAGATGACAGATAACAGATGACGGATGACAAAAGACAGAAGACACATGACAGATTACAGATGACAGATGACAGATGCCAGATGACAGATGACAGATGACAGATGACAGATGACAGATGACAGATGGCATATGACAGATGACACATGACAGATTACAGATGACAGATGATAGATGACATATGAAAGATGACAGATGACATATGACGGATGACCGATTGCAGATGACAGATGACAGGTGACAGATAACAGATGACAGATGACAGATGACAAAAAACGGAAGACAAATGACAGATGACAAATGACAGATGACAGATGACAGATGACAGATAACAGATGACAGATGACAAATGACAGATGACAGATGACAGATGACAGATGACAGATGACAGATGCCAGATGACATATGACAGATGACAGATGATAGATGACAGATGACAAATGACAAAAGACAGAAGACAGATGACAGATAACAGATGACAGATGACAAAAGACAGAAGACACATGACAGATTACAGATGACAGATGACAGATGACAGATGACAGATGACAGATGACAGATGACAGATGACAGATGACGGATGACAGATGACAGATGACAGATGACAGATGACAGATGCCAGATGATAGATGACATATGAAAGATGACAGATGACATATGACATATGACAGATGACCGATTGCAGACGACAAATGACAGGTGACAGATGACAGATCACAGATCACAGATGACAGATGACAGATAACAGATGACAGATGACAAATGACAGAAGACAGATGACAGATGACAGATGACAAATGACAGATGACAGATGACAGATGACAGATGACAGATGACAGATGACAGATGACAGATGACGGATGACAGATGACAGATGACAGATGACAGATGACAGATGATAGATGACATATGAAAGATGACAGATGACATATGACAGATGACCGATTGCAGACGACAAATGACAGGTGACAGATGACAGATGACAGATGACAGATCACAGATGACAGATGACAGATGACAGATAACAGATGACAGATGACAAATGACAGAATACAGATGACAGATGACAGATGACAAATGACAGATGACAGATGACAGATGACAGATGACAGATGACAGATGACAGATGACAGATGACAGGTGGCATATGACAGATGACACATGACAGATTACAGATGACAGATGACAGATGACAGATGACAGATAACAGATGACAGATGACAGATGACAAAAGACAGAAGACAGATGACGGATGACAGATGACAGATGACAGATGACAGATGGCAAATGACAGATTACAAATGACAGATGAAAGATGACAGATGACAGATGACACATGACAGATTACAGATGACAGATGATAGATGACATATGGAAGATGACAGATGACATATGACATATGACAGATGACCGATTGCAGACGACAAATGACAGGTGACAGATGACAGATGACAGATGACAGATGACAGATGACAGATCTCAGATGACAGATGACAGATAACAGATGACAGACGACAAATGACAGAAGACAGATGACAGATGACAGATGACAAATGACAGATGACAGATGACAGATGACAGATGACAGATGACAGATGACAGATGGCATATGGCAAATGACAAAAGACAGAAGACAGATGACGGATGACAGATGACAGATGACAGATGACAGATGGCAAATGACAGATTACAAATGACAGATGAAAGATGACAGATGACAGATGACACATGACAGATTACAGATGACAGATGATAGATGACATATGAAAGATGACAGATGACATATGACATATGACGGATGACCGATTGCAGATGACAGATGACAGGTGACAGATAACAGATGACAGATGACAAAAAACGGAAGACAAATGACAGATGACAAATGACAGATGACATATGACAGATGACAGATGCCAGATGATAGATGACATATGAAAGATGACAGATGACATATGACATATGACAGATGACCGATTGCAGACGACAAATGACAGGTGACAGATAACAGATGACAGATGACAGATGACAAAAAATGGAAGACAAATGACAGATGACAAATGACAGATGACAGATGACAGATGACAGATGACAGATGACAGATAACAGATGACAGATGACAAATGACAGATGACAGATGACAGATTACAGATGCCAGATGACATATGACAGATGACAGATGATAGATGACAGATGACAGATGACAAAAGACAGAAGACAGATGACAGATAACAGATGACAGATGACAGAAGACACATGACAGATGACAGATCACAGATGACAGGTGACAGATGACAGATAACAGATGACAGATGACAGATGACAGATGACAAATGACAGATGACAGATGACAGATGACAGATGACAGATGACAGATGACAGATGACAGATGACAGATGACAGATCACAGATGACAGATGACAGATGATAGATGACAGGTGGCATATGACAGATGACACATGACAGATTACAGATTACAAATGACAGTTGAAAGATGACAGATGACACATGACAGATTACAGATGACAGATGATAGATGACATATGAAAGATGGCAGATGACATATGACATATGACAGATGACCGATTGCAGACGACAAATGACAGATAACAGATGACAGATGACAAAAGACAGAAGACAGATGACAGATAACAGATGACGGATGACAAAAGACAGAAGACACATGACAGATTACAGATGACAGATGACAGATGCCAGATGACAGATGACAGATGACAGATGACAGATGACAGATGACAGATGGCATATGACAGATGACACATGACAGATTACAGATGACAGATGATAGATGACATATGAAAGATGACAGATGACATATGACGGATGACCGATTGCAGATGACAGATGACAGGTGACAGATAACAGATGACAGATGACAGATGACAAAAAACGGAAGACAAATGACAGATGACAAATGACAGATGACAGATGACAGATGACAGATAACAGATGACAGATGACAAATGACAGATGACAGATGACAGATGACAGATGACAGATGACAGATGCCAGATGACATATGACAGATGACAGATGATAGATGACAGATGACAAATGACAAAAGACAGAAGACAGATGACAGATAACAGATGACAGATGACAAAAGACAGAAGACACATGACAGATTACAGATGACAGATGACAGATGACAGATGACAGATGACAGATGACAGATGACAGATGACAGATGACGGATGACAGATGACAGATGACAGATGACAGATGACAGATGCCAGATGATAGATGACATATTAAAGATGACAGATGACATATGACATATGACAGATGACCGATTGCAGACGACAAATGACAGGTGACAGATGACAGATCACAGATCACAGATGACAGATGACAGATAACAGATGACAGATGACAAATGACAGAAGACAGATGACAGATGACAGATGACAAATGACAGATGACAGATGACAGATGACAGATGACAGATGACAGATGACAGATGACAGATGACAGATGACAGATGACAGATGACAGATGACAGATGACAGATGACAGATGACAGGTGGCATATGACATATGACACATGACAGATTACAGATGACAGTTGACAGATGACAGATGACAGATGACAGATAACAGATGACAGATGACAGATGACAAAAGACAGAAGACAGATGACGGATGACAGATGACAGATGACAGAAGACAGATGACAGATGGCAAATGACAGATGACCGATTGCAGACGACAAATGACAGGTGACAGATGACAGATGACAGATCACAGATCACAGATGACAGATGACAGATAACAGATGACAGATGACAAATGACAGAAGACAGATGACAGATGACAGATGACAAATGACAGATGACAGATGACAGATGACAGATGACAGATGACAGATGATAGATGACAGATGACAGATGACAGATGACAGATGACAGGTGGCATATGACAGATGACACATGACAGATTACAGATGACAGATGACAGATGCCAGATGATAGATGACATATGAAAGATGACAGATGACATATGACATATGACAGATGACCGACTGCAGACGACAAATGACAGGTGACAGATGACAGATGACAGATCACAGATCACAGATGACAGATGACAGATAACAGTTGACAGATGACAAATGACAGAAGACAGATGACAGATGACAGATGACAAATGACAGATGACAGATGACAGATGACAGATGACAGATGACAGATGACAGATGACAGATGACAGATGACAGATGACAGATGACAGGTGGCATATGACAGATGACACATGACAGATTACAGATGACAGATGATAGATGGCAAATGACAGATTACAAATAACAGATGAAAGATGAGAGATGACAGATGACACATGACAGATTACAGATGACAGATGATAGATGACATATGAAAGATGACAGATGACATATGACATATGACAGATGACCGATTGCAGACGACAAATGACAGGTGACAGATGACAGATGACAGATGACAGATGACAGATGACAGATCACAGATGACAGATGACAGATAACAGATGACAGACGACAAATGACAGAAGACAGATGACAGATGACAGATGACAAATGACAGATGACAGATGACAGATGACAGATGACAGATGACAGATGACAGATGACAGATGACAGATGACAGATGACAGATGACAGATGACAGATGACAGATGACAGATGACACATGACACATGACAGATTACAGATGACAGATGAAGATGACATATGAAAGATGACAGATGACATATGACATATGACGGATGACCGATTGCAGATGACAGATGACAGGTGACAGATAACAGATGACAGATGACAGATGACAAAAAACGGAAGACAAATGACAGATGACAAATGACAGATGACAGATGACAGATGACAGATAACAGATGACAGATGACAAATGACAGATGACAGATGACAGATGCCAGATAACATATGACAGATGACAGATGATAGATGACACATGCCAGATGACATATGACAGATGACAGATGATAGATGACAGATGACAGATGACAAAAGACAGAAGACACATGACAGATTACAGATGACAGATGACAGATGACAGATGACAGATGACAGATGACAGATGACAGATGACGGATGACAGATGACAGATGACAGATGACAGATGACAGATGACAGATGACAGATGCCAGATGATAGATGACATATGACAGATGACAGATGCCAGATGACAGATGACATATGACAGATGACAGATGACAGATGATAGATGACAGATGACAGATGGCAAATGACAGATGACAAATGACAGATGACAGATCAGAGATGACAGATGACAGATGACAGATAACAGATAACAGATGACAGATGACAAATGACAGAAGACAGATGACAGATGAAAGATGACAGATGACAGATGACAAATAACAGATGACAGATGACAGATGATAAAAGACAGAAGACAGATGACGCATGATAGATGACAGATGACAGATGACAGATGACAGATGGCATATGACAGATGACACATGACAGATTACAGATGACAGATGATAGATGACATATGAAAGATGACATATGACATACGACATATGACGGATGACCGATTGCAGATGACAGATGACAGGTTACAGATAACAGATGACAGATGACAGATGACAAAAAACGGAAGACAAATGACAGATGACAAATGACAGAAGACAGATGACAGATGACAGATGACAGATGACAGATGACAGATGATAAATGACAGAAAACAGATGACGGATGACAGATGACAGATGACAGATGACAGATGCCAGATGACAGATGACATATGACAGATGACAGATGCCAGATGACAGATGACAGATGACAGATGACAGATGACAGATAACAGATGACAGATGACAAATGACAGAAGACAGATGACAGATGACAGATGACAAATGACAGATGACAGATGACAGATGACAGATGACAGATGACAGATGACAGATGACAGATGACAGATGGCATATGACAGATGACAGATCACAGATGACAGATGACACATGACAGATTACAGATGACAGATGACAGATGACAGATGACAGATGACAGATAACAGATGACAGATGACAAATGACAGATGACAGATGACAGATGCCAGATGACAGATGATAAAAGACAGAAGACAGATGACGCATGATAGATGACAGATGACAGATGACAGATGACAGATGGCATATGACAGATGACACATGACAGATTACAGATGACAGATGATAGATGACATATGAAAGATGACATATGACATATGACATATGACGGATGACTGATTGCAGATGACAGATGACAGGTTACAGATAACAGATGACAGATGACAGATGACAAAAAACGGAAGACAAATGACAGATGACAAATGACAGAAGACAGATGACAGATGACAGATGACAGATGACAGATGACAGATGATAAATGACAGAAAACAGATGACGGATGACAGATGACAGATGACAGATGACAGATGCCAGATGACAGATGACATATGACAGATGACAGATGCCAGATGACAGATGACATATGACAGATGACAGATCACAGATCACAGATGACAGATGACAGATGACAGATGACAGATAACAGATGACAGATGACAAATGACAGAAGACAGATGACAGATGACAGATGACAAATGACAGATGACAGATGACAGATGACAGATGACAGATGACAGATGACAGATGACAGATGACAGATGACAGATGACAGATGCCAGATGACCGATGACATATGACAGATGACAGATGCCAGATGACAGATGACATATGACAGATGACAGATGACAGATGATAGATGACAGATGACAGATGGCAAATGACAGATGACAAATGACAGATGACAGATCAGAGATGACAGATGACAGATGACAGATAACAGATAACAGATGACAGATGACAAATGACAGAAGACAGATGACAGATGAAAGATGACAGATGACAGATGACAAATAACAGATGACAGATGACAGATGATAAAAGACAGAAGACAGATGACGCATGATAGATGACAGATGACAGATGACAGATGACAGATGGCATATGACAGATGACACATGACAGATTACAGATGACAGATGATAGATGACATATGAAAGATGACATATGACATATGACATATGACGGATGACCGATTGCAGATGACAGATGACAGGTTACAGATAACAGATGACAGATGACAGATGACAAAAAACGGAAGACAAATAACAGATGACAAATGACAGAAGACAGATGACAGATGACAGATGACAGATGACAGATGACAGATGATAAATGACAGAAAACAGATGACGGATGACAGATGACAGATGACAGATGCCAGATGACAGATGACATATGACAGATGACAGATGCCAGATGACAGATGACATATGACAGATGACAGATCACAGATCACAGATGACAGATGACAGATGACAGATGACAGATAACAGATGACAGATGACAAATGACAGAAGACAGATGACAGATGACAGATGACAAATGACAGATGACAGATGACAGATGACAGATGACAGATGACAGATGACAGATGACAGATGACAGATGGCATATGACAGATGACAGATCACAGATGACAGATGACACATGACAGATTACAGATGACAGATGACAGATGACAGATGACAGATGACAGATGACAGATAACAGATGACAGATGACAAATGACAGATGACAGATGCCAGATAACATATGACAGATGACAGATGATAGATGACAGATGACAGATGACAAAAGACAGAAGACAGAAGACACATGACAGATTACAGATGACAGATGACAGATGACAGATGACAGATGACAGATGACAGATGACAGATGACAGATGACGGATGACAGATGACAGATGACAGATGACAGATGACAGATGCCAGATGATAGATGACATATGAAAGATGACAGATGACATATGACATATGACAGATGACCGATTGCAGACGACAAATGAAAGGTGACAGATGACAGATGACAGATGACAGATGACAGATGACAGATGACAGATGACAGATCACAGATGACAGATGACAGATGACAGATAACAGATGACAGATGACAAATGACAGAAGACAGGTGACATATGACAGATGACCGATTGCAGACGACAAATGACAGGTGACAGATGACAGATGACAGATCACAGATCACAGATGACAGATGACAGATAACAGATGACAGATGACAAATGACAGAAGACAGATGACAGATGACAGATGACAGATGACAGATGACAGATGACAGATGACAGATGACAGATGACAGATGACAGATGACAGATGACAGATGACAGATGACAGATGACAGATGACAGGTGGCATATGACAGATGACACATGACAGATTACAGATGACAGATGACAGATGACAGATGACAGATGACAGATAACAGATGACAGATGACAGATGACAAAAGACAGAAGACAGATGACGGATGACAGATGACAGATGACAGAAGACAGATGACAGATGGCAAATGACAGATGACCGATTGCAGACGACAAATGACAGGTGACAGATGACAGATGACAGATCACAGATCACAGATGACAGATGACAGATAACAGATGACAGATGACAAATGACAGAAGACAGATGACAGATGACAGATGACAAATGACAGATGACAGATGACAGATGACAGATGACAGATGACAGATGACAGATGACAGATGACAGATGACAGATGACAGGTGGTATATGACAGATGACACATGACAGATTACAGATGACAGATGACAGATGCCAGATGATAGATGACATATGAAAGATGACAGATGACATATGACATATGACAGATGACCGATTGCAGACGACAAATGACAGGTGACAGGTGACAGATGACAGATCACAGATCACAGATGACAGATGACAGATAACAGATGACAGATGACAAATGACAGAAGACAGATGACAGATGACAAATGACAGATGACAGATGACAGATGACAGATGACAGATGACAGATGACAGATGACAGATGACAGATGACAGATGACAGATGACAGATGACAGATGACAGATGACAGGTGGCATATGACAGATGACACATGACAGATTACAGATGACAGATGACAGATGGCAAATGACAGATTACAAATGACAGATGAAAGATGAGAGATGACAGATGACACATGACAGATTACAGATGACAGATGATAGATGACATATGAAAGATGACAGATGACATATGACATATGACAGATGACCGATTGCAGACGACAAATGACAGGTGACAGATGACAGATGACAGATGACAGATGACAGATGACAGATCACAGATGACAGATGACAGATAACAGATGACAGACGACAAATGACAGAAGACAGATGACAGATGACAGATGACAAATGACAGATGACAGATGACAGATGACAGATGACAGATGACAGATGACAGATGACAGATGACAGATGACAGATGACAGATGACAGATGACAGATGACAGATGGCATATGACACATGACACATGACAGATTACAGATGACAGATGACAGATGACAGATGACAGATGACAGATGACAGATGACAGATGACAGATGACATATGACATATGACAGATGACCGATTGCAGACGACAAATGACAGATGACAGATGACAGATGACAGATGACAGATGACAGATGACAGATGACAGATGGCATATGACACATGACACATGACAGATTACAGATGACAGATGACAGATTACAGATGACAGATGACAGATGACAGATGACAGATGACAGATAACAGATGACAGATGACAGATGACAGATGACAGATGGCATATGACACATGACACATGACAGATTACAGATGACAGATGACAGATGGCATATGACACATGACACATGACAGATTACAGATGACAGATGACAGATGACAGATGACAGATGACAGATGACAGATGACATATGACATATGACAGATGACCGATTGCAGACGACAAATGACAGATGACAGATGACAGATGACAGATGACAGATGACAGATGACAGATGACAGATGGCATATGACACATGACACATGACAGATTACAGATGACAGATGACAGATTACAGATGACAGATGACAGATGACAGATGACAGATGACAGATAACAGATGACAGACGACAAATGACAGAAGACAGATGACAGATGACAGATGACATATGACATATGACGGATGACCGATTGCAGATGACAGATGACAGGTGACAGATAACAGATGACAGATGACAGATGACAAAAAACGGAAGACAAATGACAGATGACAAATGACAGATGACAGATGACAGATGACAGATAACAGATGACAGATGACAAATGACAGATGACAGATGACAGATGCCAGATAACATATGACAGATGACAGATGATAGATGACACATGCCAGATGACAGATGACAGATGATAGATGACAGATGACAGATGACAAAAGACAGAAGACACATGACAGATTACAGATGACAGATGACAGATGACAGATGACAGATGACAGATGACAGATGACAGATGACGGATGACAGATGACAGATGACAGATGACAGATGACAGATGACAGATGACAGATGCCAGATGATAGATGACATATGAAAGATGACAGATGACATATGACATATGACAGATGACCGATTGCAGACGACAAATGACAGGTGACAGATGACAGATGACAGATGACAGATGACAGATGACAGATGACAGATCACAGATGACAGATGACAGATGACAGATAACAGATGACAGATGACAAATGACAGAAGACAGGTGACAGATGACAGATGACAAATTACAGATGACAGATGACAGATGACAGATGACAGATGACAGATGACAGATGACAGATGACAGATGACAGATGACAGATGACAGATGACAGATGACAGATGACAGATGACAGATGACAGATGACAGATGACAGATGACAGATGACAGATGACAGATGACAGATGACAGATAACAGATGACAGATGACAGATGACAAAAGACAGAAGACAGATGACGGATGACAGATGACAGATGACAGATGACAGATGACAGATGACAGATGACAGATGGCAAATGACAGATTACAAACGACAGATGAAAGATGACAGATGACACATGACAGATTACAGATGATAGATGATAGATGACATATGAAAGATGACAGATGACATATGACATATGACAGATGACCGATTGCAGACGACAAATGACAAATGACAGGTGACAGATGACAGATGACAGATGACAGATGACAGATGACAGATGACAGATCACAGATGACAGATGACAGATGACAGATGGCATATGACAGATGACACATGACAGATTACAGATGACAGATGATAGATGACATATGAAAGATGACATATGACATATGACATATGACGGATGACCGATTGCAGATGACAGATGACAGGTGACAGATAACAGATGACAGATGCCAGATGACAAAAAACGGAAGACAAATGACAGATGACAAATGACAGAAGACAGATGACAGATGACAGATGACAGATGATAAATGACAGAAAACAGATGACGGATGACAGATGACAGATGACAGATGACAGATGCCAGATGACAGATGACATATGACAGATGACAGATGCCAGATGACAGATGACATATGACAGATGACAGATGACAGATGATAGATGACAGATGACAGATGGCAAATGACAGATGACAAATGACATATGACAGATCAGAGATGACAGATGACAGATGACAGATAACAGATAACAGATGACAGATGACAAATGACAGAAGACAGATGACAGATGAAAGATGACAGATGACAGATGACAAATAACAGATGACAGATGACAGATGATAAAAGACAGAAGACAGATGACGCATGATAGATGACAGATGACAGATGACAGATGACAGATGGCTTATGACAGATGACACATGACAGATTACAGATGACAGATGATAGATGACATATGAAAGATGACATATGACATATGACATATGACGGGTGACCGATTGCAGATGACAGATGACAGGTTACAGATAACAGATGACAGATGACAGATGACAAAAAACGGAAGACAAATGACAGATGACAAATGACAGAAGACAGATGACAGATGACAGATGACAGATGACAGATGACAGATGACAGATGATAAATGACAGAAAACAGATGACGGATGACAGATGACAGATGACAGATGACAGATGCCAGATGACAGATGACATATGACAGATGACAGATGCCAGATGACAGATGACATATGACAGATGACAGATCACAGATCACAGATGACAGATGACAGATGACAGATGACAGATAACAGATGACAGATGACAAATGACAGAAGACAGATGACAGATGACAGATGACAAATGACAGATGACAGATGACAGATGACAGATGACAGATGACAGATGACAGATGACAGATGACAGATGGCATATGACAGATGACAGATAACAGATGACAGATGACAGATGACAGATGACAGATGACAGATGACAGATGACAGATGACAGATGACAGATGACAGATGACAGATGACAGATGACAGATGACAGATGACAGGTGGCATATGACAGATGACAGATGACAGATGACAGATGACAGATGACAGATGACAGATGACAGGTGGCATATGACAGATGACACATGACAGATTACAGATGACAGATGACAGATGCCAGATGATAGATGACATATGACAGATGACACATGACAGATTACAGATGACAGATGACAGATGACAGATGACAGATGACAGATAACAGATGACAGATGACAGATGACAAAAGACAGAAGACAGATGACGGATGACAGATGACAGATGACAGAAGACAGATGACAGATGGCAAATGACAGATGACCGATTGCAGACGACAAATGACAGGTGACAGATGACAGATGACAGATCACAGATCACAGATGACAGATGACAGATAACAGATGACAGATGACAAATGACAGAAGACAGATGACAGATGACAGATGACAAATGACAGATGACAGATGACAGATGACAGATGACAGATGACAGATGACAGATGACAGATGACAGATGACAGATGACAGGTGGCATATGACAGATGACACATGACAGATTACAGATGACAGATGACAGATGCCAGATGATAGATGACATATGAAAGATGACAGATGACATATGACATATGACAGATGACCGATTGCAGACGACAAATGACAGGTGACAGATGACAGATGACAGATCACAGATCACAGATGACAGATGACAGATAACAGATGACAGATGACAAATGACAGAAGACAGATGACAGATGACAGATGACAAATGACAGATGACAGATGACAGATGACAGATGACAGATGACAGATGACAGATGACAGATGACAGATGACAGATGACAGATGACAGATGACAGGTGGCATATGACAGATGACACATGACAGATTACAGATGACAGATGACAGATGGCAAATGACAGATTACAAATGACAGATGAAAGATGAGAGATGACAGATGACACATGACAGATTACAGATGACAGATGATAGATGACATATGAAAGATGACAGATGACATATGACATATGACAGATGACCGATTGCAGACGACAAATGACAGGTGACAGATGACAGATGACAGATGACAGATGACAGATGACAGATGACAGATCACAGATGACAGATGACAGATAACAGATGACAGACGACAAATGACAGAAGACAGATGACAGATGACAGATGACAAATGACAGATGACAGATGACAGATGACAGATGACAGATGACAGATGACAGATGACAGATGACAGATGACAGATGACAGATGACAGATGACAGATGACAGATGGCATATGACACATGACACATGACAGATTACAGATGACAGATGAAGATGACATATGAAAGATGACAGATGACATATGACATATGACGGATGACCGATTGCAGATGACAGATGACAGGTGACAGATAACAGATGACAGATGACAGATGACAAAAAACGGAAGACAAATGACAGATGACAAATGACAGATGACAGATGACAGATGACAGATAACAGATGACAGATGACAAATGACAGATGACAGATGACAGATGCCAGATAACATATGACAGATGACAGATGATAGATGACACATGCCAGATGACAGATGACAGATGATAGATGACAGATGACAGATGACAAAAGACAGAAGACACATGACAGATTACAGATGACAGATGACAGATGACAGATGACAGATGACAGATGACAGATGACAGATGACGGATGACAGATGACAGATGACAGATGACAGATGACAGATGACAGATGACAGATGCCAGATGATAGATGACATATGAAAGATGACAGATGACATATGACATATGACAGATGACCGATTGCAGACGACAAATGACAGGTGACAGATGACAGATGACAGATGACAGATGACAGATGACAGATCACAGATGACAGATGACAGATGACAGATAACAGATGACAGATGACAAATGACAGAAGACAGGTGACAGATGACAGATGACAAATTACAGATGACAGATGACAGATGACAGATGACAGATGACAGATGACAGATGACAGATGACAGATGACAGATGACAGATGACAGATGACAGATGACAGATGACAGATGACAGATGACAGATGACAGATGACAGATAACAGATGACAGATGACAGATGACAAAAGACAGAAGACAGATGACGGATGACAGATGACAGATGACAGATGACAGATGACAGATGACAGATGACAGATGACAGATGGCAAATGACAGATTACAAATGACAGATGAAAGATGACAGATGACACATGACAGATTACAGATGATAGATGATAGATGACATATGAAAGATGACAGATGACATATGACATATGACAGATGACCGATTGCAGACGACAAATGACAAATGACAGGTGACAGATGACAGATGACAGATGACAGATGACAGATGACAGATGACAGATCACAGATGACAGATGACAGATGACAGATAACAGATGACAGACGACAAATGACAGAAGACAGATGACAGATGACAAATGACAGATGACAGATGACAGATGACAGATGACAGATGACAGATGACAGATGACAGATGACAGATGACAGATGACAGATGACAGATGACAGATGGCATATGACAGATGACACATGACAGATTACAGATGACAGATGATAGATGACATATGAAAGATGACATATGACATATGACATATGACGGATGGCCGATTGCAGATGACAGATGACAGGTGACAGATAACAGATGACAGATTACAGATGACAAAAAACGGAAGACAAATGACAGATGACAAATGACAGAAGACAGATGACAGATGACAGATGACAGATGATAAATGACAGAAAACAGATGACGGATGACAGATGACAGATGACAGATGACAGATGCCAGATGACAGATGACATATGACAGATGACAGATGCCAGATGACAGATGACATATGACAGATGACAGATGACAGATGATAGATGACAGATGACAGATGGCAAATGACAGATGACAAATGACATATGACAGATCAGAGATGACAGATGACAGATGACAGATAACAGATAACAGATGACAGATGACAAATGACAGAAGACAGATGACAGATGAAAGATGACAGATGACAGATGACAAATAACAGATGACAGATGACAGATGATAAAAGACAGAAGACAGATGACGCATGATAGATGACAGATGACAGATGACAGATGACAGATGGCATATGACAGATGACACATGACAGATTACAGATGACAGATGATAGATGACATATGAAAGATGACATATGACATATGACATATGACGGATGACCGATTGCAGATGACAGATGACAGGTTACAGATAACAGATGACAGATGACAGATGACAAAAAACGGAAGACAAATGACAGATGACAAATGACAGAAGACAGATGACAGATGACAGATGACAGATGACAGATGACAGATGATAAATGACAGAAAACAGATGACGGATGACAGATGACAGATGACAGATGACAGATGCCAGATGACAGATGACATATGACAGATGACAGATGCCAGATGACAGATGACATATGACAGATGACAGATCACAGATCACAGATGACAGATGACAGATGACAGATGACAGATAACAGATGACAGATGACAAATGACAGAAGACAGATGACAGATGACAGATGACAAATGACAGATGACAGATGACAGATGACAGATGACAGATGACAGATGACAGATGACAGATGACAGATGGCATATGACAGATGACAGATCACAGATGACAGATGACACATGACAGATTACAGATGACAGATGACAGATGACAGATGACAGATGACAGATAACAGATGACAGATGACAAATGACAAAAGACAGAAGACAGATGACGGATGACAGATGACAGATGACAGAAGACAGATGACAGATGGCAAATGACAGATTACAAATGACAGATGAAAGATGACAGATGACAGATGACACATGACAGATTACAGATGACAGATGATAGATGACATATGAAAGATGACAGATGACATATGACATATGACAGATGACCGATTGCAGACGACAAATGACAGGTGACAGATGACAGATGACAGATGACAGATCACAGATGACAGATGACAGATAACAGATGACAGACGACAAATGACAGAAGACAGATGACAGATGACAGATGACAAATGACAGATGACAGATTACAGATGACAGATGACAGATGACAGATGACAGATGACAGATGACAGATGACAGATGACAGATGGCATATGACACATGACACATAACAGATTACAGATGACAGATGATAGATGACATATGAAAGATGACAGATGACATATGACATATGACGGATGACCGATTGCAGACGACAAATGACAGGTGACAGATGACAGATGACAGATGACAGATGACGGATGACAGATGACAGATGACAGATGACAGATGACAGATGACAGATGACAGATGCCAGATGAGAGATGACATATGAAAGATGACAGATGACATATGACATATGACAGATGACCGATTGCAGACGACAAATGACAGGTGACAGATGACAGATGACAGATGACAGATGACAGATGACAGATCACAGATGACAGATGACAGATGACAGATAACAGATGACAGATGACAAATGACAGAAGACAGGTGACAGATGACAGATGACAAATGACAGATGACAGATGACAGATGACAGATGACAGATGACAGATGACAGATGACAGATGACAGATGACAGATGACAGATGACAGATGACAGATGACAGATGACAGATGACAGATGACAGATGACAGATGACAGATGACAGATAACAGATGACAGATGACAGATGACAAAAGACAGAAGACAGATGACGGATGACAGATGACAGATGACAGATGACAGATGACAGATGACAGATGACAGATGACAGATGGCAAATGACAGATTACAAATGACAGATGAAAGATGACAGATGACACATGACAGATTACAGATGATAGATGATAGATGACATATGAAAGATGACAGATGACATATGACATATGACAGATGACCGATTGCAGACGACAAATGACAGGTGACAAATGACAGATGACAGATGACAGATGACAGATGACAGTTGACAGATCACAGATGACAGATGACAGATGACAGATAACAGATGACAGACGACAAATGACAGAAGACAGATGACAGATGACAAATGACAGATGACAGATGACAGGTGACAGATAACAGATGACAGATGACAGATGACAAAAAACGGAAGACAAATGACAGATGGCAAATGACAGATGACAGATGACAGATGACAGATAACAGATGACAGATGACAAATGACAGATGACAGATGACAGATGACAGATGACAGATGACAGATGACAGATGCCAGATGACATATGACAGATGACAGATGATAGATGACAGATGACAAATGACAAAAGACAGAAGACAGATGACAGATAACAGATGACAGATGACAAAAGACAGAAGACACATGACAGATTACAGATGACAGATGACAGATGACAGATGACAGATGACAGATGACAGATGACGGATGACAGATGACAGATGACAGATGACAGATGACAGATGACAGATGACAGATGCCAGATGATAGATGACATATGAAAGATGACAGATGACATATGACATATGACAGATGACCGATTGCAGACGACAAATGACAGGTGACAGATGACAGATGACAGATCACAGATCACAGATGACAGATGACAGATAACAGATGACAGATGACAAATGACAGAAGACAGATGACAGATGACAGATGACAAATGACAGATGACAGATGACAGATGACAGATGACAGATGACAGATGACAGATGAAAGATGACAGATGACAGATGACAGATGACAGATGACAGATGACAGGTGGCATATGACAGATGACACATGACAGATTACAGATGACAGATGACAGATGACAGATGACAGATGACAGATAACAGATGACAGATGACAGATGACAAAAGACAGAAGACAGATGACGGATGACAGATGACAGATGACAGAAGACAGATGACAGATGGCAAATGACAGATGACCGATTGCAGACGACAAATGACAGGTGACAGATGACAGATGACAGATCACAGATCACAGATGACAGATGACAGATAACAGATGACAGATGACAAATGACAGAAGACAGATGACAGATGACAAATGACAGATGACAGATGACAGATGACAGATGACAGATGACAGATGACAGATGACAGATGACAGATGACAGATGACAGATGACAGGTGGCATATGACAGATGACACATGACAGATTACAGATGACAGATGACAGATGCCAGATGATAGATGACATATGAAAGATGACAGATGACATATGACAGATGACCGATTGCAGACGACAAATGACAGGTGACAGATGACAGATGAGAGATCACAGATCACAGATGACAGATGACAGATAACAGATGACAGATGACGAATGACAGAAGACAGATGACAGATGACAGATGACAAATGACAGATGACAGATGACAGATGACAGATGACAGATGACAGATGACAGATGACAGATGACAGATGACAGATGACAGATGACAGGTGGCATATGACAGATGACACATGACAGATTACAGATGACAGATGACAGATGGCAAATGACAGATTACAAATGACAGATGAAAGATGAGAGATGACAGATGACACATGACAGATTACAGATGACAGATGATAGATGACATATGAAAGATGACAGATGACATATGACATATGACAGATGACCGATTGCAGACGACAAATGACAGGTGACAGATGACAGATGACAGATGACAGATGACAGATGACAGATCACAGATGACAGATGACAGATAACAGATGACAGACGACAAATGACAGAAGACAGATGACAGATGACAGATGACAAATGACAGATGACAGATGACAGATGACAGATGACAGATGACAGATGACAGATGACAGATGACAGATGACAGATGACAGATGACAGATGACAGATGGCATATGACACATGACACATGACAGATTACAGATGACAGATGAAGATGACATATGAAAGATGACAGATGACATATGACATATGACGGATGACCGATTGCAGATGACAGATGACAGGTGACAGATAACAGATGACAGATGACAGATGACAAAAAACGGAAGACAAATGACAGATGACAAATGACAGATGACAGATGACAGATGACAGATAACAGATGACAGATGACAAATGACAGATGACAGATGACAGATGCCAGATAACATATGACAGATGACAGATGATAGATGACACATGCCAGATGACATATGACAGATGACAGATGATAGATGACAGATGACAGATGACAAAAGACAGAAGACACATGACAGATTACAGATGACAGATGACAGATGACAGATGACAGATGACAGATGACAGATGACAGATGACGGATGACAGATGACAGATGACAGATGACAGATGACAGATGCCAGATGATAGATGACATATGAAAGATGACAGATGACATATGACATATGACAGATGACCGATTGCAGACGACAAATGACAGGTGACAGATGACAGATGACAGATGACAGATGACAGATGACAGATCACAGATGACAGATGACAGATGACAGATGACAGATAACAGATGACAGATGACAAATGACAGAAGACAGGTGACAGATGACAGATGACAAATTACAGATGACAGATGACAGATGACAGATGACAGATGACAGATGACAGATGACAGATGACAGATGACAGATGACAGATGACAGATGACAGATGACAGATGACAGATGACAGATGACAGATGACAGATGACAGATGACAGATGACAGATGACAGATAACAGATGACAGATGACAGATGACAAAAGACAGAAGACAGATGACGGATGACAGATGACAGATGACAGATGACAGATGACAGATGACAGATGGCAAATGACAGATTACAAATGGCAGATGAAAGATGACAGATGACACATGACAGATTAAAGATGATAGATGATAGATGACATATGAAAGATGACAGATGACATATGACATATGACAGATGACCGATTTCAGACGACAAATGACAGGTGACAGATGACAGATGACAGATGACAGATGACAGATGACAGATCACAGATGACAGATGACAGATGACAGATAACAGATGACAGACGACAAATGACAGAAGACAGATGACAGATGACAAATGACAGATGACAGATGACAGATGACAGATGACAGATGACAGATGACAGATGACAGATGACAGATGACAGATGACAGATGACAGATGGCATATGACAGATGACACATGACAGATTACAGATGACAGATGATAGATGACATATGAAAGATGACATATGACATATGACATATGACGGATGACCGATTGCAGATGACAGATGACAGGTGACAGATAACAGATGACAGATGACAGATGACAAAAAACGGAAGACAAATGACAGATGACAAATGACAGAAGACAGATGACAGATTACAGATGACAGATGACAGATGATAAATGACAGAAAACAGATGACGGATGACAGATGACAGGTGACAGATGAGAGATGCCAGATGACAGATGACATATGACAGATGACAGATGCCAGATGACAGATGACATATGACAGATGACAGATGACAGATGATAGATGACAGATGACAGATGGCAAATGACAGATGACAAATGACAGATGACAGATGAGAGATGACAGATGACAGATGACAGATAACAGATAACAGATGACAGATGACAAATGACAGAAGACAGATGACAGATGAAAGATGACAGATGACAGATGACAAATAACAGATGACAGATGACAGATGATAAAAGACAGAAGACAGATGACGCATGATAGATGACGGATGACAGATGACAGATGACAGATGGCATATGACAGATGACACATGACAGATTACAGATGACAGATGATAGATGACATATGAAAGATGACATATGACATATGACATATGACGGATGACCGATTGCAGATGACAGATGACAGGTTACAGATAACAGATGACAGATGACAGATGACAAAAAACGGAAGACAAATGACAGATGACAAATGACAGAAGACAGATGACAGATGACAGATGACAGATGACAGATGACAGATGATAAATGACAGAAAACAGATGACGGATGACAGATGACAGATGACAGATGACAGATGCCAGATGACAGATGACATATGACAGATGACAGATGCCAGATGACAGATGACATATGACAGATGACAGATCACAGATCACAGATGACAGATGACAGATGACAGATGACAGATAACAGATGACAGATGACAAATGACAGAAGACAGATGACAGATGACAGATGACAAATGACAGATGACAGATGACAGATGACAGATGACAGATGACATATGACAGATGACAGATGACAGATGGCATATGACAGATGACAGATCACAGATGACAGATGACACATGACAGATTACAGATGACAGATGACAGATGACAGATGACAGATGACAGATAACAGATGACAGATGACAAATGACAAAAGACAGAAGACAGATGACGGATGACAGATGACAGATGACAGAAGACAGATGACAGATGGCAAATGACAGATTACAAATGACAGATGAAAGATGACAGATGACAGATGACACATGACAGATTACAGATGACAGATGATAGATGACATATGAAAGATGACAGATGACATATGACATATGACAGATGACCGATTGCAGACGACAAATGACAGGTGACAGATGACAGATGACAGATGACAGATCACAGATGACAGATGACAGATAACAGATGACAGACGACAAATGACAGAAGACAGATGACAGATGACAGATGACAAATGACAGATGACAGATGACAGATGACAGATGACAGATGACAGATGACAGATGACAGATGACAGATGGCATATGACACATGACACATGACAGATTACAGATGACAGATGATAGATGACATATGCAAGATGACAGATGACATATGACATATGACGGATGACCGATTGCAGACGACAAATGACAGGTGACAGATGACAGATGACAGATGACAGATGACAGATGACGGATGACAGATGACAGATGACAGATGACAGATGACAGATGCCAGATGATAGATGACATATGAAAGATGACAGATGACATATGACATATGACAGATGACCGATTGCAGACGACAAATGACAGGTGACAGATGACAGATGACAGATGACAGACGACAGATGACAGATCACAGATGACAGATGACAGATGACAGATAACAGATGACAGATGACAAATGACAGAAGACAGGTGACAGATGACAGATGACAAATGACAGATGACAGATGACAGATGACAGATGACAGATGACAGATGACAGATGACAGATGACAGATGACAGATGACAGATGACAGATGACAGATGACAGATGACAGATGACAGATGACAGATGACAGATGACAGATAACATATGACAGATGACAAAAGACAGAAGACAGATGACGGATGACAGATGACAGATGACAGATGACAGATGACAGATGACAGATGGCAAATGACAGATTACAAATGACAGATGAAAGATGACAGATGACACATGACAGATTACAGATGATAGATGATAGATGACATATGAAAGATGACAGATGACATATGACATATGACAGATGACCGATTGCAGACGACAAATGACAGGTGACAGATGACAGATGACAGATGACAGATGACAGATGACAGATGACAGATGACAGATCACAGATGACAGATGACAGATGACAGATAACAGATGACAGACGACAAATGACAGAAGACAGATGACAGATGACAAATGACAGATGACAGATGACAGATGACAGATGACAGATGACAGATGACAGATGACAGATGACAGATGACAGATGACAGATGACAGATGGCATATGACAGATGACCGATTGCAGACGACAAATGACAGGTGACAGATGACAGATGACAGATGACAGATGACAGATGACAGATGACAGATCACAGATGACAGATGACAGATGACAGATGACAGATAACAGATGACAGATGACAAATGACAGAAGACAGGTGACAGATGACAGATGACAAATTACAGATGACAGATGACAGATGACAGATGACAGATGACAGATGACAGATGACAGATGACAGATAACAGATGACAGATGACAAATGACAGAAGACAGGTGACAGATGACAGATGACAAATTACAGATGACAGATGACAGATGACAGATGACAGATGACAGATGACAGATGACAGATGACAGATGACAGATAACAGATGACAGATGACAAATGACAGAAGACAGGTGACAGATGACAGATGACAAATTACAGATGACAGATGACAGATGACAGATGACAGATGACAGATGACAGATGACAGATGACAGATGACAGATGACAGATGACAGATGGCAAATGACAGATTACAAATGACAGATGAAAGATGACAGATGACACATGACAGATTACAGATGATAGATGATAGATGACATATGAAAGATGACAGATGACATATGACATATGACAGATGACCGATTGCAGACGACAAATGACAGATGACAGATGACAGATGACAGATGACAGATCACAGACGACAGATGACAGATGACAGATAACAGATGACAGATGACAAATGACAGAAGACAGGTGACAGATGACAGATGACAAATGACAGATGACAGATGACAGATGACAGATGACAGATGACAGGTGACAGATGACAGATGACAGATGACAGATGACAGATCACAGATGACAGATGACAGATGACAGATGACAGATAACAGATGACAGATGACAAATGACAGAAGACAGGTGACAGATGACAGATGACAAATTACAGATGACAGATGACAGATGACAGATGACAGATGACAGATGACAGATGACAGATGACAGATGACAGATGACAGATAACAGATGACAGATGACAAATGACAGAAGACAGGTGACAGATGACAGATGACAAATTACAGATGACAAATTACAGATGACAGATGACAAATGACAGAAGACAGGTGACAGATGACAGATGACAAATTACAGATGACAGATGACAGATGACAGATGACAGATGACAGATGACAGATGACAGATGACAGATGACAGATAACAGATGACAGATGACAAATGACAGAAGACAGGTGACAGATGACAGATGACAAATTACAGATGACAGATGACAGATGACAGATGACAGATGACAGATGACAGATGACAGATGACAGATGACAGATAACAGATGACAGATGACAAATGACAGAAGACAGGTGACAGATGACAGATGACAAATTACAGATGACAGATGACAGATGACAGATGACAGATGACAGATGACAGATGACAGATGACAGATGACAGATGACAGATGACAGATGACAGATGACAGATGACAGATGACAGATGACAGATGACAGATGACAGATGACAGATGACAGATGACAGATGACAGAAGACAGGTGACAGATGACAGATGACAAATTACAGATGACAGATGACAGATGACAGATGACAGATGACAGATGACAGATGACAGATGACAGATGACAGATGACAGATGACAGATGACAGATGACAGATGACAGATGACAGATGACAGATGACAGATGACAGATGACAGATGACAGATAACAGATGACAGATGACAGATGACAAAAGACAGAAGACAGATGACAGATGACAGATGACAGATGACAGATGACAGATGACAGATGACAGATGACAGATGACAGATGACAGATGACAGATGACAGATGGCATATGACAGATGACCGATTGCAGACGACAAATGACAGGTGACAGATGACAGATGACAGATGACAGATGACAGATGACAGATGACAGATCACAGATGACAGATGACAGATGACAGATGACAGATAACAGATGACAGATGACAAATGACAGAAGACAGGTGACAGATGACAGATGACAAATTACAGATGACAGATGACAGATGACAGATGACAGATGACAGATGACAGATGACAGATGACAGATCACAGATGACAGATGACAGATGACAGATGACAGATAACAGATGACAGATGACAAATGACAGAAGACAGGTGACAGATGACAGATGACAAATTACAGATGACAGATGACAGATGACAGATGACAGATGACAGATGACAGATGACAGATGACAGATGACAGATGACAGATGACAGATGACAGATGACAGATGACAGATGACAGATGACAGATAACAGATGACAGATGACAAAAGACAGAAGACAGATGACGGATGACAGATGACAGATGACAGATGACAGATGACAGATGGCAAATGACAGATTACAAATGACAGATGAAAGATGACAGATGACACATGACAGATTACAGATGATAGATGATAGATGACATATGAAAGATGACAGATGACATATGACATATGACAGATGACCGATTGCAGACGACAAATGACAGGTGACAGATGACAGATGACAGATGACAGATGACAGATGACAGATCACAGATGACAGATGACAGATGACAGATAACAGATGACAGACGACAAATGACAGAAGACAGATGACAGATGACAAATGACAGATGACAGATGACAGATGACAGATGACAGATGACAGATGACAGATGACAGATGACAGATGACAGATGACAGATGACAGATGGCATATGACAGATGACACATGACAGATTACAGATGACAGATGATAGATGACATATGAAAGATGACATATGACATATGACATATGACGGATGACCGATTGCAGATGACAGATGACAGGTGACAGATAACAGATGACAGATGACAGATGACAAAAAACGGAAGACAAATGACAGATGACAAATGACAGAAGACAGATGACAGATGACAGATGACAGATGACAGATGATAAATGACAGAAAACAGATGACGGATGACAGATGACAGATGACAGATGACAGATGCCAGATGACAGATGACATATGACAGATGACAGATGCCAGATGACAGATGACATATGACAGATGACAGATGACAGATGATAGATGACAGATGACAGATGGCAAATGACAGATGACAAATGACAGATGACAGATGAGAGATGACAGATGACAGATGACAGATAACAGATAACAGATGACAGATGACAAATGACAGAAGACAGATGACAGATGAAAGATGACAGATGACAGATGACAAATAACAGATGACAGATGACAGATGATAAAAGACAGAAGACAGATGACGCATGATAGATGACAGATGACAGATGACAGATGACAGATGGCATATGACAGATGACACATGACAGATTACAGATGACAGATGATAGATGACATATGAAAGATGACATATGACATATGACATATGACGGATGACCGATTGCAGATGACAGATGACAGGTTACAGATAACAGATGACAGATGACAGATGACAAAAAACGGAAGACAAATGACAGATGACAAATGACAGAAGACAGATGACAGATGACAGATGACAGATGACAGATGACAGATGATAAATGACAGAAAACAGATGACGGATGACAGATGACAGATGACAGATGACAGATGCCAGATGACAGATGACATATGACAGATGACAGATGCCAGATGACAGATGACATATGACAGATGACAGATCACAGATCACAGATGACAGATGACAGATGACAGATGACAGATAACAGATGACAGATGACAAATGACAGAAGACAGATGACAGATGACAGATGACAAATGACAGATGACAGATGACAGATGACAGATGACAGATGACAGATGACAGATGACAGATGGCATATGACAGATGACAGATCACAGATGACAGATGACACATGACAGATTACAGATGACAGATGACAGATGACAGATGACAGATGACAGATAACAGATGACAGATGACAAATGACAAAAGACAGAAGACAGATGACGGATGACAGATGACAGATGACAGAAGACAGATGACAGATGGCAAATGACAGATTACAAATGACAGATGAAAGATGACAGATGACAGATGACACATGACAGATTACAGATGACAGATGATAGATGACATATGAAAGATGACAGATGACATATGACATATGACAGATGACCGATTGCAGACGACAAATGACAGGTGACAGATGACAGATGACAGATGACAGATCACAGATGACAGATGACAGATAACAGATGACAGACGACAAATGACAGAAGACAGATGACAGATGACAGATGACAAATGACAGATGACAGATGACAGATGACAGATGACAGATGACAGATGACAGATGACAGATGACAGATGACAGATGGCATATGACACATGACACATGACAGATTACAGATGACAGATGATAGATGACATATGCAAGATGACAGATGACATATGACATATGACGGATGACCGATTGCAGACGACAAATGACAGGTGACAGATGACAGATGACAGATGACAGATGACGGATGACAGATGACAGATGACAGATGACAGATGACAGATGACAGATGCCAGATGATAGATGACATATGAAAGATGACAGATGACATATGACATATGACAGATGACCGATTGCAGACGACAAATGACAGGTGACAGATGACAGATGACAGATGACAGATGACAGATGACAGATCACAGATGACAGATGACAGATGACAGATAACAGATGACAGATGACAAATGACAGAAGACAGGTGACAGATGACAGATGACAAATGACAGATGACAGATGACAGATGACAGATGACAGATGACAGATGACAGATGACAGATGACAGATGACAGATGACAGATGACAGATGACAGATGACAGATGACAGATGACAGATGACAGATGACAGATGACAGATGACAGATGACAGATAACAGATGACAGATGACAGATGACAAAAGACAGAAGACAGATGACGGATGACAGATGACAGATGACAGATGACAGATGACAGATGGCAAATGACAGATTACAAATGACAGATGAAAGATGACAGATGACACATGACAGATTACAGATGATAGATGATAGATGACATATGAAAGATGACAGATGACATATGACATATGACAGATGACCGATTGCAGACGACAAATGACAGGTGACAGATGACAGATGACAGATGACAGATGACAGATGACAGATGACAGATCACAGATGACAGATGACAGATTACAGATAACAGATGACAGACGACAAATGACAGAAGACAGATGACAGATGACAAATGACAGATGACAGATGACAGATGACAGATGACAGATGACAGATGACAGATGACAGATGACAGATGACAGATGACAGATGACAGATGGAATATGACAGATGACACATGACAGATTACAGATGACAGATGATAGATGACATATGAAAGATGACATATGACATATGACATATGACATATGACGGATGACCGATTGCAGATGACAGATGACAGGTGACAGATAACAGATGACAGATGACAGATGACAAAAAACGGAAGACAAATGACAGATGACAAATGACAGAAGACAGATGACAGATGACAGATGACAGATGATAAATGACAGAAAACAGATGACGGATGACAGATGACAGATGACAGATGACAGATGCCAGATGCCAGATGACAGATGACAGATAACAGATAACAGATGACAGATGACAAATGACAGAAGACAGATGACAGATGAAAGATGACAGATGACAGATGACAAATAACAGATGACAGATGATAAAAGACAGAAGACAGATGACGCATGATAGATGACAGATGACAGATGACAGATGACAGATGACAGATGACAGATGACAGATGACAGATTACAGATGACAGATGATAGATGACATATGAAAGATGACATATGACATATGACATATGACGGATGACCGATTGCAGATGACAGATGACAGGTTACAGATAACAGATGACAGATGACAGATGACAAAAAACGGAAGACAAATGACAGATGACAAATGACAGAAGACAGATGACAGGTGACAGATGACAGATGACAGATGACAGATGATAAATGACAGAAAACAGATGACGGATGACAGATGACAGATGACAGATGACAGATGACAGATGCCAGATGACAGATGACATATGACAGATGACAGATGCCAGATGACAGATGACATATGACAGATGACAGATCACAGATCACAGATGACAGATGACAGATGACAGATGACAGATAACAGATGACAGATGACAAATGACAGAAGACAGATGACAGATGACAGATGACAAATGACAGATGACAGATGACAGATGACAGATGACAGATGACAGATGACAGATGACAGATGACAGATGACAGATGACAGATGGCATATGACAGATGACAGATCACAGATGACAGATGACACATGACAGATTACAGATGACAGATGACAGATGACAGATGACAGATAACAGATGACAGATGACAAATGACAAAAGACAGAAGACAGATGACGGATGACAGATGACAGATGACAGAAGACAGATGACAGATGGCAAATGACAGATTACAAATGACAGATGAAAGATGACAGATGACAGATGACACATGACAGATTACAGATGACAGATGATAGATGACATATGAAAGATGACAGATGACATATGACATATGACAGATGACCGATTGCAGACGACAAATGACAGGTGACAGATGACAGATGACAGATGACAGATCACAGATGACAGATGACAGATAACAGATGACAGACGACAAATGACAGAAGACAGATGACAGATGACAGATGACAAATGACAGATGACAGATGACAGATGACAGATGACAGATGACAGATGACAGATGACAGATGACAGATGGCATATGACACATGACACATGACAGATTACAGATGACAGATGATAGATGACATATGAAAGATGACAGATGACATATGACATATGACGGATGACCGATTGCAGATGACAGATGACAGGTGACAGATAACAGATGACAGATGACAGATGACAAAAAACGGAAGACAAATGACAGATGACAAATGACAGATGACAGATGACAGATGACAGATAACAGATGACAGATGACAAATGACAGATGACAGATGACAGATGCCAGATAACATATGACAGATGACAGATGATAGATGACACATGCCAGATGACATATGACAGATGACAGATGATAGATGACAGATGACAGATGACAGATGACAGATGACAGATAACAGATGACAGATGACAGATGACAAAAGACAGAAGACAGATGACGGATGACAGATGACAGATGACAGATGACAGATGACAGATGACAGATGGCAAATGACAGATTACAAATGACAGATGAAAGATGACAGATGACACATGACAGATTACAGATGATAGATGATAGATGACATATGAAAGATGACAGATGACATATGACATATGACAGATGACCGATTGCAGACGACAAATGACAGGTGACAGATGACAGATGACAGATGACAGATGACAGATGACAGATGACAGATGACAGATCACAGATGACAGATGACAGATAACAGATGACAGACGACAAATGACAGAAGACAGATGACAGATGACAAATGACAGATGACAGATGACAGATGACAGATGACAGATGACAGATGACAGATGACAGATGACAGATGACAGATGACAGATGACAGATGGCATATGACAGATGACACATGACAGATTACAGATGACAGATGACATATGAAAGATGACATATGACATATGACATATGACGGATGACCGATTGCAGATGACAGATGACAGGTGACAGATAACAGATGACAGATGACAGATGACAAAAAACGGAAGACAAATGACAGATGACAAATGACAGAAGACAGATGACAGATGACAGATGACAGATGACAGATGATAAATGACAGAAAACAGATGACGGATGACAGATGACAGATGACAGATGACAGATGCCAGATGCCAGATGACAGATGACAGATAACAGATAACAGATGACAGATGACAAATGACAGAAGACAGATGACAGATGAAAGATGACAGATGACAGATGACAAATAACAGATGACAGATGATAAAAGACAGAAGACAGATGACGCATGATAGATGACAGATGACAGATGACAGATGACAGATGGCATATGACAGATGACACATGACAGATTACAGATGACAGATGATAGATGACATATGAAAGATGACATATGACATATGACATATGACGGATGACCGATTGCAGATGACAGATGACAGGTTACAGATAACAGATGACAGATGACAGATGACAAAAAACGGAAGACAAATGACAGATGACAAATGACAGAAGACAGATGACAGGTGACAGATGACAGATGACAGATGACAGATGATAAATGACAGAAAACAGATGACGGATGACAGATGACAGATGACAGATGACAGATGACAGATGCCAGATGACAGATGACATATGACAGATGACAGATGCCAGATGACAGATGACATATGACAGATGACAGATCACAGATCACAGATGACAGATGACAGATGACAGATGACAGATAACAGATGACAAATGACAAGTGACAGAAGACAGATGACAGATGACAGATGACAAATGACAGATGACAGATGACAGATGACAGATGACAGATGACAGATGACAGATGACAGATGACAGATGACAGATGGCATATGACAGATGACAGATCACAGATGACAGATGACACATGACAGATTACAGATGACAGAAGGCAGATGACAGATGACAGATAACAGATGACAGATGACAAATGACAAAAGACAGAAGACAGATGACGGATGACAGATGACAGATGACAGAAGACAGATGACAGATGGCAAATGACAGATTACAAATGACAGATGAAAGATGACAGATGACAGATGACACATGACAGATTACAGATGACAGATGATAGATGACATATGAAAGATGACAGATGACATATGACATATGACAGATGACCGATTGCAGACGACAAATGACAGGTGACAGATGACAGATGACAGATGACAGATCACAGATGACAGATGACAGATAACAGATGACAGACGACAAATGACAGAAGACAGATGACAGATGACAGATGACAAATGACAGATGACAGATGACAGATGACAGATGACAGATGACAGATGACAGATGACAGATGACAGATGACAGATGGCATATGACACATGACACATGACAGATTACAGATGACAGATGATAGATGACATATGAAAGATGACAGATGACATATGACATATGACGGATGACCGATTGCAGATGACAGATGACAGGTGACAGATAACAGATGACAGATGACAGATGACAAAAAACGGAAGACAAATGACAGATGACAAATGACAGATGACAGATGACAGATGACGGATGACAGATGACAGATGACAGATGACAGATGACAGATGACAGATGCCAGATGATAGATGACATATGAAAGATGACAGATGACATATGACATATGACAGATGACCGATTGCAGACGACAAATGACAGGTGACAGATGACAGATGACAGATGACAGATGACAGATGACAGATCACAGATGACAGATGACAGATGACAGATAACAGATGACAGATGACAAATGACAGAAGACAGGTGACAGATGACAGATGACAAATGACAGATGACAGATGACAGATGACAGATGACAGATGACAGATGACAGATGACAGATGACAGATGACAGATGACAGATGACAGATGACAGATGACAGATGACAGATGACAGATGACAGATGACAGATGACAGATGACAGATGACAGATGACAGATGACAGGTGGCATATGACAGATGACACATGACAGATTACAGATGACAGATGACAGATGACAGATGACAGATAACAGATGACAGATGACAGATGACAAAAGACAGAAGACAGATGACGGATGACAGATGACAGATGACAGATGACAGATGACAGATGACAGATGACAGATGACAGATGACAAATGACAGATGACAGATGACAGATGACAGATGGCAAATGAAAGATTACAAATGACAGATGAAAGATGACAGATGACACATGACAGATTACAGATGATAGATGACAGGTGGCATATGACAGATGACACATGACAGATTACAGATGACAGATGACAGATGACAGATGACAGATGACAAATGACAGAAGACAGGTGACAGATGACAGATGACAGATGACAGATGACAGGTGGCATATGACAGATGACACATGACAGATTACAGATGACAGATGACAGATGACAGATGACAGATGACAGATGACAGATGACAGATGACAGATGACAGGTGGCATATGACAGATGACACATGACAGATTACAGATGACAGATGACAGATGACAGATGACAGATGACAAATGACAGAAGACAGGTGACAGATGACAGATGACAGATGACAGATGACAGATGACAGGTGGCATATGACAGATGACACATGACAGATTACAGATGACAGATGACAGATGACAGATGACAAATGACAGAAGACAGGTGACAGATGACAGATGACAGATGACAGATGACAGATGACAGATGACAGATGACAGATGACGGATGACAGATGACAGATGACAGATGACAGGTGGCATATGACAAATGACACATGACAGATTACAGATGACAGATGACAGATGACAGGTGACAAATGACAGAAGACAGGTGACAGATGACAGATGACAAATGACAGATGACAGATGACAGATGACAGATGACAGATGACAGATGACAGATGACAGATGACAGATGACAGATGACAGATGACAGATGACAGATGACAGATGACAGATGACAGATGACAGATGACAGATGACAGATGACAGATAACAGATGACAGATGACAGATGACAAAAGACAGAAGACAGATGACGGATGACAGATGCCAGATGATAGATGACATATGAAAGATGACAGATGACATATGACATATGACAGATGACCGATTGCAGACGACAAATGACAGGTGACAGATGACAGATGACAGATCACAGATCACAGATGACAGATGACAGATAACAGATGACAGATGACAAATGACAGAAGACAGATGACAGATGACAGATGACAAATGACAGATGACAGATGACAGATGACAGATGACAGATGACAGATGACAGATGACAGATGACAGATGACAGATGACAGATGACAGGTGGCATATGACAGATGACACATGACAGATTACAGATGACAGATGACAGATGGCAAATGACAGATTACAAATGACAGATGAAAGATGAGAGATGACAGATGACACATGACAGATTACAGATGACAGATGATAGATGACATATGAAAGATGACAGATGACATATGACATATGACAGATGACCGATTGCAGACGACAAATGACAGGTGACAGATGACAGATGACAGATGACAGATGACAGATGACAGATGACAGATCACAGATGACAGATGACAGATAACAGATGACAGACGACAAATGACAGAAGACAGATGACAGATGACAGATGACAAATGACAGATGACAGATGACAGATGACAGATGACAGATGACAGATGACAGATGACAGATGACAGATGACAGATGACAGATGACAGATGACAGATGACAGATGACAGATGGCATATGACACATGACACATGACAGATTACAGATGACAGATGAAGATGACATATGAAAGATGACAGATGACATATGACATATGACGGATGACCGATTGCAGATGACAGATGACAGGTGACAGATAACAGATGACATATGACAGATGACAAAAAACGGAAGACAAATGACAGATGACAAATGACAGATGACAGATGACAGATGACAGATAACAGATGACAGATGACAAATGACAGATGACAGATGACAGATGCCAGATAACATATGACAGATGACAGATGATAGATGACACATGCCAGATGACATATGACAGATGACAGATGATAGATGACAGATGACAGATGACAAAAGACAGAAGACACATGACAGATTACAGATGACAGATGACAGATGACAGATGACAGATGACAGATGACAGATGACAGTTGACGGATGACAGATGACAGATGACAGATGACAGATGACAGATGCCAGATGATAGATGACATATGAAAGATGACAGATGACATATGACATATGACAGATGACCGATTGCAGACGACAAATGACAGGTGACAGATGACAGATGACAGATGACAGATGACAGATGACAGATCACAGATGACAGATAACAGATGACAGATAACAGATGACAGATGACAAATGACAGAAGACAGGTGACAGATGACAGATGACAAATTACAGATGACAGATGACAGATGACAGATGACAGATGACAGATGACAGATGACAGATGACAGATGACAGATGACAGATGACAGATGACAGATGACAGATGACAGATGACAGATGACAGATGACAGATGACAGATGACAGATGACAGATGACAGATAACAGATGACAGATGACAGATGACAAAAGACAGAAGACAGATGACGGATGACAGATGACAGATGACAGATGACAGATGACAGATGACAGATGACAGATGACAGATGACAGATGACAGATGGCAAATGACAGATTACAAATGACAGATGAAAGATGACAGATGACACATGACAGATTACATATGATAGATGATAGATGACATATGAAAGATGACAGATGACATATGACATATGACAGATGACCGATTGCAGACGACAAATGACAGGTGACAGATGACAGATGACAGATGACAGATGACAGATAACAGATGACAGATCACAGATGACAGATGACAGATGACAGATAACAGATGACAGACGACAAATGACAGAAGACAGATGACAGATGACAAATGACAGATGACAGATGACAGATGACAGATGACAGATGACAGATGACAGATGACAGATGACAGATGACAGATGACAGATGGCATATGACAGATGACACATGACAGATTACAGATGACAGATGATAGATGACATATGAAAGATGACATATGACATATGACATATGACGGATGACCGATTGCAGATGACAGATGACAGGTGACAGATAACAGATGACAGATGACAAAAAACGGAAGACAAATGACAGATGACAAATGACAGAAGACAGATGACAGATGAAAGATGACAGATGACAGATGATAAATGACAGAAAACAGATGACGGATGACAGATGACAGATGACAGATGACAGATGCCAGATGACAGATGACATATGACAGATGACAGATGCCAGATGACAGATGACATATGACAGATGACAGATGACAGATGATAGATGACAGATGACAGATGGCAAATGACAGATGACAAATGACAGATGACAGATGAGAGATGACAGATGACAGATGACAGATAACAGATAACAGATGACAGATGACAAATGACAGAAGACAGATGACAGATGAAAGATGACAGATGACAGATGACAAATAACAGATGACAGATGACAGATGATAAAAGACAGAAGACAGATGACGCATGATAGATGACAGATGATAGATGACAGATGACAGATGGCATATGACAGATGACACATGACAGATTACAGATGACAGATGATAGATGACATATGAAAGATGACATATGACATATGACATATGACGGTTGACCGATTGCAGATGACAGATGACAGGTTACAGATAACAGATGACAGATGACAGATGACAAAAAACGGAAGACAAATGACAGATGACAAATGACAGAAGACAGATGACAGATGACAGATGACAGATGACAGATGACAGATGATAAATGACAGAAAACAGATGACGGATGACAGATGACAGATGACAGATGACAGATGCCAGATGACAGATGACATATGACAGATGACAGATGCCAGATGACAGGTGACATATGACAGATGACAGATCACAGATCACAGATGACAGATGACAGATGACAGATGACAGATGACAGATAACAGATGACAGATGAAAAATGACAGAAGACAGATGACAGATGACAGATGACAAATGACAGATGACAGATGACAGATGACAGATGACAGATGACAGATGACAGATGACAGATGACAGATGACAGATGACAGATCACAGATGACAGATGACAGATAACAGATGACAGACGACAAATGACAGAAGACAGATGACAGATGACAGATGACAAATGACAGATGACAGATGACAGATGACAGATGACAGA
The DNA here is from genome assembly GCF_029603195.1 of Condylostylus longicornis. Classification (NCBI taxonomy): domain Eukaryota; kingdom Metazoa; phylum Arthropoda; class Insecta; order Diptera; family Dolichopodidae; genus Condylostylus; species Condylostylus longicornis. The sequence goes on from NW_026578187.1 coordinate 949,804, forward strand.
TGACAGATGACAGATGACAGATGACAGATGACAGATGACAGATGACAGATGACAGATGACAGATGACAGATGGCATATGACACATGACACATGACAGATTACAGATGACAGATGAAGATGACATATGAAAGATGACAGATGACATATGACATATGACGGATGACCGATTGCAGATGACAGATGACAGGTGACAGATAACAGATGACAGATGACAGATGACAAAAAACGGAAGACAAATGACAGATGACAAATGACAGATGACAGATGACAGATGACAGATAACAGATGACAGATGACAAATGACAGATGACAGATGACAGATGCCAGATAACATATGACAGATGACAGATGATAGATGACACATGCCAGATGACATATGACAGATGACAGATGATAGATGACAGATGACAGATGACAAAAGACAGAAGACACATGACAGATTACAGATGACAGATGACAGATGACAGATGACAGATGACAGATGACAGATGACAGATGACAGTTGACGGATGACAGATGACAGATGACAGATGACAGATGACAGATGCCAGATGATAGATGACATATGAAAGATGACAGATGACATATGACATATGACAGATGACCGATTGCAGACGACAAATGACAGGTGACAGATGACAGATGACAGATGACAGATGACAGATGACAGATCACAGATGACAGATAACAGATGACAGATAACAGATGACAGATGACAAATGACAGAAGACAGGTGACAGATGACAGATGACAAATTACAGATGACAGATGACAGATGACAGATGACAGATGACAGATGACAGATGACAGATGACAGATGACAGATGACAGATGACAGATGACAGATGACAGATGACAGATGACAGATGACAGATGACAGATGACAGATGACAGATGACAGATGACAGATAACAGATGACAGATGACAGATGACAAAAGACAGAAGACAGATGACGGATGACAGATGACAGATGACAGATGACAGATGACAGATGACAGATGACAGATGACAGATGACAGATGACAGATGGCAAATGACAGATTACAAATGACAGATGAAAGATGACAGATGACACATGACAGATTACATATGATAGATGATAGATGACATATGAAAGATGACAGATGACATATGACATATGACAGATGACCGATTGCAGACGACAAATGACAGGTGACAGATGACAGATGACAGATGACAGATGACAGATAACAGATGACAGATCACAGATGACAGATGACAGATGACAGATAACAGATGACAGACGACAAATGACAGAAGACAGATGACAGATGACAAATGACAGATGACAGATGACAGATGACAGATGACAGATGACAGATGACAGATGACAGATGACAGATGACAGATGACAGATGGCATATGACAGATGACACATGACAGATTACAGATGACAGATGATAGATGACATATGAAAGATGACATATGACATATGACATATGACGGATGACCGATTGCAGATGACAGATGACAGGTGACAGATAACAGATGACAGATGACAAAAAACGGAAGACAAATGACAGATGACAAATGACAGAAGACAGATGACAGATGAAAGATGACAGATGACAGATGATAAATGACAGAAAACAGATGACGGATGACAGATGACAGATGACAGATGACAGATGCCAGATGACAGATGACATATGACAGATGACAGATGCCAGATGACAGATGACATATGACAGATGACAGATGACAGATGATAGATGACAGATGACAGATGGCAAATGACAGATGACAAATGACAGATGACAGATGAGAGATGACAGATGACAGATGACAGATAACAGATAACAGATGACAGATGACAAATGACAGAAGACAGATGACAGATGAAAGATGACAGATGACAGATGACAAATAACAGATGACAGATGACAGATGATAAAAGACAGAAGACAGATGACGCATGATAGATGACAGATGATAGATGACAGATGACAGATGGCATATGACAGATGACACATGACAGATTACAGATGACAGATGATAGATGACATATGAAAGATGACATATGACATATGACATATGACGGTTGACCGATTGCAGATGACAGATGACAGGTTACAGATAACAGATGACAGATGACAGATGACAAAAAACGGAAGACAAATGACAGATGACAAATGACAGAAGACAGATGACAGATGACAGATGACAGATGACAGATGACAGATGATAAATGACAGAAAACAGATGACGGATGACAGATGACAGATGACAGATGACAGATGCCAGATGACAGATGACATATGACAGATGACAGATGCCAGATGACAGGTGACATATGACAGATGACAGATCACAGATCACAGATGACAGATGACAGATGACAGATGACAGATGACAGATAACAGATGACAGATGAAAAATGACAGAAGACAGATGACAGATGACAGATGACAAATGACAGATGACAGATGACAGATGACAGATGACAGATGACAGATGACAGATGACAGATGACAGATGACAGATGACAGATGGCATATGACAGATGACAGATCACAGATGACAGATGACACATGACAGATTACAGATGACAGATGACAGATGACAGATGACAGATGACAGATAACAGATGACAGATGACAAATGACAAAAGACAGAAGACAGATGACGGATGACAGATGACAGATGACAGAAGACAGATGACAGATGGCAAATGACAGATTACAAATGACAGATGAAAGATGACAGATGACAGATGACACATGACAGATTACAGATGACAGATGATAGATGACATATGAAAGATGACAGATGACATATGACATATGACAGATGACCGATTGCAGACGACAAATGACAGGTGACAGATGACAGATGACAGATGACAGATCACAGATGACAGATGACAGATAACAGATGACAGACGACAAATGACAGAAGACAGATGACAGATGACAGATGACAAATGACAGATGACAGATGACAGATGACAGATGACAGATGACAGATGACAGATGACAGATGACAGATGACAGATGACAGATGGCATATGACACATGACAGATTACAGATGACAGATGATAGATGACATATGAAAGATGACAGATGACATATGACATATGACGGATGACCGATTGCAGACGACAAATGACAGGTGACAGATGACAGATGACAGATGACAGATGACGGATGACAGATGACAGATGACAGATGACACATGACAGATGACAGATGCCAGATGATAGATGACATATGAAAGATGACAGATGACATATGACATATGACAGATGACCGATTGCAGACGACAAATGACAGGTGACAGATGACAGATGACAGATGACAGATGACAGATCACAGATGACAGATGACAGATAACAGATGACAGATGACAAATGACAGAAGACAGGTGACAGATGACAGATGACAAATGACAGATGACAGATGACAGATGACAGATGACAGATGACAGATGACAGATGACAGATGACAGATGACAGATGACAGATGACAGATGACAGATGACAGATGACAGATAACAGATGACAGATGACAGATGACAGATGACAAAAGACAGAAGACAGATGACGGATGACAAATGACAGATGACAGATGACAGATGACAGATGACAGATGGCAAATGACAGATTACAAATGACAGATGAAAGATGACAGATGACACATGACAGATTACAGATGATAGATGATAGATGACATATGAAAGATGACAGATGACAGATGACAGATGACAGATGACAGATGGCATATGACAGATGACACATGACAGATTACAGATGACAGATGATAGATGACATATGAAAGATGACATATGACATATGACATATGACAGATGACCGATTGCAGACGACAAATGACAGGTGACAGATGACAGATGACAGATGACAGATGACAGATGACAGATGACAGATCACAGATGACAGATGACAGATGACAGATAACAGATGACAGACGACAAATGACAGAAGACAGATGACAGATGACAAATGACAGATGACTGATGACAGATGACAGATGACAGATGACAGATGACAGATGACAGATGACAGATGGCATATGACAGATGACACATGACAGATTACAGATGACAGATGATAGATGACATATGAAAGATGACATATGACATATGACATATGACGGATGACCGATTGCAGATGACAGATGACAGGTGACAGATAACAGATGACAGATGACAGATGACAAAAAACGGAAGACAAATGACAGATGACAAATGACAGAAGACAGATGACAGATGACAGATGACAGATGACAGATGATAAATGACAGAAAACAGATGACGGATGACAGATGACAGATGACAGATGACAGATGCCAGATGACAGATGACATATGACAGATGACAGATGCCAGATGACAGATGACAGATGACACATGACAGATTACAGATGACAGATGATAGATGACATATGAAAGATGACATATGACATATGACATATGACGGATGACCGATTGCAGATGACAGATGACAGGTTACAGATAACAGATGACAGATGACAGATGACAAAAAACGGAAGACAAATGACAGATGACAAATGACAGAAGACAGATGACAGGTGACAGATGACAGATGACAGATGACAGATGATAAATGACAGAAAACAGATGACGGATGACAGATGACAGATGACAGATGACAGATGCCAGATGACAGATGACATATGACAGATGACAGATGCCAGATGACAGATGACATATGACAGATGACAGATCACAGATCACAGATGACAGATGACAGATGACAGATGACAGATAACAGATGACAGATGACAAATGACAGAAGACAGATGACAGATGACAGATGACAAATGACAGATGACAGATGACAGATGACAGATGACAGATGACAGATGACAGATGACAGATGACAGATGACAGATGACAGATGGCATATGACAGATGACAGATCACAGATGACAGATGACACATGACAGATTACAGATGACAGATGACAGATGACAGATGACAGATAACAGATGACAGATGACAAATGACAAAAGACAGAAGACAGATGACGGATGACAGATGACAGATGACAGAAGACAGATGACAGATGGCAAATGACAGATTACAAATGACAGATGAAAGATGACAGATGACAGATGACACATGACAGATGACAGATGACAGATGACAGATGACAGATGGCATATGACAGATGACAGATCACAGATGACAGATGACACATGACAGATTACAGATGACAGATGACAAATGACAGATGACAGATGAGAGATGACAGATGACAGATGACAGATAACAGATAACAGATGACAGATGACAAATGACAGAAGACAGATGACAGATGAAAGATGACAGATGACAGATGACAAATAACAGATGACAGATGACAGATGATAAAAGACAGAAGACAGATGACGCATGATAGATGACAGATGACAGATGACAGATGACAGATGGCATATGACAGATGACACATGACAGATTACAGATGACAGATGATAGATGACATATGAAAGATGACATATGACATATGACATATGACGGATGACCGATTGCAGATGACAGATGACAGGTTACAGATAACAGATGACAGATGACAGATGACAAAAAACGGAAGACAAATGACAGATGACAAATGACAGAAGACAGATGACAGGTGACAGATGACAGATGACAGATGACAGATGATAAATGACAGAAAACAGATGACGGATGACAGATGACAGATGACAGATGACAGATGCCAGATGACAGATGACATATGACAGATGACAGATGCCAGATGACAGATGACATATGACAGATGACAGATCACAGATCACAGATGACAGATGACAGATGACAGATGACAGATAACAGATGACAGATGACAAATGACAGAAGACAGATGACAGATGACAGATGACAAATGACAGATGACAGATGACAGATGACAGATGACAGATGACAGATGACAGATGACAGATGACAGATGACAGATGACAGATGGCATATGACAGATGACAGATCACAGATGACAGATGACACATGACAGATTACAGATGACAGATGACAGATGACAGATGACAGATAACAGATGACAGATGACAAATGACAAAAGACAGAAGACAGATGACGGATGACAGATGACAGATGACAGAAGACAGATGACAGATGGCAAATGACAGATTACAAATGACAGATGAAAGATGACAGATGACAGATGACACATGACAGATTACAGATGACAGATGATAGATGACATATGAAAGATGACAGATGACATATGACATATGACAGATGACCGATTGCAGACGACAAATGACAGGTGATAGATGACATATGACAGATGACAGATCACAGATGACAGATGACAGATAACAGATGACAGACGACAAATGACAGAAGACAGATGACAGATGACAGATGACAAATGACAGATGACAGATGACAGATGACAGATGACAGATGACAGATGACAGATGACAGATGACAGATGACAGATGACAGATGACAGATGGCATATGACACATGACACATGACAGATTACAGATGACAGATGATAGATGACATATGAAAGATGACAGATGACATATGACATATGACGGATGACCGATTGCAGATGACAGATGACAGGTGACAGATAACAGATGACAGATGACAGATGACAAAAAACGGAAGACAAATGACAGATGACAAATGACAGATGACAGATGACAGATGACAGATAACAGATGACAGATGACAAATGACAGATGACAGATGACAGATGACAGATGCCAGATAACATATGACAGATGACAGATGATAGATGACACATGCCAGATGACATATGACAGATGACAGATGATAGATGACAGATGACAGATGACAAAAGACAGAAGACACATGACAGATTACAGATGACAGATGACAGATGACAGATGACAGATGACAGATGACAGATGACAGATGACGGATGACAGATGACAGATGACAGATGACAGATGACAGATGACAGATGCCAGATGATAGATGACATATGAAAGATGACAGATGACATATGACATATGACAGATGACCGATTGCAGACGACAAATGACAGGTGACAGATGACAGATGACAGATGACAGATGACAGATGACAGATCACAGATGACAGATGACAGATGACAGATAACAGATGACAGATGACAAATGACAGAAGACAGGTGACAGATGACAGATGACAAATGACAGATGACAGATGACAGATGACAGATGACAGATGACAGATGACAGATGACAGATGACAGATGACAGATGACAGATGACAGATGACAGATGACAGATGACAGATGACAGATGACAGATGACAGATGACAGGTGGCATATGACAGATGACACATGACAGATTACAGATGACAGATGACAGATGACAGATGACAGATAACAGATGACAGATGACAGATGACAAAAGACAGAAGACAGATGACGGATGACAGATGACAGATGACAGATGACAGATGACAGATGACAGATGACAGATGACAGATAACAGATGACAGATGACAGATGACAGATGACAGATGACAGATGGCAAATGACAGATTACAAATGACAGATGAAAGATGACAGATGACACATGACAGATTACAGATGATAGATGATAGATGACATATGAAAGATGACAGATGACATATGACATATGACAGATGACCGATTGCAGACGACAAATGACAGGTGACAGATGACAGATGACAGATGACAGATGACAGATGACAGATCACAGATGACAGATGACAGATGACAGATAACAGATGACAGACGACAAATGACAGAAGACAGATGACAGATGACAAATGACAGATGACAGATGACAGATGACAGATGACAGATGACAGATGACAGATGACAGATGACAGATGACAGATGGCATATGACAGATGACACATGACAGATTACAGATGACAGATGATAGATGACATATGAAAGATGACATATGACATATGACATATGACGGATGACCGATTGCAGATGACAGATGACAGGTGACCGATAACAGATGACAGATGACAAAAAACGGAAGACAAATGACAGATGACAAATGACAGAAGACAGATGACAGATGACAGATGACAGATGACAGATGATAAATGACAGAAAACAGATGACGGATGACAGATGACAGATGACAGATGACAGATGACAGATGCCAGATGACAGATGACATATGACAGATGACAGATGCCAGATGACAGATGACATATGACAGATGACAGATGACAGATGATAGATGACAGATGACAGATGACAGATGACAGATGACAGATGACAGATGACAGATGACAGATGACAGATGACAGATGGCATATGACAGATGACACATGACAGATTACAGATGACAGATGATAGATGACATATGAAAGATGACATATGACATATGACATATGACGGATGACCGATTGCAGATGACAGATGACAGGTGACCGATAACAGATGACAGATGACAAAAAACGGAAGACAAATGACAGATGACAAATGACAGAAGACAGATGACAGATGACAGATGACAGATGACAGATGATAAATGACAGAAAACAGATGACGGATGACAGATGACAGATGACAGATGACAGATGACAGATGCCAGATGACAGATAACATATGACAGATGACAGATGCCAGATGACAGATGACATATGACAGATGACAGATGACAGATGATAGATGACAGATGACAGATGGCAAATGACAGATGACAAAAGACAGATGACAGATGAGAGATGACAGATGACAGATGACAGATGACAGATAACAGATGACAGATGACAAATGACAGAAGACAGATGACAGATGAAAGATGACAGATGACAGATGACAAATAACAGATGACAGATGACAGATGATAAAAGACAGAAGACAGATGACGGATGATAAATGACAGATGACAGATGACAGATGACAGATGCCAGATGACAGATGGCATATGACAGATGACAGATGATAGATGACAGATGACAGATGGCAAATGACAGATGACAAATGACAGATGAAAGATGACAGATGACAGATGACACATGACAGATTACAAATGACAGATGATAGATAACATATGAAAGATGACAGATGACATATGACAGATGACAGATGACATATGACAGATCACAGATGACAGATGATAGATGACATATGAAAGATGACAGATGACATATGACAGATGACCGATTGCAGATGACAGATGACAGCTGACAGATGACAGATGACAGATGACAGATTACAGATCACAGATGACAGATGCCAGATGACAGATAACAGATGACAGATGACAAATCACTGAAGACAGATGACAGATGACAAATGACAGATGACAGATGACAGATGACAGATGACAGATGACAGATGACAGATGACAGATGACAGATGACAGATGACAGATGACAGATCACAGATGACAGATAACAGATGACAGATGACGGATGACAGATGCCAGATGACAGATGACAGATGACAGATGACAAATGACAGATTACAAATGACAGTTGAAAGATGACAGATGACACATGACAGATGACAGATGACAGCTGACAGATGACAGATGACAGATGACAGATTACAGATCACAGATGACAGATGCCAGATGACAGATAACAGATGACAGATGACAAATCACTGAAGACAGATGACAGATGACAAATGACAGATGACAGATGACAGATGACAGATGACAGATGACAGATGACAGATGACAGATGACAGATGACAGATGACAGATGACAGATGACCGATTGCAGACGACAAATGACAGGTGACAGATGACAGATGACAGATGACAGATGACAGATGACAAATGACAGATGACAGATCACAGATGACAGATGACAGATGACAGATGACAGATAACAGATGACAGATGACAAATGACAGAAGACAGGTGACAGATGACAGATGACAAATGACAGATGACAGATGACAGATGACAGATGACAGATGACAGATGACAGATGACAGATGACAGATGACAGATGACAGATGACAGATGACAGATGACAGATGACAGATGACAGATGACAGGTGGCATATGACAGATGACACATGACAGATTACAGATGACAGATGACAGATGACAGATAACAGATGACAGATGACAGATGACAAAAGACAGAAGACAGATGACGGATGACAGATGACAGATGACAGATGACAGATGACAGATGACAGATGACAGATGACAGATGACAGATGACAGATGACAGATGACAGATGACAGATGACAGATGGCAAATGACAGATTACAAATGACAGATGAAAGATGACAGATGACACATGACAGATTACAGATGATAGATGATAGATGACATATGAAAGATGACAGATGACATATGACATATGACAGATGACCGATTGCAGACGACAAATGACAGGTGACAGATGACAGATGACAGATGACAGATGACAGATGACAGATCACAGATGACAGATGACAGATAACAGATGACAGACGACAAATGACAGAAGACAGATGACAGATGACAAATGACAGATGACAGATGACAGATGACAGATGACAGATGACAGATGACAGATGACAGATGACAGATGGCATATGACAGATGACACATGACAGATTACAGATGACAGATGATAGATGACATATGAAAGATGACATATGACATATGACATATGACGGATGACCGATTGCAGATGACAGATGACAGGTGACCGATAACAGATGACAGATGACAAAAAACGGAAGACAAATGACAGATGACAAATGACAGAAGACAGATGACAGATGACAGATGACAGATGACAGATGATAAATGACAGAAAACAGATGACGGATGACAGATGACAGATGACAGATGCCAGATGACAGATGACATATGACAGATGACAGATGCCAGATGACAGATGACATATGACAGATGACAGATGACAGATGATAGATGACAGATGACAGATGGCAAATGACAGATGACAAATGACAGATGACAGATGAGAGATGACAGATGACAGATGACAGATGACAGATAACAGATGACAGATGACAAATGACAGAAGACAGATTACAGATGAAAGATGACAGATGACAGATGACAAATAACAGATGACAGATGACAGATGATAAAAGACAGAAGACAGATGACGGATGATAGATGGCATATGACAGATGACAGATTACAGATGACAGATGATAGATAACATATGAAAGATGACAGATGACATATGACAGATGACAGATGACATATGACAGATCACAGATGACAGATGATAGATGACATATGAAAGATGACAGATGACATATGACAGATGACCGATTGCAGATGACAGATGACAGCTGACAGATGACAGATGACAGATGACAGATTACAGATCACAGATGATAGATGCCAGATGACAGATAACAGATGACAGATGACAAATCACTGAAGACAGATGACAGATGACAAATGACAGATGACAGATGACAGATGACAGATGACAGATGACAGATGACAAATGACAGATGACAGATGATAGATGACAGGTGACAGATGACAGATGACATTTGACAGATGACAGATGACGGATGACAGATGCCAGATGACAGATGACAGATGACAGATGATAGATGACAGGTGACAGATGACAGATGACAGATGACAGATGACAGATGACAGATGACAGATGACAGATGACAGATGACAGATAACAGATGACAGATGACAGATGACAAAAGACAGAAGACAGATGACAGATGACAGATGACAGATGACAGATGACGGATGACAGATGCCACATGACAGATGACAGATGACAGATGATAGATGACAGGTGACAGATGACAGATGACAGATGACAGATGACAGATGACAGATGACAGATGACAGATGACAGATGACAGATGACAGATGACAGATGACAGATGACAGATGACAGATGCCAGATGACAGATGGCATATGACAGATGACAGATGATAGATGACAGATGACAGATGGCAAATGACAGATGACAAATGACAGATGAAAGATGACAGATGACAGATGACACATGACAGATTACAGATGACAGATGATAGATAACATATGAAAGATGACAGATGACATATGACAGATGACAGATGACAAATGACAGATGACAGATGACAGATGACAGATGACAGATGACAAATGACAGATGACAGATGATAGATGACAGGTGACAGATGACAGATGACATTTGACAGATGACAGATGACAGATGACAGATTACAGATCACAGATGACAGATGCCAGATGACAGATAACAGATGACAGATGACAAATCACTGAAGACAGATGACAGATGACAAATGACAGATGACAGATGACAGATGACAGATGACAGATGACAGATGACAGATGACAGATGACAGATGACAAATGACAGATGACATATGATAGATGACAGGTGACAGATGACAGATGACATTTGACAGATGACAGATGACAGATGATAGATGACAGGTGACAGATGACAGATGACAGATGACAGATGACAGATGACAGATGACAGATGACAGATGACAGATGACAGATGACAGATGACAGATGACAGATGACAGATGACAGATGACAGATGACAGATGACAGATGACAGATGCCAGATGACAGATTACAGATGACAGATGATAGATAACATATGAAAGATGACAGATGACATATGACAGATGACAGATGACATATGACAGATCACAGATGACAGATGATAGATGACATATGAAAGATGACAGATGACATATGACACATGACCGATTGCAGATGACAGATGACAGCTGACAGATGACAGATGACAGATGACAGATTACAGATCACAGATGACAGATGCCAGATGACAGATAACAGATGACAGATGACAAATCACTGAAGACAGATGACAGATGACAAATGACAGATGACAGATGACAGATGACAGATGACAGATGACAGATGACAGATGACAAATGACAGATGACAGATGATAGATGACAGGTGACAGATGACAGATGACATTTGACAGATGACAGATGACAGATGATAGATGACAGGTGACAGATGACAGATGACAGATGACAGATGACAGATGACAGATGACAGATGACAGATGACAGATGACAGATGACAGATAACAGATGACAGATGACAGATGACAAAAGACAGAAGACAGATGACAGATGACAGATGACGGATGACAGATGCCAGATGACAGATGACAGATGACAGATGGCAAATGACAGATTACAAATGACAGTTGAAAGATGACAGATGACACATGACAGATGACAGATGACAGCTGACAGATGACAGATGACAGATGACAGATGACAGATTACAGATCACAGATGACAGATGCCAGATGACAGATAACAGATGACAGATGACAAATCACTGAAGACAGATGACAGATGACAAATGACAGATGACAGATGACAGATGACAGATGACAGATGACAGATGACAAATGACAGATGACAGATGACAGATGACAGATGACAGATGACAGATGACAGATGACAGATGACAGGTGGCATATGACAGATGACACATGACAGATTACAGATGACAGATGACAGATGACACATGACAGATTACAGATGACAGATGACAGATGACAGATGACAAAAGACAGAAGACAGATGACGGATGACAGATGACAGATGACAGATGACAGATGACAGATGACAGATGACAGATGGCAAATGACAGATTACAAATGACAGTTGAAAGATGACAGATGACACATGACAGATTACAGATGACAGATGATAGATGACATATGAAAGATGACAGATGACATATGACATATGACAGATGACCGATTGCAGGCGACAAATGACAGGTGACAGATGACAGATGACAGATGACAGATGACAGATCACAGATGACACATGACAGATGACAGATAACAGATGACAGACGACAAATGACAGAAGACAGATGACAGATGACAGATGACAAATGACAGATGACAGATGACAGATGACAGATGACAGATGACAGATGACAGATGACAGATGACAGATGGCATATGACAGATGACACATGACAGATTACAGATGACAGATGATAGATGACATATGAAATATGACATATGACATATGACATATGACGGATGACCGATTGCAGATGACAGATGACAGGTGACAGATAACAGATGACAGATGACAGATGACAAAAAAAGGAAGACAAATGACAGATGACAAATGACAGATGACAGATGACAGATGACAGATAACAGATGACAGATGACAAAAGACAGAAGACAGATGACAGATAACAGATGACGGATGACAAAAGACAGAAGACACATGACAGATTACAGATGACAGATGACAGATGACAGATGCCAGATGACAGATGACAGATGACAGATGACAGATGACAGATGGCATATTACAGATGACACATGACAGATTACAGATGACAGATGATAGATGACATATGAAAGATGACAGATGACAGGTGACAGATAACAGATGACAGATGACAAAAAACGGAAGACAAATGACAGATGACAAATGACAGATGACAGATGACAGATGACAGATAACAGATGACAGATGACAAATGACAGATGACAGATGACAGATGACAGATGCCAGATGACATATGACAGATGACAGATGATAGAGGACAGATGACAAATGACAAAAGACAGAAGACAGATGACAGATAACAGATGACAGATGACAAAAGACAGAAGACACATGACAGATTACAGATGACAGATGACAGATGACAGATGACAGATGACAGATGACAGATGACGGATGACAGATGACAGATGACAGATGACAGATGACAGATGCCAGATGATAGATGACATATGAAAGATGACAGATGACATATGACATATGACAGATGACCGATTGCAGACGACAAATGACAGGCGACAGATGACAGATGACAGATCACAGATCACAGATGACAGATGACAGATGACAGATAACAGATGACAGATGACAAATGACAGAAGACAGATGACAGATGACAAATGACAGATGACAGATGACAGATGACAGATGACAGATGACAGATTACAGATGACAGATGACAGATGACAGATGACAGGTGGCATATGACAGATGACACATGACAGATTACAGATGACAGATGACAGATGACAGATGACAGATGACAGATGACAGATAACAGATGACAGATGACAGATGACAAAAGACAGAAGACAGATGACGGATGACAGATGACAGATGACAGAAGACAGATGACAGATGGCAAATGACAGATTACAAATGACAGATGAAAGATGACAGATGACAGATGACACATGACAGATTACAGATGACAGATGATAGATGACATATGAAAGATGACAGATGACATATGACATATGACAGATGACCGATTGCAGACGACAAATGACAGGTGACAGATGACAGATGACAGATGACAGATGACAGATGACAGATCACAGATGACAGATGACAGATAACAGATGACAGACGACAAATAACAGAAGACAGATGACAGATGACAGATGACAAATGACAGATGACAGATGACAGATGACAGATGACAGATGACAGATGACAGATGACAGATGACAGATGACAGATGACAGATGACAGATGACAGATGACAGATGACAGATGACAGATGACAGATGACAGATGACAGATGATAGATGGCATATGACACATGACACATGACAGATTACAGATGACAGATGATAGATGACATATGAAAGATGACAGATGACATATGACATACGGCGGATGACCGATTGCAGATGACAGATGATAGGTGACAGATAACAGATGACAGATGACAGATGACAAAAAACGGAAGACAAATGACAGATGACAAATGACAGATGACAGATGACAGATGACAGATAACAGATGACAGATGACAAATGACAGATGACAGATGACAGATGACAGATGCCAGATAACATATGACAGATGACAGATGATAGATGACACATGCCAGATGACATATGACAGATGACAGATGATAGATGACAGATGACAAAAGACAGAAGACACATGACAGATTACAGATGACAGATGACAGATGACAGATGACAGATGACAGATGACAGATGACAGATGACGGATGACAGATGACAGATGACAGATGACAGATGACAGATGACAGATGACAGATGCCAGATGATAGATGACATATGAAAGATGACAGATGACATATGACATATGACAGATGACCGATTGCAGACGACAAATGACAGGTGACAGATGACAGATGACAGATGACAGATGACAGATGACAGATCACAGATGACAGATGACAGATGACAGATAACAGATGACAGATGACAGATGACAGAAGACAGGTGACAGATGACAGATGACAAATGACAGATGACAGATGACAGATGACAGATGACAGATGACAGATGACAGATGACAGATGACAGATGACAGATGACAGATGACAGATGACAGATGACAGATGACAGATGACAGATGACAGGTGGCATATGACAGATGACACATGACAGATTACAGATGACAGATGACAGATGACAGATGACAGATAACAGATGACAGATGACAGATGACAAAAGACAGAAGACAGATGACGGATGACAGATGACAGATGACAGATGACAGATGACAGATGACAGATGACAGATGGCAAATGACAGATTACAAATGACAGATGAAAGATGACAGATGACACATGACAGATTACAGATGATAGATGATAGATGACATATGAAAGATGACAGATGACATATGACATATGACAGATGACAGATGACAGATGACAGATGACAGATGCCAGATGACAGATTACAGATGACAGATGATAGATAACATATGAAAGATGACAGATGACATATGACAGATGACAGATGACATATGACAGATCACAGATGACAGATGATAGATGACATATGAAAGATGACAGATGACATATGACACATGACCGATTGCAGATGACAGATGACAGCTGACAGATGACAGATGACAGATGACAGATTACAGATCACAGATGACAGATGCCAGATGACAGATAACAGATGACAGATGACAAATCACTGAAGACAGATGACAGATGACAAATGACAGATGACAGATGACAGATGACAGATGACAGATGACAGATGACAAATGACAGATGACAGATGATAGATGACAGGTGACAGATGACAGATGACATTTGACAGATGACAGATGACAGATGATAGATGACAGGTGACAGATGACAGATGACAGATGACAGATGACAGATGACAGATGACAGATGACAGATGACAGATAACAGATGACAGATGACAGATGACAAAAGACAGAAGACAGATGACAGATGACAGATGACGGATGACAGATGCCAGATGACAGATGACAGATGACAGATGGCAAATGACAGATTACAAATGACAGTTGAAAGATGACAGATGACACATGACAGATGACAGATGACAGCTGACAGATGACAGATGACAGATGACAGATGACAGATTACAGATCACAGATGACAGATGCCAGATGACAGATAACAGATGACAGATGACAAATCACTGAAGACAGATGACAGATGACAAATGACAGATGACAGATGACAGATGACAGATGACAGATGACAGATGACAAATGACAGATGACAGATGACAGATGACAGATGACAGATGACAGATGACAGATGACAGATGACAGGTGGCATATGACAGATGACACATGACAGATTACAGATGACAGATGACAGATGACACATGACAGATTACAGATGACAGATGACAGATGACAGATGACAAAAGACAGAAGACAGATGACGGATGACAGATGACAGATGACAGATGACAGATGACAGATGACAGATGGCAAATGACAGATTACAAATGACAGTTGAAAGATGACAGATGACACATGACAGATTACAGATGACAGATGATAGATGACATATGAAAGATGACAGATGACATATGACATATGACAGATGACCGATTGCAGGCGACAAATGACAGGTGACAGATGACAGATGACAGATGACAGATGACAGATCACAGATGACACATGACAGATGACAGATAACAGATGACAGACGACAAATGACAGAAGACAGATGACAGATGACAGATGACAAATGACAGATGACAGATGACAGATGACAGATGACAGATGACAGATGACAGATGACAGATGACAGATGACAGATGGCATATGACAGATGACACATGACAGATTACAGATGACAGATGATAGATGACATATGAAATATGACATATGACATATGACATATGACGGATGACCGATTGCAGATGACAGATGACAGGTGACAGATAACAGATGACAGATGACAGATGACAAAAAAAGGAAGACAAATGACAGATGACAAATGACAGATGACAGATGACAGATGACAGATAACAGATGACAGATGACAAAAGACAGAAGACAGATGACAGATAACAGATGACGGATGACAAAAGACAGAAGACACATGACAGATTACAGATGACAGATGACAGATGACAGATGCCAGATGACAGATGACAGATGACAGATGACAGATGACAGATGGCATATTACAGATGACACATGACAGATTACAGATGACAGATGATAGATGACATATGAAAGATGACAGATGACAGGTGACAGATAACAGATGACAGATGACAAAAAACGGAAGACAAATGACAGATGACAAATGACAGATGACAGATGACAGATGACAGATAACAGATGACAGATGACAAATGACAGATGACAGATGACAGATGACAGATGCCAGATGACATATGACAGATGACAGATGATAGAGGACAGATGACAAATGACAAAAGACAGAAGACAGATGACAGATAACAGATGACAGATGACAAAAGACAGAAGACACATGACAGATTACAGATGACAGATGACAGATGACAGATGACAGATGACAGATGACAGATGACGGATGACAGATGACAGATGACAGATGACAGATGACAGATGCCAGATGATAGATGACATATGAAAGATGACAGATGACATATGACATATGACAGATGACCGATTGCAGACGACAAATGACAGGCGACAGATGACAGATGACAGATCACAGATCACAGATGACAGATGACAGATGACAGATAACAGATGACAGATGACAAATGACAGAAGACAGATGACAGATGACAAATGACAGATGACAGATGACAGATGACAGATGACAGATGACAGATGACAGATTACAGATGACAGATGACAGATGACAGATGACAGATGACAGGTGGCATATGACAGATGACACATGACAGATTACAGATGACAGATGACAGATGACAGATGACAGATGACAGATGACAGATAACAGATGACAGATGACAGATGACAAAAGACAGAAGACAGATGACGGATGACAGATGACAGATGACAGAAGACAGATGACAGATGGCAAATGACAGATTACAAATGACAGATGAAAGATGACAGATGACAGATGACACATGACAGATTACAGATGACAGATGATAGATGACATATGAAAGATGACAGATGACATATGACATATGACAGATGACCGATTGCAGACGACAAATGACAGGTGACAGATGACAGATGACAGATGACAGATGACAGATGACAGATCACAGATGACAGATGACAGATAACAGATGACAGACGACAAATAACAGAAGACAGATGACAGATGACAGATGACAAATGACAGATGACAGATGACAGATGACAGATGACAGATGACAGATGACAGATGACAGATGACAGATGACAGATGACAGATGACAGATGACAGATGACAGATGACAGATGACAGATGATAGATGGCATATGACACATGACACATGACAGATTACAGATGACAGATGATAGATGACATATGAAAGATGACAGATGACATATGACATACGGCGGATGACCGATTGCAGATGACAGATGATAGGTGACAGATAACAGATGACAGATGACAGATGACAAAAAACGGAAGACAAATGACAGATGACAAATGACAGATGACAGATGACAGATGACAGATAACAGATGACAGATGACAAATGACAGATGACAGATGACAGATGACAGATGCCAGATAACATATGACAGATGACAGATGATAGATGACACATGCCAGATGACATATGACAGATGACAGATGATAGATGACAGATGACAAAAGACAGAAGACACATGACAGATTACAGATGACAGATGACAGATGACAGATGACAGATGACAGATGACAGATGACAGATGACGGATGACAGATGACAGATGACAGATGACAGATGACAGATGACAGATGACAGATGCCAGATGATAGATGACATATGAAAGATGACAGATGACATATGACATATGACAGATGACCGATTGCAGACGACAAATGACAGGTGACAGATGACAGATGACAGATGACAGATGACAGATCACAGATGACAGATGACAGATGACAGATAACAGATGACAGATGACAGATGACAGAAGACAGGTGACAGATGACAGATGACAAATGACAGATGACAGATGACAGATGACAGATGACAGATGACAGATGACAGATGACAGATGACAGATGACAGGTGGCATATGACAGATGACACATGACAGATTACAGATGACAGATGACAGATGACAGATGACAGATAACAGATGACAGATGACAGATGACAAAAGACAGAAGACAGATGACGGATGACAGATGACAGATGACAGATGACAGATGACAGATGACAGATGACAGATGGCAAATGACAGATTACAAATGACAGATGAAAGATGACAGATGACACATGACAGATTACAGATGATAGATGATAGATGACATATGAAAGATGACAGATGACATATGACATATGACAGATGACCGATTGCAGACGACAAATGACAGGTGACAGATGACAGATGACAGATGACAGATGACAGATGACAGATCACAGATGACAGATGACAGATGACAGATAACAGATGACAGACGACAAATGACAGAAGACAGATGACAGATGACAAATGACAGATGACAGATGACAGATGACAGATGACAGATGACAGATGACAGATGACAGATGACAGATGACAGATGACAGATGGCATATGACAGATGACACATGACAGATTACAGATGACAGATGATAGATGACATATGAAAGATGACATATGACATATGACATATGACGGATGACCGACTGCAGATGACAGATGACAGGTGACAGATAACAGATGACAGATGACAGATGACAAAAAACGGAAGACAAATGACAGATGACAAATGACAGAAGACAGATGACAGATGACAGATGACAGATGACAGATGACAGATGATAAATGACAGAAAACTGATGACGGATGACAGATGACAGATGACAGATGACAGATGCCAGATGACAGATGACATATGACAGATGACAGATGCCAGATGACAGATGACATATGACAGATGACAGATGACAGATGATAGATGACAGATGACAGATGGCAAATGACAGATGACAAATGACAGATGACAGATGAAAGATGACAGATGACAGATGACAGATGACAGATAACAGATGACAGATGACAAATGACAGAAGACAGATGACAGATGAAAGATGACAGATGGCAGATGACAAATAACAGATGACAGATGACAGATGATAAAAGACAGAAGACAGATGACGGATGATAGATGACAGATGACAGATGACAGATGACAGATGCCAGATGACAGATGACATATGACAGATGACAGATGATAGATGACAGATGACAGATGGCAAATGACAGATGACAAATGACAGATGAAAGATGACAGATGACAGATGACACATGACAGATTACAGATGACAGATGATAGATAACATATGAAAGATGACAGATGACATATGACAGATGACAGATGACATATGACAGATCACAGATGACAGATGATAGATGACATATGAAAGATGACAGATGACATATGACAGATGACCGATTGCAGATGACAGATGACAGCTGACAGATGACAGATGACAGATGACAGATGACAGATTACAGATCACAGATGACAGATGCCAGATGTCAGATAACAGATGACAGATGACAAATCACTGAAGACAGATGACAGATGACAAATGACAGATGACAGATGACAGATGACAGATGACAGATGACAGATGACAGATGACAAATGACAGATGACAGATGATAGATGACAGGTGACAGATGACAGATGACATTTGACAGATGACAGATGACAGATGATAGATGACAGATGACAGATGACAGATGACAGATGACAGATGACAGATGACAGATGACAGATGACAGATGACAGATGACAGATAACAGATGACAGATGACAGATGACAAAAGACAGATGACAGATGACAGATGACAGATGACGGATGACAGATGCCAGATGACAGATGACATATGACAGATGACAGATGACAGATGATATATGACAGATGGCCAATTGGAGATGACAGATGGCAGATGACAGATGACAGATGACAGATGACAGATGACAGATGACAGATGACAGATGACAGATGACAGATGACAGATGACAGATGACAGATGACAGATGACAGATGACAGATAACAGATGACAGATGACACATGACAAAAGACAGAAGACAGATGACAGATGACAGATGACAGATGACATATGACAGATGACAGATGACAGATGACAGATGATATATGACAGATGGCCAATTGGAGATGACAGATAACAGATGACAGATGACACATGACAGATTACAGATGAGAGATGACAGATTACAGATGACAGATGACAGATGATAGATGACGGATGACAGATGACAGATGACAGACGACAGATGACAGATGACAGATGACAGATGACAGATGACAGATGACAGACCACAGATGACAGATGACAGATGACAGATGAGAGATGACAGATGACGGATGACAGATGACAGATGGCAAATGACAGATGACAAATGACAGATGAAAGATGATAGATGACAGATGACACATGACAGATTACAGATGACAGATGATAGATAACATATGAAAGATGACAGATGACATATGACAGATGACAGATGACACATGACAGATCACAGATGACAGATGATAGATGACATATGAAAGATGACAGATAACATATGACATATGACAGATGACCGATTGCAGATGACAGGTGACAGATGACAGATGACAGATGACAGATGACAGATGACAGATCACAGATCACAGATGACAGATGAGAGATAACAGATGACAGATGACAAATCACAGATGACAGATGACAGATGACAGACCACAGATGACAGATGACAGATGACAGATGACGGATGACAGATGACAGATGACAGATGACAGATGACAGATGATAGATGACAGATGACAGATGACAGATGGCAAATGACAGATGACAAATGACAGATGACAGATGACAGATGACAGATGACAGATGACAGATGGCAGATGACAGATGACAGATGACAGATGACAGATGACAGATGACAAATGACAGAAGACAGATGACATATGACAGATGACAGATGCCTGATTGCAAATGACACATGACAGATTACAGATGACAGATGTTAGATAACATATGAAAGATGACAGATGACATATGACAGATGACATATGACAGATGACAGATGACATATGTCAGATGACAGATGGCCAATGGCAGATGACAGATGACAGATGACAGATGACACATGACAGATTACAGATGAGAGATGACAGATTACAGATGACAGATGACAGATGACGGATGACAGATGACAGATGACAGAAGACAGATGACAGATGACAGATGACAGATGACAGACCACAGATGACAGATGACAGATGACAGAAGATAGATGACAGATGAAAGATGACAGATGACAGATGACAGATGACAGATGACAGATGACAGATGACAGATGACAGATGACAGATGACAGATGACAGGTGGCATATGACAGATGACACATGACAGATTACAGATGACAGATGACAGATGACAGATGACAGATAACAGATGACAAAAGACAGAAGACAGATGACGGATGACAGATGACAGATGACAGATGACAGATGACAGATGACAGATGACAGATGGCAAATGACAGATTACAAATGACAGATGAAAGATGACAGATGACACATGACAGATTACAGATGATAGATGATAGATGACATATGAAAGATGACAGATGACAGGTGGCATATGACAGATGACACATGACAGATTACAGATGACAGATGACAGATGACAGATGACAGATAACAGATGACAGATGACAGATGACAAAAGACAGAAGACAGATGACGGATGACAGATGACAGATGACAGATGACAGATGACAGATGACAGATGACAGATGGCAAATGACAGATTACAAATGACAGATGAAAGATGACAGATGACACATGACAGATTACAGATGATAGATGATAGATGACATATGAAAGATGACAGATGACATATGACATATGACAGATGACCGATTGCAGACGACAAATGACAGGTGACAGATGACAGATGACAGATGACAGATGACAGATGACAGATCACAGATGACAGATGACAGATGACAGATAACAGATGACAGACGACAAATGACAGAAGACAGATGACAGATGACAAATGACAGATGACAGATGACAGATGACAGATGACAGATGACAGATGACAGATGACAGATGACAGATGACAGATGGCATATGACAGATGACACATGACAGATTACAGATGACAGATGATAGATGACATATGAAAGATGACATATGACATATGACATATGACGGATGACCGATTGCAGACGACAAATGACAGGTGACAGATGACAGATGACAGATGACAGATGACAGATGACAGATCACAGATGACAGATGACAGATGACAGATAACAGATGACAGACGACAAATGACAGAAGACAGATGACAGATGACAGATGACAGATGACAGATGACAGATGACAGATAACAGATGACAGATGACAGACGACAAATGACAGGTGACAGATGACAGATGACAGATGACAGATGACAGATCACAGATGACAGATGACAGATGACAGATAACAGATGACAGATGACAGATGACAGAAGACAGGTGACAGATGACAGATGACAAATGACAGATGACAGATGACAGATGACAGATGACAGATGACAGATGACAGATGACAGATGACAGATGACAGATGACAGATGACAGATGACAGATGACAGGTGGCATATGACAGATGACACATGACAGATTACAGATGACAGATGACAGATGACAGATGACAGATAACAGATGACAGATGACAGATGACAAAAGACAGAAGACAGATGACGGATGACAGATGACAGATGACAGATGACAGATGACAGATGACAGATGACAGATGGCAAATGACAGATTACAAATGACAGATGAAAGATGACAGATGACACATGACAGATTACAGATGATAGATGATAGATGACATATGAAAGATGACAGATGACATATGACATATGACAGATGACCGATTGCAGACGACAAATGACAGGTGACAGATGACAGATGACAGATGACAGATGACAGATGACAGATCACAGATGACAGATGACAGATGACAGATAACAGATGACAGACGACAAATGACAGAAGACAGATGACAGATGACAAATGACAGATGACAGATGACAGATGACAGATGACAGATGACAGATGACAGATGACAGATGACAGATGACAGATGGCATATGACAGATGACACATGACAGATTACAGATGACAGATGATAGATGACATATGAAAGATGACATATGACATATGACATATGACGGATGACCGACTGCAGATGACAGATGACAGGTGACAGATAACAGATGACAGATGACAGATGACAAAAAACGGAAGACAAATGACAGATGACAAATGACAGAAGACAGATGACAGATGACAGATGACAGATGACAGATGACAGATGATAAATGACAGAAAACTGATGACGGATGACAGATGACAGATGACAGATGACAGATGCCAGATGACAGATGACATATGACAGATGACAGATGCCAGATGACAGATGACATATGACAGATGACAGATGACAGATGATAGATGACAGATGACAGATGGCAAATGACAGATGACAAATGACAGATGACAGATGAGAGATGACAGATGACAGATGACAGATGACAGATAACAGATGACAGATGACAAATGACAGAAGACAGATGACAGATGAAAGATGACAGATGACAGATGACAAATAACAGATGACAGATGACAGATGATAAAAGACAGAAGACAGATGACGGATGATAGATGACAGATGACAGATGACAGATGACAGATGCCAGATGACAGATGACATATGACAGATGACAGATGATAGATGACAGATGACAGATGGCAAATGACAGATGACAAATGACAGATGACAGATGACAGATGACAGATGACACATGACAGATTACAGATGACAGATGATAGATAACATATGAAAGATGACAGATGACATATGACAGATGACAGATGACATATGACAGATCACAGATGACAGATGATAGATGACATATGAAAGATGACAGATGACATATGACAGATGACCGATTGCAGATGACAGATGACAGCTGACAGATGACAGATGACAGATGACAGATGACAGATTACAGATCACAGATGACAGATGCCAGATGTCAGATAACAGATGACAGATGACAAATCACTGAAGACAGATGACAGATGACAAATGACAGATGACAGATGACAGATGACAGATGACAGATGACAGATGACAGATGACAAATGACAGATGACAGATGATAGATGACAGGTGACAGATGACAGATGACATTTGACAGATGACAGATGACAGATGATAGATGACAGATGACAGATGACAGATGACAGATGACAGATGACAGATGACAGATGACAGATGACAGATGACAGATGACAGATAACAGATGACAGATGACAGATGACAAAAGACAGATGACAGATGACAGATGACAGATGACGGATGACAGATGCCAGATGACAGATGACATATGACAGATGACAGATGACAGATGATATATGACAGATGGCCAATTGGAGATGACAGATGGCAGATGACAGATGACAGATGACAGATGACAGATGACAGATGACAGATGACAGATGACTGATGACAGATGACAGATGACAGATGACAGATGACAGATGACAGATGACAGATGACAGATGACAGATAACAGATGACAGATGACACATGACAAAAGACAGAAGACAGATGACAGATGACAGATGACAGATGACATATGACAGATGACAGATGACAGATGACAGATGATATATGACAGATGGCCAATTGGAGATGACAGATAACAGATGACAGATGACACATGACAGATTACAGATGAGAGATGACAGATTACAGATGACAGATGACAGATGATAGATGACGGATGACAGATGACAGATGACAGACGACAGATGACAGATGACAGATGACAGATGACAGATGACAGATGACAGACCACAGATGACAGATGACAGATGACAGATGAGAGATGACAGATGACGGATGACAGATGACAGATGGCAAATGACAGATGACAAATGACAGATGAAAGATGACAGATGACAGATGACACATGACAGATTACAGATGACAGATGATAGATAACATATGAAAGATGACAGATGACATATGACAGATGACAGATGACACATGACAGATCACAGATGACAGATGATAGATGACATATGAAAGATGACAGATAACATATGACATATGACAGATGACCGATTGCAGATGACAGGTGACAGATGACAGATGACAGATGACAGATGACAGATGACAGATCACAGATCACAGATGACAGATGAGAGATAACAGTTGACAGATGACAAATCACAGATGACAGATGACAGATGACAGACCACAGATGACAGATGACAGATGACAGATGACGGATGACAGATGACAGATGACAGATGACAGATGACAGATGATAGATGACAGATGACAGATGACAGATGGCAAATGACAGATGACAAATGACAGATGACAGATGACAGATGACAGATGACAGATGACAGATGGCAGATGACAGATGACAGATGACAGATGACAGATGACAGATGACAAATGACAGAAGACAGATGACATATGACAGATGACAGATGCCTGATTGCAAATGACACATGACAGATTACAGATGACAGATGTTAGATAACATATGAAAGATGACAGATGACATATGACAGATGACATATGACAGATGACAGATGACATATGTCAGATGACAGATGGCCAATGGCAGATGACAGATGACAGATGACAGATGACACATGACAGATTACAGATGAGAGATGACAGATTACAGATGACAGATGACAGATGACGGATGACAGATGACAGATGACAGAAGACAGATGACAGATGACAGATGACAGATGACAGACCACAGATGACAGATGACAGATGACAGAAGATAGATGACAGATGAAAGATGACAGATGACAAATAACAGATGACAGATGACAGACGATAAAAGACAGAAGACAGATGACGGATGACATATGAAAGATGACAGATGACATATGACATATGACGGATGACCGATTGCAGATGACAGATGACAGGTGACAGATAACAGATGACAGATGACAGATGACAAAAAACGGAAGACAAATGACAGATGACAAATGACAGATGACAGATGACAGATAACAGATGACAGATGACAAATGACAGATGACAGATGACAGATGACAGATGACAGATGCTAGATGACATATGACAGATGATAGATGACAAATGACAAATGACAAAAGACAGAAGACAGATGACAGATAACAGATGACAGATGACAAAAGACAGAAGACACATGACAGATTACAGATGACAGATGACAGATGACAGATGACAGATGACAGATGACAGATGACAGATGACGGATGACAGATGACAGATGACAGATGACAGATGCCAGATGATAGATGACATATGAAAGATGACAGATGACATATGACATATGACAGATGACCGATTGCAGACGACAAATGACAGGTGACAGATGACAGATGACAGATCACAGATCACAGATGACAGATGACAGATGACAGATAACAGATGACAGATGACAAATGACAGAAGACAGATGACAGATGACAGATGACAAATGACAGATGACAGATGACAGATGACAGATGACAGATGACAGAAGACAGATGACAGATGGCAAATGACAGATTACAAATGACAGATGAAAGATGACAGATGACAGATGACACATGACAGATTACAGATGACA
This sequence comes from Condylostylus longicornis, assembly GCF_029603195.1. Taxonomy (NCBI): domain Eukaryota; kingdom Metazoa; phylum Arthropoda; class Insecta; order Diptera; family Dolichopodidae; genus Condylostylus; species Condylostylus longicornis. The sequence goes on from NW_026578187.1 coordinate 978,865, forward strand.
GATGATAGATGACATATGAAAGATGACAGATGACATATGACATATGACAGATGACCGATTGCAGACGACAAATGACAGGTGACAGATGACAGATGACAGATGACAGATGACAGATGACAGATGACAGATGACAGATCACAGATGACAGATGACAGATAACAGATGACAGACGACAAATGACAGAAGACAGATGACAGATGACAGATGACAAATGACAGATGACAGATGACAGATGACAGATGACAGATGACAGATGACAGATGACAGATGACAGATGACAGATGACAGATGGCATATGACACATGACACATGACAGATTACAGATGACACATGATAGATGACATATGAAAGATGACAGATGACATATGACATATGACGGATGACCGATTGCAGATGGCAGATGACAGGTGACAGATAACAGATGACAGATGACACATGACAAAAAACGGAAGACAAATGACAGATGACAAATGACAGATGACAGATGACAGATGACAGATAACAGATGACAGATGACAAATGACAGATGACAGATGGGAGATGACAGATGCCAGATAACATATGACAGATGACAGATGATAGATGACACATGCCAGATGACATATGACAGATGACAGATGATAGATGACAGATGACAGATGACAAAAGACAGAAGACACATGCCAGATTACAGATGACAGATAACAGATGACAGATGACAGATGACAGATGACAGATGACGGATGACAGATGACAGATGACAGATGACAGATGACAGATGACAGATGACAGATGCCAGATGATAGATGACATATGAAAGATGACAGATGACATATGACATATGACAGATGACCGATTGCAGACGACAAATGACAGGTGACAGATGACAGATGACAGATGACAGATGACAGATGACAGATGACAGATGACATATCACAGATGACAGATGACAGATGACAGATAACAGATGACAGACGACAAATGACAGAAGACAGATGACAGATGACAAATGACAGATGACAGATGACAGATGACAGATGACAGATGACAGATGACAGATGACAGATGACAGATGGCATATGACAGATGACACATGACAGATTACAGATGACAGATGATAGATGACATATGAAAGATGACATATGACATATGACATATGACGGATGACCGATTGCAGATGACAGATGACAGGTGACAGATAACAGATGACAGATGACAGATGACAAAAAACGGAAGACAAATGACAGATGACAAATGACAGAAGACAGATGACAGATGACAGATGACAGATGATAAATGACAGAAAACAGATGACGGATGACAGATGACAGATGACATATGACAGATGACAGATGACAGATGATGGATGACAGATGACAGATGGCAAATGACAGATGACAAATGACAGATGACAGATGAGAGATGACAGATGACAGATGACAGATGACAGATGACAGATGACAGATAACAGATGACAGATGACAAATGACAGAAGACAGATGACAGATGAAAGATGACAGATGACAAAAAACGGAAGACAAATGACAGATGACAAATGACAGAAGACAGATGACAGATGACATATGACAGATGACAGATGCCAGATGACAGATGACATATGACAGATGACAGATGACAGATGATGGATGACAGATGACAGATGGCAAATGACAGATGACAAATGACAGATGACAGATGAGAGATGACAGATGACAGATGACAGATGACAGATGACAGATGACAGATAACAGATGACAGATGACAAATGACAGAAGACAGATGACAGATGAAAGATGACAGATGACAGATGACAAATAACAGATGACAGATGACAGATGATAAAAGACAGAAGACAGATGACGGATGATAGATGACAGATGACAGATGACATATGACAGATGACAGATGATAGATGACAGATGACAGATGGCAAATGACAGATGACAAATGACAGATGAAAGATGACAGATGACAGATGACACATGACAGATTACAGATGACAGATGATAGATAACATATGAAAGATGACAGATGACATATGACAGATGACAAATAACAGATGACAGATGACAGATGATAAAAGACAGAAGACAGATGACGGATGATAGATGACAGATGACAGATGACATATGACAGATGACAGATGACAGATGACAGATGACAGATGACAGATGACGGATGACAGATGACAGATGGCAAATGACAGATGACAAATGACAGATGAAAGATGACAGATGACAGATGACACATGACAGATTACAGATGACAGATGATAGATAACATATGAAAGATGACAGATGACATATGACAGATGACAGATGACACATGACAGATCACAGATGACAGATGATAGATGACATATGAAAGATGACAGATGACATATGACATATGACAGATGACCGATTGCAGATGACAGGTGACAGATGACAGATGACAGATGACAGATGACAGATGACAGATCACAGATCACAGATGACAGATGACAGATAACAGATGACAGATGACAAATCACAGATGACAGATGACAGATGACAGACCACAGATGACAGATGACAGATGACAGATGACGGATGACAGGTGACAGATGACAGATGACAGATGACAGATGACAGATGATAGATGACAGATGACAGATGACAGATGGCAAATGACAGATGACAAATGACAGATGACAGATGACAGATGACAGATGACAGATGACAGATGACAGATGACAGATGGCAGATGACAGATGACAAATGACAAATGACAGATGACAGATGACAAATGACAGAAGACAGATGACATATGACAGATGACAGATGCCTGATGGCAAATGACACATGACAGATTACAGATGACAGATGTTAGATAACATATGAAAGATGACAGATGACATATGACAGATGACATATGACAGATGACAGATGACAGATGACATATGTCAGATGACAGATGGCCAATGGCAGATGACAGATGACAGATGACAGATGACACATGACAGATTACAGATGATAGATGACAGATGACAGATGACAGATGGCAAATGACAGATGACAAATGACAGATGACAGATGACAGATGACAGATGACAGATGACAGATGACAGATAACAGATGACAGACGACAAATGACAGAAGACAGATGACAGATGACAGATGACAAATGACAGATGACAGATGACAGATGACAGATGACAGATGACAGATGACAGATGACAGATGACAGATGACAGATGACAGATGACAGATGGCATATGACACATGACACATGACAGATTACAGATGACAGATGATAGATGACAAATGACAGATGACAGATGACAGATGACAGATGACAGATGACAGATGACAGATAACAGATGACAGACGACAAATGACAGAAGACAGATGACAGATGACAGATGACAAATGACAGATGACAGATGACAGATGACAGATGACAGATGATAGATGACAGATGACAGATGACAGATGGCAAATGACAGATGACAAATGACAGATGACAGATGACAGATGACAGATGACAGATGACAGATGACAGATAACAGATGACAGACGACAAATGACAGAAGACAGATGACAGATGACAGATGACAAATGACAGATGACAGATGACAGATGACAGATGACAGATGACAGATGACAGATGACAGATGACAGATGACAGATGACAGATGACAGATGGCATATGACACATGACACATGACAGATTACAGATGACAGATGATAGATGACATATGAAAGATGACAGATGACATATGACATATGACGGATGACCGATTGCAGATGGCAGATGACAGGTGACAGATAACAGATGACAGATGACACATGACAAAAAACGGAAGACAAATGACAGATGACAAATGACAGATGACAGATGACAGATGACAGATAACAGATGACAGATGACAAATGACAGATGACAGATGGGAGATGACAGATGCCAGATAACATATGACAGATGACAGATGATAGATGACACATGCCAGATGACATATGACAGATGACAGATGATAGATGACAGATGACAGATGACAAAAGACAGAAGACACATGCCAGATTACAGATGACAGATAACAGATGACAGATGACAGATGACAGATGACAGATGACGGATGACAGATGACAGATGACAGATGACAGATGACAGATGACAGATGCCAGATGATAGATGACATATGAAAGATGACAGATGACATATGACATATGACAGATGACCGATTGCAGACGACAAATGACAGGTGACAGATGACAGATGACAGATGACAGATGACAGATGACAGATGACAGATGACATATCACAGATGACAGATGACAGATGACAGATAACAGATGACAGACGACAAATGACAGAAGACAGATGACAGATGACAAATGACAGATGACAGATGACAGATGACAGATGACAGATGACAGATGACAGATGACAGATGACAGATGGCATATGACAGATGACACATGACAGATTACAGATGACAGATGGTAGATGACATATGAAAGATGACATATGACATATGACATATGACGGATGACCGATTGCAGATGACAGATGACAGGTGACAGATAACAGATGACAGATGACAGATGACAAAAAACGGAAGACAAATGACAGATGACAAATGACAGAAGACAGATGACAGATGACAGATGACAGATGATAAATGACAGAAAACAGATGACGGATGACAGATGACAGATGACATATGACAGATGACAGATGACAGATGATGGATGACAGATGACAGATGGCAAATGACAGATGACAAATGACAGATGACAGATGAGAGATGACAGATGACAGATGACAGATGACAGATGACAGATGACAGATAACAGATGACAGATGACAAATGACAGAAGACAGATGACAGATGAAAGATGACAGATGACAAAAAACGGAAGACAAATGACAGATGACAAATGACAGAAGACAGATGACAGATGACATATGACAGATGACAGATGCCAGATGACAGATGACATATGACAGATGACAGATGACAGATGATGGATGACAGATGACAGATGGCAAATGACAGATGACAAATGACAGATGACAGATGAGAGATGACAGATGACAGATGACAGATGACAGATGACAGATGACAGATAACAGATGACAGATGACAAATGACAGAAGACAGATGACAGATGAAAGATGACAGATGACAGATGACAAATAACAGATGACAGATGACAGATGATAAAAGACAGAAGACAGATGACGGATGATAGATGACAGATGACAGATGACATATGACAGATGACAGATGATAGATGACAGATGACAGATGGCAAATGACAGATGACAAATGACAGATGAAAGATGACAGATGACAGATGACACATGACAGATTACAGATGACAGATGATAGATAACATATGAAAGATGACAGATGACATATGACAGATGACAGATGACATATGACAGATCACAGATGACAGATGATAGATGACATATGAAAGATGACAGATGACATATGACAGATGACCGATTGCAGATGACAGATGACAGCTGACAGATGACAGATGACAGATGACAGATTACAGATCACAGATGACAGATGCCAGATGACAGATAACAGATGACAGATGACAAATCACTGAAGACAGATGACAGATGACAAATGACAGATGACAGATGACAGATGACAGATGACAGATGACAGATGACAAATGACAGATGACAGATGATAGATGACAGGTGACAGATGACAGATGACATTTGACAGATGACAGATGACAGATGAGAGTTGACAGATGACAGATGACAGATGACAGATGACAGATGACAGATGACAAATGACAGATGACAGATGACAGATGACAGATGACAGATGACAGATGACAGATAACAGATGACAGATGACAAAAGACAAAAGACAGAAGACAGATGACAGATGACAGATGACGGATGACAGATGCATGATGACAGATGACATATGACAGATAACAGATGACAGATGATATATGACAGATGGCCAATTGGAGATGACAGATAACAGATGACAGATGACAGATGACAGATGACAGATGACAGATGACAGATGACAGATGACAGATGACGGATGACAGATGACAGATGGCAAATGACAGATGACAAATGACAGATGAAAGATGACAGATGACAGATGACACATGACAGATTACAGATGACAGATGATAGATAACATATGAAAGATGACAGATGACATATGACAGATGACAGATGACACATGACAGATCACAGATGACAGATGATAGATGACATATGAAAGATGACAGATGACATATGACATATGACAGATGACCGATTGCAGATGACAGGTGACAGATGACAGATGACAGATGACAGATGACAGATGACAGATCACAGATCACAGATGACAGATGACAGATAACAGATGACAGATGACAAATCACAGATGACAGATGACAGATGACAGACCACAGATGACAGATGACAGATGACAGATGACGGATGACAGGTGACAGATGACAGATGACAGATGACAGATGACAGATGATAGATGACAGATGACAGATGACAGATGGCAAATGACAGATGACAAATGACAGATGACAGATGACAGATGACAGATGACAGATGACAGATGACAGATGACAGATGGCAGATGACAGATGACAAATGACAAATGACAGATGACAGATGACAAATGACAGAAGACAGATGACATATGACAGATGACAGATGCCTGATGGCAAATGACACATGACAGATTACAGATGACAGATGTTAGATAACATATGAAAGATGACAGATGACATATGACAGATGACATATGACAGATGACAGATGACAGATGACATATGTCAGATGACAGATGGCCAATGGCAGATGACAGATGACAGATGACAGATGACACATGACAGATTACAGATGAGAGATGACAGATTACAGATGACAGATGACAGATGACGGATGACAGATGACAGATGACAGAAGACAGATGACAGATGACAGATGACAGACCACAGATGACAGATGACAGATGACAGAAGACAGATGACAGATGAAAGATGACAGATGACAGATGACAGATAACAGATGACAGACGACAAATGACAGAAGACAGATGACAGATGACAAATGACAGATGACAGATGACAGATGACAGATGACAGATGACAGATGACAGATGACAGATGACAGATGGCATATGACAGATGACACATGACAGATTACAGATGACAGATGATAGATGACATATGAAAGATGACATATGACATATGACATATGACGGATGACCGATTGCAGATGACAGATGACAGATGACAGATGACAGATGACAGATGACAGATGGCATATGACAGATGACACATGACAGATTACAGATGACAGATGATAGATGACATATGAAAGATGACATATGACATATGACATATGACGGATGACCGATTGCAGATGACAGATGACAGATCACAGATGACAGATGACAGATGACAGATAACAGATGACAGACGACAAATGACAGAAGACAGATGACAGATGACAAATGACAGATGACAGATGACAGATGACAGATGACAGATGACAGATGACAGATGACAGATGACAGATGGCATATGACAGATGACACATGACAGATTACAGATGACAGATGATAGATGACATATGAAAGATGACATATGACATATGACATATATCGGATGACCGATTGCGGATGACAGATGACAGGTGACAGATAATAGATGACAGATGACAGATGACAAAAAACGGAAGACAAATGACAGATGACAAATGACAGAAGACAGATGACAGATGACAGATGATAAATGACAGAAAACAGATGACGGATGACAGATGACAGATGACAGATGACAGATGCCAGATGACAGATGACATATGACAGATAACAGATGACAGACGACAAATGACAGAAGACAGATGACAGATGACAAATGACAGATGACAGATGACAGATGACAGATGACAGATGACAGATGACAGATGACAGATGACAGATGGCATATGACAGATGACACATGACAGATTACAGATGACAGATGATAGATGACATATGAAAGATGACATATGACATATGACATATGACGGATGACCGATTGCAGATGACAGATGACAGGTGACAGATAACAGATGACAGATGACAGATGACAAAAAACGGAAGACAAATGACAGATGACAAATGACAGAAGACAGATGACAGATGACAGATGCCAGATGATAGATGACATATGAAATATGACAGATGACATATGACATATGACAGATGACCGATTGCAGACGACAAATGACAGGTGACAGATGACAGATGACAGATGACAGATGACAGATGACAGATGACAGATGACAGATGACAGATGACAGATGCCAGATGATAGATGACATATGAAAGATGACAGATGACATATGACATATGACAGATGACCGATTGCAGACGACAAATGACAGGTGACAGATGACAGATGACAGATGACAGATGACAGATGACAGATGACAGATGACAGATGACAGATCACAGATGACAGATGACAGATGACAGATAACAGATGACAGACGACAAATGACAGAAGACAGATGACAGATGACAAATGACAGATGACAGATGACAGATGACAGATGACAGATGACAGATGACAGATGACAGATGGCATATGACAGATGACACATGACAGATTACAGATGACAGATGATAGATGACATATGAAAGATGACATATGACATATGACATATGACGGATGACCGATTGCAGATGACAGATGACAGGTGACAGATAACAGATGACAGATGACAGATGACAAAAAACGGAAGACAAATGACAGATGACAAATGACAGAAGACAGATGACAGATGACAGATGACAAATGATAAATGACAGAAAACAGATGACGGATGACAGATGACAGATGACAGATGACAGATGCCAGATGACAGATGACATATGACAGATGACAGATGCCAGATGACAGATGACATATGACAGATGACAGATGACAGATGATGGATGACAGATGACAGATGGCAAATGACAGATGACAAATGACAGATGACAGATGAGAGATGACAGATGACAGATGACAGATGACAGATGACAGATGACAGATAACAGATGACAGATGACAAATGACAGAAGACAGATGACAGATGAAAGATGACAGATGACAGATGACAAATAACAGATGACAGATGACAGATGATAAAAGACAGAAGACAGATGACGGATGATAGATGACAGATGACAGATGACAGATGACAGATGACAGATGCCAGATGACAGATGACATATGACAGATGACAGATGATAGATGACAGATGACAGATGGCAAATGACAGATGACAAATGACAGATGAAAGATGTCAGATGACAGATGACACATGACAGATTACAGATGACAGATGATAGATAACATATGAAAGATGACAGATGACATATGACAGATGACAGATGACATATGACAGATCACAGATGACAGATGATAGATGACATATGAAAGATGACAGATGACATATGACAGATGACCGATTGCAGATGACAGATGACAGCTGACAGATGACAGATGACAGATGACAGATTACAGATCACAGATGACAGATGCCAGATGACAGATAACAGATGACAGATGACAAATCACTGAAGACAGATGACAGATGACAAATGACAGATGACAGATGACAGATGACAGATGACAGATGACAAATGACAGATGACAGATGATAGATGACAGGTGACAGATGACAGATGACATTTGACAGATGACAGATGACAGATGAGAGATGACAGATGACAGATGACAGATGACAGATGACAGATGACAGATGACAGATGACAGATGACAGATGACAGATGACAGATGACAGATGACAGATAACAGATGACAGATGACAAAAGACAAAAGACAGAAGACAGATGACAGATGACAGATGACGGATGACAGATGCATGATGACAGATGACATATGACAGATGACAGATGACAGATGATATATGACAGATGGCCAATTGGAGATGACAGATAACAGATGACAGATGACAGATGACAGATGACAGATGACAGATGACAGATGACAGATGACAGATGACGGATGACAGATGACAGATGGCAAATGACAGATGACAAATGACAGATGAAAGATGACAGATGACAGATGACACATGACAGATTACAGATGACAGATGATAGATAACATATGAAAGATGACAGATGACATATGACAGATGACAGATGACACATGACAGATCACAGATGACAGATGATAGATGACATATGAAAGATGACAGATGACATATGACATATGACAGATGACCGATTGCAGATGACAGGTGACAGATGACAGATGACAGATGACAGATGACAGATGACAGATCACAGATCACAGATGACAGATGACAGATGACAGATAACAGATGACAGATGACAAATCACAGATGACAGATGACAGATGACAGACCACAGATGACAGATGACGGATGACAGATGACGGATGACAGGTGACAGATGACAGATGACAGATGACAGATGACAGATGATAGATGACAGATGACAGATGACAGATGGCAAATGACAGATGACAAATGACAGATGACAGATGACAGATGACAGATGACAGATGACAGATGACAGATGGCAGATGACAGATGACAAATGACAGATGACAGATGACAGATGACAAATGACAGAAGACAGATGACATATGACAGATGACAGATGCCTGATGGCAAATGACACATGACAGATTACAGATGACAGATGTTAGATAACATATGAAAGATGACAGATCACATATGGCAGATGACATATGACAGATGACAGATGACAGATGACATATGTCAGATGACAGATGGCCAATGGCAGATGACAGATGACAGATGACAGATGACACATGACAGATTACAGATGAGAGATGACAGATTACAGATGACAGATGACAGATGACGGATGACAGATGACAGATGACAGAAGACAGATGACAGATGACAGATGACAGACCACAGATGACAGATGACAGATGACAGAAGACAGATGACAGATGAAAGATGACAGATGACAAATAACAGATGACAGATGACAGACGATAAAAGACAGAAGACAGATGACGGATGACAGATGACAGATGACAGATGACAGATGACAGATGCCACATGATAGATGACATATAAAAGATGACAGATGACATATGACGTATGACAGATGACCTATTGCAGACGACAAATGACAGGTGACAAATGACAGATGACAAATAACAGATCACAGATCACAGATGACAGATGACAGATGACAGATAACAGATTACAGATGACAAATGACAGATGACAGATGACAAATGACAGATGACAGATGACAGACCACAGATGACAGATGACAGATGACAGATGACAGATGACAGATGACAGATTACAGATGACAGATGACAGATGACAGATGACAGATGGCATATGACAGATGACACATGACAGATTACAGATGACAGATGACAGATGACAGATGACAGATAACAGATGACAGATGACAGATGACAAAAGACAGAAGACAGATGACGGGTGACAGACGACGGATGACAGATGACAGATCGCAGATGACAGATGACAGATGACAGATTGCAAATGACAGATTACAAATGACAGATGCAAGATGACAGATGACAGATGACAAATGACAGATTACAGATGACATATGATAGATGGCATATGAAAGATGACAGATGACATATGACATATGACAGATGACCGATTGCAGACGACAAATGACAGGTGACAGATGACAGATGACAGATGACAGATGACAGATGACAGATCACAGATGACAGATGACAGATGACAGATAACAGATGACAGATGACAAATGACAGAAGACAGATGACAGATGACAGATGACAGATGACAAATGACAGATGACAGATTACAGATGACAGCTGACAGATGACAGATGACAGATGACAGATGACAGATGACAGATGACAGATGACAGATGACAGATGACAGATGGCAGATGACAGGTGACAGATAACAGATGACAGATGACAAAAAACGGATGACAAATGACACATGACAAATGACAGAAGACAGATGACAGATGATAAAAGACAGAAGACAGATGACGGATGACAGATGACAGATGACAGATGACAGATGACAGCTGACAGATGACAGATGACAGATGCCACATGATAGATGACATATGAAAGATGACAGATGACATATGACGTATGACAGATGACCTATTGCAGACGACAAATGACAGGTGACAAATGACAGATGACAAATAACAGATCACAGATCACAGATGACAGATGACAGATGACAGATAACAGATTACAGATGACAAATGACAGATGACAGATGACAAATGACAGATGACAGATGACAGACCACAGATGACAGATGACAGATGACAGATGACAGATGACAGATGACAGATTACAGATGACAGATGACAGATGACAGATGACAGATGGCATATGACAGATGACACATGACAGATTACAGATGACAGATGACAGATGACAGATGACAGATAACAGATGACAGATGACAGATGACAAAAGACAGAAGACAGATGACGGGTGACAGATGACGGATGACAGATGACAGATCGCAGATGACAGATGACAGATGACAGATTGCAAATGACAGATTACAAATGACAGATGCAAGATGACAGATGACAGATGACAAATGACAGATTACAGATGACATATGATAGATGACATATGAAAGATGACAGATGACATATGACATATGACAGATGACCGATTGCAGATGACAGATGACAGGCGACAGATAACAGATGACAGATGACAAAAAACGGATGACAAATGACACATGACAAATGACAGAAGACAGATGACAGATAACAGATTACAGGTGACAGGTGACAGATGACAGATGACAGATGACAGATGACAGATGACAGATCACAGATGACAGATGACAGATGACAGATAACAGATGACAGATGACAAATGACAGAAGACAGATGACAGATGACAGATGACAGATGACAAATGACAGATGACAGATTACAGATGACAGCTGACAGATGACAGATGACAGATGACAGATGACAGATGACAGATGACAGATGACAGATGACAGATGACAGATGACAGGTGACAGATGACAGATGACAGATGACAGATGACAGATGACAGATGACAGGTGACAGATAACAGATGACAGATGACAAAAAACGGATGACAAATGACACATGACAAATGACAGAAGACAGATGACAGATGATAAAAGACAGAAGACAGATGACGGATGACAGATGACAGATGACAGATGACAGATGACAGCTGACAGATGACAGATGACAGATGACAGATTACACATGACAGATTACAGATGACAGATGATAGATGACATATGAAAGATGACAGATGACATATGACATATGACGGATGACCGATTGCAGATGACAGATGACAGGCGACAGATAACAGATGACAGATGACAAAAAACGGATGACAAATGACACATGACAAATGACAGAAGACAGATGACAGATGACAGATGACAGATGATAAAAGACAGAAGACAGATGACGGATGACAGATGACAGATGACAGATGACAGCTGACAGATGACAGATGACAGATGACAGATGACAGATGACAGATGACAGATGACAGATGACAGATGACAGATGACAGATGACAGATGACAGATGACAGATGACAGATGACAGATGACAGATGACAGATGACAGATGACAGATGACAGATGACAGATGACAGATGACAGATGACAGATGGCATATGACAGATTACACATGACAGATTACAGATGACAGATGATAGATGACATATGAAAGATGACAGATGACATATGACATATGACGGATGACCGATTGCAGATGACAGATGACAGGTGACAGATAACAGATGACAGATGACAAAAAACGGATGACAAATGACAGAAGACAGATGACAGATGACAGATGATAAAAGACAGAAGACAGATGACGGATGACAGATGACAGATGACAGATGACAGATGCCAGATGCCAGATGACAGATGACATATGACAGATGACAGATGACAGATGCCAGATGACAGATGACATATGACAGAAGACAGATGACAAATGACAGATGAGAGATGACAGATGACAGATGACAGATGACAGATGACAGATGACAGATGACAGATGACAGATGACAGATGACAGATGACAGATGACAGATGACAGATGACAGATGACAGATGACAGATGACAGATGACAGATGACAGATGACAGATGACAGATGACAGATGACAGATGACGGATGACAGATGACAGATGACACATGGCAGATTACAGATGACGGATGACAGATGACAGATGAGAGATGAGAGATGACAGATGACAGATGACAGATGACAGATGACAGATGACGGATGACAGATGACAGATGACAGATGACAGATGACAGATGACAGATGACAGATGACAGATGACAGATGACGGATGACAGATGACAGATGACAGATGACAGATGACAGATGACAGATGACAGATGACGGATGACAGATGACAGATGACAGATGACAGATGACAGATGACAGATGACAGATGACAGATGACAGATGACAGATGACAGATGACAGATGACAGATGACAGATGACAGATGACAGATGACAGATGACAGAAGACAGATGACAGATGACAGATGACAGATAACAGATGACAGATGACAGATGACAGATGACAGATGACAGATGACAGATGACAGATGACAGATGACAGATGACAGATGACAGATGACAGATGACAGATGACAGATGACAGATGACAGATGAGAGATGACAGATGAGAGATGACAGATGACAGATGACAGATGACAGATGACAGATGACAGATGACAGATGACAGATGACAGATGACAGATGACAGATGACAGATGACAGATGACAGATGACAGATGACAGATGATAGATGACAGATGACAGATGACAGATGGCAAATGACAGATGACAAATGACAGATGACAGATGACAGGTGACAGATGACAGGTGACAGATGACAGATGACAGATGACAGATGTCAGATGACAGATGACAGATGACAGATGACAGATGACAGATGACAGATGTCAGATGACAGATGACAGATGACAGATGACAGATGACAGATGACAGATGACAGATGACAGATGACAGATGACAGATGACAGATGACAGATGACAGATGACAGATGACAGATGACAGATGACAGATGACAGATGACGGATGACGGATGACAGATGACAGATGACAGATGACAGATGACAGATGACAGATGACAGATGACAGATGACAGATGACAGATGACAGATGACAGATGACAGATGACAGATGACAGATGACAGATGACAGATGACAGATGACAGATGACAGATGACGGATTACAGATGACAGATGACAGATGACAGATGACAGATGACAGATGACAGATGACAGATGACAGATGACAGATGACAGATGACAGATGACAGATGACAGATGACAGATGACAGATGACAGATGACAGATGACAGATGACAGATGACAGATGACAGATGACAGATGACAGATGACAGATGACAGATGACGGATGACGGATGACAGGTGACAGATGACAGATGACAGATGACAGATGACAGATAACAGATGACAGATGACAGATGACAGATGACAGATGACAGATGACAGATGACAGATGACAGATGACAGATGACAGATGACAGATGACAGATGACAGATGACAGATGTCAGATGACAGATGACAGATGACGGATGACAGATGACAGATGACAGATGACAGATGACAGATGACAGATGACAGATGACAGATGACAGATGACAGATGACAGATGACAGATGACAGATGACAGGTGACAGATAACAGATGACAGATGACAAAAAACGGATGACAAATGACACATGACAAATGACAGAAGACAGATGACAGATGATAAAAGACAGAAGACAGATGACGGATGACAGATGACAGATGACAGATGACAGATGACAGCTGACAGATGACAGATGACAGATGACAGATTACACATGACATATGACATATGACAGATGACCGATTGCAGACGACAAATGACAGGTGACAGATGACAGATGACAGATGACAGATGACAGATCACAGATGACAGATGACAGATGACAGATAACAGATGACAGATGACAAATGACAGAAGACAGATGACAGATGACAGCTGACAGATGACAGATGACAGATGACAGATGACAGATGACAGATGACAGATGACAGATGACAGATGACAGGTGACAGATAACAGATGACAGATGACAAAAAACGGATGACAAATGACACATGACAAATGACAGAAGACAGATGACAGATGATAAAAGACAGAAGACAGATGACGGATGACAGATGACAGATGACAGATGACAGATGACAGCTGACAGATGACAGATGACAGATGACAGATGACAGATTACACATGACAGATTACAGATGACAGATGATAGATGACATATGAAAGATGACAGATGACATATGACATATGACGGATGACCGATTGCAGATGACAGATGACAGGCGACAGATAACAGATGACAGATGAAAAAACGGATGACAAATGACACATGACAAATGACAGAAGACAGATGACAGACGACAGATGACAGATGATAAAAGACAGAAGACAGATGACGGATGACAGATGACAGATGACAGATGACAGATGACAGCTGACAGATGACAGATGACAGATGACAGATGACAGATGACAGATGACAGATGACAGATGACAGATGACAGATGACAGATGACAGATGACAGATGACAGATGACAGATGACAGATGACAGATGACAGATGACAGATGACAGATGACAGATGACAGATGACAGATGACAGATGACAGATGACAGATGACAGATGACAGATGACAGATGACAGATGGCATATGACAGATTACACATGACAGATTACAGATGACAGATGATAGATGACATATGAAAGATGACAGATGACATATGACATATGACGGATGACCGATTGCAGATGACAGATGACAGGTGACAAATAACAGATGACAGATGACAAAAAACGGATGACAAATGACAGAAGACAGATGACAGATGACAGATGATAAAAGACAGAAGACAGATGACGGATGACAGATGACAGATGACAGATGACAGATGCCAGATGACAGATGACATATGACAGATGACAGATGACAGATGCCAGATGACAGATGACATATGACAGAAGACAGATGACAAATGACAGATGAGAGATGACAGATGACAGATGACAGATGACAGATGACAGATGACAGATGACAGATGACAGATGACAGATGACAGATGACAGATGACAGATGACAGATGACAGATGACAGATGACAGATGACAGATGACGGATGACAGATGACACATGGCAGATTACAGATGACGGATGACAGATGACAGATGAGAGATGACAGATGACAGATGACAGATGACAGATGACGGATGACAGATGACAGATGACAGATGACAGATGACAGATGACAGATGACAGATGACAGATGACGGATGACAGATGACAGATGACAGATGACAGATGACAGATGACAGATGACAGATGACGGATGACGGATGACAGATGACAGATGACAGATGACAGATGACAGATGACAGATGACAGATGACAGATGACAGATGACAGATGACAGATGACAGATGACAGATGACAGATGACAGATGACAGATGACAGATAACAGATGACAGATGACAGATGACAGATGACAGATGACAGATGACAGATGACAGATGACAGATGACAGATGACAGATGACAGATGACAGATGACAGATGACAGATGACAGATGAGAGATGACAGATGACAGATGACAGATGACAGATGACAGATGACAGATGACAGATGACAGATGACAGATGACAGATGACAGATGACAGATGACAGATGACAGATGACAGATGATAGATGACAGATGACAGATGGCAAATGACAGATGACAAATGACAGATGACAGATGACAGGTGACAGATGACAGGTGACAGATGACAGATGACAGATGACAGATGTCAGATGACAGATGACAGATGACAAATGACAGATGACAGATGACAGATGTCAGATGACAGATGACAGATGACAGATGACAGATGACAGATGACAGATGACAGATGACAGAGACAGATGACAGATGACAGATGACAGATGACAGATGACGGATGACAGATGACAGATGACAGATGACAGATGACAGATGACAGATGACAGATGACAGATGACAGATGACAGATGACAGATGACAGATGACAGATGACAGATGACAGATGACAGATGACAGATGACAGATGACAGATGACAGATGACAGATGACGGATTACAGATGACAGATGACAGATGACAGATGACAGATGACAGATGACAGATGACAGATGACAGATGACAGATAACAGATGACAGATGACAGATGACAGATGACAGATGACAGATGACAGATGACAGATGACAGATGACAGATGACAGACGACAGATGACAGATGACAGATGACAGATGACAGATGACAGATGACAGATGACAGATGACAGATGACGGATGACGGATGACAGGTGACAGATGACAGATGACAGATGACAGATGACAGATAACAGATGACAGATGACAGATGACAGATGACAGATGACAGATGACAGATGACAGATGACAGATGACAGATGACAGATGTCAGATGACAGATGTCAGATGACAGATGACAGATGACGGATGACAGATGACAGATGACAGATGACAGATGACAGATGACAGATGACAGATGACAGATGACAGATGACAGATGACAGATGACAGATGACAGATGACAGATGACAGATGACAGATGACAGATGACAGATGACAGATGACAGATGAGAGATGACAGATGACAGATGACAGATGACGGATGACAGATGACAGATGACAGATGGCAAATGAGAGATTACAAATGACAGATGAAAGATGACAGATGACACATGACACATTACAGATGACAGATGATAGATGACATATGAAAGATGACAGATGACATATGACAGATGACCGATTGCAGACGACAAATGACAGGTGACAAATGACAGATGACAGATGACATATGACAGATGACAGATGATAGATGACAGATGACAGATGGCAAATGATAGATGACAAATGACAGATGAAAGATGACAGATGACAGATGACACATGACAGATTACAGATGACAGATGATAGATAACATATGAAAGATGACAGATGACATATGACAGATGACAGATGACATATGACATATGACAGATCACAGATGACAGATGACAGATGACAGATGACAGATGACAGATGACAGATGACAGATGACGGATGACAGATGACAGATGACAGATGACAGATGACAGATGACAGATGACAGATGACAGATGACAGATGACAGATGACAGATGACAGATGACAGATGACGGATGACAGATGACAGATGGCAAATGAGAGATTACAAATGACAGATGAAAGATGACAGATGACATATGAAAGATGACATATGACATATGACGGATGACAGATGATAAAAGACAGAAGACAGATGACGGATGACAGATGACAGATGACAGATGACAGATGACAGATGCCAGATGACAGATGACATATGACAGATGACAGATGATAGATGACAGATGACAGATGGCAAATGATAGATGACAAATGACAGATGAAAGATGACAGATGACAGATGACACATGACAGATTACAGATGACAGATGATAGATAACATATGAAAGATGACAGATGACATATGACAGATGACAGATGACATATGACATATGACAGATCACAGATGACAGATGACAGATGACAGATGACAGATGACAGATGACAGATGACAGATGACGGATGACAGATGACAGATGACAGATGACAGATGACAGATGACAGATGACAGATGACAGATGACAGATGACAGATGACAGATGACAGATGACAGATGACGGATGACAGATGACAGATTACAGATGACAGATGACAGATGAGAGATGACGGATGACAGATGACAGATGACAGATGACAGATGACAGATGACAGATGACGGATGACAGATGACAGATGACAGATGACAGATGACAGATGACAGATGACAGATGACAGATGACAGATGACAGATGACAGATGACAGATGACAGATGACAGATGACAGATGACAGATGACAGATGACAGATGACAGATGACAGATGACAGATGACAGATGACAGATGACAGATGACGGATGACAGATGACAGATGACAGATGACAGATGACAGATGACAGATGACAGATGACAGATGACAGATGACAGATGACAGATGACAGATGACAGATGACAGATGACAGATGACAGATGACAGATGACAGATGACAGATGACAGATGACAGATGACAGATGACAGATGACAGATGACAGATGACAGATGACAGATGACAGATGACAGATGACAGATGACAGATGACAGATGACAGATGACAGATGACAGATGACAGATGACAGATGACAGATGACAGATGACAGATGACAGATGACAGATCACAGATGACAGATGACAGATGACAGATAACAGATGACAGACGACAAATGACAGAAGACAGATGACAGATGACAGATGACAGATGACAGATGACAGATGACAGATGACAGATGACAGATGACAGATGACAGATGACAGATGACAGATGACAGATGACAGATGACAGATGACAGATGACAGATGACAGATGACAGATGACAGATGACAGATGACAGATGACAGATGACAGATGACAGATGACAGATGACAGATGACAGATGACAGATGACAGATGACAGATCACAGATGACAGATGACAGATGACAGATGACAGATGACAGATCACAGATGACAGATGACAGATGACAGATAACAGATGACAGACGACAAATGACAGAAGACAGATGACAGATGACAAATGACAGATGACAGATGACAGATGACAGATGACAGGTGACAGATAACAGATGACAGATGACAGATGACAAAAAACGGAAGACAAATGACAGATGACAAATGACAGAAGACAGATGACAGATGACAGATGACAGATGATAAATGACAGAAGACAGGTGACAGATAACAGATGACAGATGACGGATGACAGATGACAGATGACAGATCACAGATGACAGATGACAGATGACAGATAACAGATGACAGACGACAAATGACAGAAGACAGATGACAGATGACAAATGACAGATGACAGATGACAGATGACAGATGACAGGTGACAGATAACAGATGACAGATGACAGATGACAAAAAACGGAAGACAAATGACAGATGACAAATGACAGAAGACAGATGACAGATGACAGATGACAGATGATAAATGACAGAAGACAGGTGACAGATAACAGATGACAGATGACAGATGACAAAAAACGGAAGACAAATGACAGATGACAAATGACAGAAGACAGATGACAGATGACAAATGACAGATGACAGATGACAGATGACAGATGACAGGTGACAGATAACAGATGACAGATGACAGATGACAAAAAACGGAAGACAAATGACAGATGACAAATGACAGAAGACAGATGACAGATGACAGATGACAGATGACAGATGACAGATGACAGATGACAGATGACAGATGACAGATGACAGATGACAGATGACAGATGACAGATGACAGATCACAGATGACAGATGACAGATGACAGATAACAGATGACAGACGACAAATGACAGAAGACAGATGACAGATGACAAATGACAGATGACAGATGACAGATGACAGATGACAGGTGACAGATAACAGATGACAGATGACAGATGACAAAAAACGGAAGACAAATGACAGATGACAAATGACAGAAGACAGATGACAGATGACAGATGACAGATGATAAATGACAGAAGACAGGTGACAGATAACAGATGACAGATGACAGATGACAAAAAACGGAAGACAAATGACAGATGACAAATGACAGAAGACAGATGACAGATGACAGATGACAGATGATAAATGACAGAAGACAGATGACGGATGACAGATGACAGATGACAGATGCCAGATGACAGATGACATATGACAGATGACAGATGCCAGATGACAGATGACATATGACAGATGACAGATGACAGATGATAGATGACAGATGACAGATGGCAAATGATAGATGACAAATGACAGATGACAGATGAGAGATGACAGATGACAGATGACAGATAACAGATGACAGATGACAAATGACTGAAGACAGATGACAGATGAAAGATGACAGATGACAGATGACAAATAACAGATGACAGATGACAGATGATAAAAGACAGAAGACAGATGACGGATGACAGATGACAGATGACAGATGACAGATGACAGATGCCAGATGACAGATGACATATGACAGATGACAGATGATAGATGACAGATGACAGATGGCAAATGATAGATGACAAATGACAGATGAAAGATGACAGATGACAGATGACACATGACAGATTACAGATGACAGATGATAGATAACATATGAAAGATGACAGATGACATATGACAGATGACAGATGACATATGACATATGACAGATCACAGATGACAGATGATAGATGACATATGAAAGATGACAGATGACATATGACAGATGACCGATTGCAGACGACAAATGACAGGTGACAGATGACAGATGACAGATAACAGATGACAGATGACAAGTGACAGATGACGGATGACAAATGACAGATGACAGATGACAGACCACAGATGACACATGACAGATTACAGATGACAGATGACAGATGACAGATGACAGATAACAGATGACAGATGACAGATGATAAAAGACAGAAGACAGATGACGGATGACAGATGACAGATGACAGATGACAAAAAACGGATGACAAATGACACATGACAAATGACAGAAGACAGATGACAGATGACAGATGACAGATGACAGATGACAGATGACAGATGACAGATGACAGATGACAGATGACATATGACATATGACGGATGACCTTTTGCAGATGACAGATGACAGGTGACAGATAACAGATGACAGATGACAAAAAACGGATGACAAATGACAGATGACAAATGACAGAAGACAGATGACAGATGACAGATGATAAAAGACAGAAGACAGATGACGGATGACAGATGACAGATGACAGATGACAGATGCCAGATGACAGATGACATATGACAGATGACAGATGACAGATGCCAGATGACAGATGACATATGACAGATGACAGATGATAGATGACAGATGACAGATGACAGATGGCAAATGACAGTTGACAAATGACAGATGAGAGATGACAGATGACAGATGACAGATGACAGATGACAGATGACAGATGACAGATGACAGATGACAGATGACAGATGACAGATGACAGATGACCGATGACAGATGACAGATGACAGATGACAGATGACGGATGACAGATGACAGATGACAGATGACAGATGACAGATGACAGATGACAGATGACAGATGACGGATGACAGATGACAGATGACAGATGACAGATGACAGATGACAGATGACAGATGACAGATGACAGATGACAGATGACAGATGACAGATGACAGATGACGGATGACAGATGACAGATTACAGATGACAGATGACAGATGAGAGATGACGGATGACAGATGACAGATGACAGATGACAGATGACAGATGACAGATGACGGATGACAGATGACAGATGACAGATGACAGATGACAGATGACAGATGACAGATGACAGATGACAGATGACAGATGACAGATGACAGATGACAGATGACAGATGACAGATGACAGATGACAGATGACAGATGACAGATGACAGATGACAGATGACAGATGACGGATGACAGATGACAGATGACAGATGACAGATGACAGATGACAGATGACAGATGACAGATGACAGATGACAGATGACAGATGACAGATGACAGATGACAGATGACAGATGACAGATGACAGATGACAGATGACAGATGACAGATGACAGATGACAGATGACAGATGACAGATGACAGATGACAGATGACAGATGACAGATGACAGATGACAGATGACGGATGACAGATGACAGATGACAGAAGACAGATGACAGATGACAGATGACAGATGACAGATGACAGATGACAGATGACAGATGACAGATTACAGATGACAGATGACAGATGACAGATGACAGATGACAAATGACAGATGACAGATGACAGATGACAGATGACAGATGACAGATGACAGATGACAGATGACAGATGACAGATGACAGATGACAGATGACAGATGGCATATGACAGATTACACATGACAGATTATAGATGACAGATGATAGATGACATATGAAAGATGACAGATGACATATGACATATGACGGATGATCGATTGCAGATGACAGATGACAGGTGACAGATAACAGATGACAGATGACAGATGACAGATGACAGATGACAGATGACAGATGACAGATGACAGATGACAGATGACAAATGACAGATGGCATATGACAGATTACACATGACAGATTACAGATGACAGATGATAGATGACATATGAAAGATGACAGATGACATATGACATATGACGGATGACCTTTTGCAGATGACAGATGACAGGTGACAGATAACAGATGACAGATGACAAAAAACGGATGACAAATGACAGATGACAAATGACAGAAGACAGATGACAGATGACAGATGATAAAAGACAGAAGACAGATGACGGATTACAGATGACAGATGACAGATGACAGATGACAGATGACAAAAAACGGATGACAAATGACACATGACAAATGACAGAAGACAGATGACAGATGACAGATGACAGATGACAGATGACAGATGACAGATGACAGATGACAGATGACAGATGACAGATGACAGATGACAGATGACAGATGACAGATGACAGATGACAGATGACAGATCACAGATGACAGATGACAGATGACAGATAACAGATGACAGATGACAAATGACAGAAGACAGATGACAGATGACAGATGACAAATGACAGTTGACAGATGACAGATGACAGCTGACAGATGACAGATGACAGATGACAGATGACAGATGACAGATGACAGATGACAGATGACAGATGACAGATGACAGATGACAGATGACAGATGACGGATGACAGATGACAGATGACAGATGACAGATGACAGATGACAGATGACAGATGACAGATGACAGATGACAGATGACAGATGACAGATGACAGATGACAGATGACAGATGACAGATGACAGATGACAGATGACAGATGACAGATGACAGATGACAGATGACAGATGACAGATGACAGATGACAGATGACAGATGACAGATGACAGATGACAGATGACAGATGACAGATGACAGATGACAGATGACAGATGACAGATGACAGATGACAGATGACAGATGACAGATGACAGATGACAGATGACAGATGACAGATGACAGATGACAGATGACAGATGACAGATGACAGATGACAGATGACAGATGACAGATGACAGATGACAGATGACAGATGACAGATGACAGATGACAGATGACAGATGACAGATGACAGATGACAGATGACAGATGACAGATGACAGATGACAGATGACAGATGACAGATGACAGATGGCATATGACAGATTACACATGACAGATTACAGATGACAGATGATAGATGACATATGAAAGATGACAGATGACATATGACATATGACGGATGACCGATGACAGATGACAGATGACAGATGACAGATGACAGATGACAGATGACAGATGACAGATGACAGATGACAGATGACAGATGACAGATGACAGATGACAGATGACAGATGACAGATGACAGATGACAGATGACAGATGACAGATGACAGATGACAGATGACAGATGACAGATGACAGATGACAAATGACAGATGGCATATGACAGATTACACATGACAGATTACAGATGACAGATGATAGATGACATATGAAAGATGACAGATGACATATGACATATGACGGATGACCTTTTGCAGATGACAGATGACAGGTGACAGATAACAGATGACAGATGACAAAAAACGGATGACAAATGACAGATGACAAATGACAGAAGACAGATGACAGATGACAGATGATAAAAGACAGAAGACAGATGACGGATGACAGATGACAGATGACAGATGACAGATGACAGATGACAAAAAACGGATGACAAATGACACATGACAAATGACAGAAGACAGATGACAGATGACAGATGACAGATGACAGATGACAGATGACAGATGACAGATGACAGATGACAGATGACAGATGACAGATGACAGATGACAGATGACAGATGACAGATCACAGATGACAGATGACAGATGACAGATAACAGATGACAGATGACAAATGACAGAAGACAGATGACAGATGACAGATGACAAATGACAGATGACAGATGACAGATGACAGCTGACAGATGACAGATGACAGATGACAGATGACAGATGACAGATGACAGATGACAGATGACAGATGACAGATGACAGATGACAGATGACAGATGACAGATGACAGATGACAGATGACAGATGACAGATGGCATATGACAGATTACACATGACAGATTACAGATGACAGATGATAGATGACATATGAAAGATGACAGATGACATATGACATATGACGGATGACCGATTGCAGATGACAGATGACAGGTGACAGATAACAGATGACAGATGACAAAAAACGGATGACAAATTACACATGACAAATGACAGAAGACAGATGACAGATGACAGATGACAGATGACAGATGACAAAAAACGGATGACAAATGACACATGACAAATGACAGAAGACAGATGACAGATGACAGATGACAGATGACAGATGACAGATGACAGATGACAGATGACAGATGACAAATGGCAGATGGCATATGACAGATTACACATGACAGATTACAGATGACAGATGATAGATGACATATGAAAGATGACAGATGACAGATGACAGATGACAGATGACAGAAGATAGATGACAGATGACAGATGATAAAAGACAGAAGACAGATGACGGATGACAGATGACAAAAAAAGGATGACAAATGACAGATGACAAATGACAGAAGACAGATGACAGATGACAGATGATAAAAGACAGAAGACAGATGACGGATGACAGATGACAGATGACAGATGACAGATGACAGATGACAGATGACAGATGACAGATGACAGATGACAGATGCCAGATGACAGATGACATATGACAGATGACAGATGACAGATGCCAGATGACAGATGACATATGACAGATGACAGATGATAGATGACAGATGACAGATGACAGATGACAAAAAACGGATGACAAATGACAGATGACAAATGACAGAAGACAGATGACAGATGACAGATGATAAAAGACAGAAGACAGATGACGGATGACAGATGACAGATGACAGATGACAGATGACAGATGACAGATGCCAGATGACAGATGACATATGACAGATGACAGATGACAGATGCCAGATGACAGATGACATATGACAGATAACAGATGATAGATGACAGATGACAGATGACAGATGGCAAATGACAGTTGACAAATGACAGATGAGAGATGACAGATGACAGATGACAGATGACAGATGACAGATGACAGATAACAGAAGACAGATGACAGATGACAGATGATAAAAGACAGAAGACAGATGACGGATGACAGATGACAGATGACAGATGACAGATGACAGATGCCAGATGACAGATGACAGATGACAGATGACAGATGCCAGATGACAGATGACATATGACAGATGACAGATGACAGATGCCAGATGACAGATGACATATGACAGATGACAGATGATAGATGACAGATGACAGATGACAGATGGCAAATGACAGTTGACAAATGACAGATGAGAGATGACAGATGACAGATGACAGATGACAGATGACAGATGACAGATGACAGATGACAGATGACAGATGACAGATGACAGATGACCGATGACAGATGACAGATGACAGATGACAGATGACAGATGACGGATGACAGATGACAGATGACAGATGACAGATGACAGATGACAGATGACAGATGACGGATGACAGATGACAGATGACAGATGACAGATGACAGATGACAGATGACAGATGACAGATGACAGATGACAGATGACAGATGACAGATGACAGATGACAGATGACAGATGACAGATGACAGATGACGGATGACAGATGACAGATTACAGATGACAGATGACAGATGACAGATGACAGATGACGGATGACAGATGACAGATGACAGATGACAGATGACAGATGACAGATGACGGATGACAGATGACATATGACAGATGACAGATGACAGATGACAGATGACAGATGACAGATGACAGATGACAGATGACAAATGACAGATGACAGATGACAGATGACAGATGACAGATGACAGATGACAGATGACAGATGACAGATGACAGATGACAGATGACAGATGACAGATGACAGATGACAGATGACAGATGACAGATGACAGATGACAGATGACAGATGACAGATGACAGATGACAGATGACAGATGACAGATGACAGATGACAGAGGACAGATGACAGATGACAGATGACAGATGACAGATGACAGATGACAGATGACAGATGACAGATGACAGATGACAGATGACAGATGACAGATGAAGGATGACAGATGACAGATGACGGATGACAGATGACAGATGACAGATGACAGATGACAGATGACAGATGACAGATGACAGATGACAGATGACAGATGACAGATGACAGATGACAGATGACAGATGACAGATGACAGATGACAGATGACAGATGACAGATGACAGATGACAGATGACAGATGACAGATGACAGATGACAGATGACAGATGACGGATGACGGATGACAGATGACAGATGACAGATGACAGATGACAGATGACAGATGACAGATGACAGATGACAGATGACAGATGACAGATGACAGATGACAGATGACAGAGGACAGATGACAGATGACAGATGACAGATGACAGATGACAGATGACAGATGACAGATGACAGATGACAGATGACAGATCACAGATGACAGATGACAGATGACAGATAACAGATGACAGATGACAAATGACAGAAGACAGATGACAGATGACAGATGACAAATGACAGATGACAGATGACAGATGACAGCTGACAGATGACAGATGACAGATGACAGATGACAGATGACAGATGACAGATGACAGATGACAGATGACAGATGACAGATGACAGATGACAGATGACAGATGACAGATGACAGATGACAGATGGCATATGACAGATTACACATGACAGATTACAGATGACAGATGATAGATGACATATGAAAGATGACAGATGACATATGACATATGACGGATGACCGATTGCAGATGACAGATGACAGGTGACAGATAACAGATGACAGATGACAAAAAACGGATGACAAATTACACATGACAAATGACAGAAGACAGATGACAGATGACAGATGACAGATGACAGATGACAAAAAACGGATGACAAATGACACATGACAAATGACAGAAGACAGATGACAGATGACAGATGACAGATGACAGATGACAGATGACAGATGACAGATGACAGATGACAAATGGCAGATGGCATATGACAGATTACACATGACAGATTACAGATGACAGATGATAGATGACATATGAAAGATGACAGATGACAGATGACAGATGACAGATGACAGAAGACAGATGACAGATGACAGATGATAAAAGACAGAAGACAGATGACGGATGACAGATGACAAAAAAAGGATGACAAATGACAGATGACAAATGACAGAAGACAGATGACAGATGACAGATGATAAAAGACAGAAGACAGATGACGGATGACAGATGACAGATGACAGATGACAGATGACAGATGACAGATGACAGATGACAGATGACAGATGCCAGATGACAGATGACATATGACAGATGACAGATGACAGATGCCAGATGACAGATGACATATGACAGATGACAGATGATAGATGACAGATGACAGATGACAGATGACAAAAAACGGATGACAAATGACAGATGACAAATGACAGAAGACAGATGACAGATGACAGATGATAAAAGACAGAAGACAGATGACGGATGACAGATGACAGATGACAGATGACAGATGACAGATGCCAGATGACAGATGACATATGACAGATGACAGATGACAGATGCCAGATGACAGATGACATATGACAGATAACAGATGATAGATGACAGATGACAGATGACAGATGGCAAATGACAGTTGACAAATGACAGATGAGAGATGACAGATGACAGATGACAGATGACAGATGACAGATAACAGAAGACAGATGACAGATGACAGATGATAAAAGACAGAAGACAGATGACGGATGACAGATGACAGATGACAGATGACAGATGACAGATGCCAGATGACAGATGACAGATGACAGATGACAGATGCCAGATGACAGATGACATATGACAGATGACAGATGACAGATGCCAGATGACAGATGACATATGACAGATGACAGATGATAGATGACAGATGACAGATGACAGATGGCAAATGACAGTTGACAAATGACAGATGAGAGATGACAGATGACAGATGACAGATGACAGATGACAGATGACAGATGACAGATGACAGATGACAGATGACAGATGACCGATGACAGATGACAGATGACAGATGACAGATGACAGATGACGGATGACAGATGACAGATGACAGATGACAGATGACAGATGACAGATGACAGATGACGGATGACAGATGACAGATGACAGATGACAGATGACAGATGACAGATGACAGATGACAGATGACAGATGACAGATGACAGATGACAGATGACAGATGACAGATGACAGATGACAGATGACAGATGACAGATGACGGATGACAGATGACAGATTACAGATGACAGATGACAGATGACAGATGACAGATGACGGATGACAGATGACAGATGACAGATGACAGATGACAGATGACAGATGACGGATGACAGATGACATATGACAGATGACAGATGACAGATGACAGATGACAGATGACAGATGACAGATGACAGATGACAGATGACAAATGACAGATGACAGATGACAGATGACAGATGACAGATGACAGATGACAGATGACAGATGACAGATGACAGATGACAGATGACAGATGACAGATGACAGATGACAGATGACAGATGACAGATGACAGATGACAGATGACAGATGACAGATGACAGATGACAGATGACAGATGACAGATGACAGATGACAGATGACAGATGACAGATGACAGAGGACAGATGACAGATGACAGATGACAGATGACAGATGACAGATGACAGATGACAGATGACAGATGACAGATGACAGATGACAGATGACAGATGACAGATGAAGGATGACAGATGACAGATGACGGATGACAGATGACAGATGACAGATGACAGATGACAGATGACAGATGACAGATGACAGATGACAGATGACAGATGACAGATGACAGATGACAGATGACAGATGACAGATGACAGATGACAGATGACAGATGACAGATGACAGATGACAGATGACAGATGACAGATGACAGATGACAGATGACAGATGACAGATGACAGATGACAGATGACGGATGACGGATGACAGATGACAGATGACAGATGACAGATGACAGATGACAGATGACAGATGACAGATGACAGATGACAGATGACAGATGACAGATGACAGATGACAGAGGACAGATGACAGATGACAGATGACAGATGACAGATGACAGATGACAGATGACAGATGACAGATGACAGATGACAGATGACAGATGACAGATGACAGATGAAGGATGACAGATGACAGATGACAGATGACAGATGACAGATGACGGATGACAGATGACAGATGACAGATGACAGCTGACAGATGACAGATAACAGATGACAGATGACAGATGACAGATGACAGATGACAGGTGACAGATGACAGATGACAGATGACAGATGACAGATGACAGATGACAGATGACAGATGACAGATGACAGATGACAGATGACAGATGACAGATGACAGATGACAGATGACAGATGACAGATGACAGATGACAGATGACAGATGACGGATGACAGATGACATATGACAGATGGCAGATGGCAAATGACAGATTACAAATGACAGATGAAAGATGACAGATCACACATGACAGATTACAGATGACAGATGATAGATGACATATGAAAGATCACAGATGACAGATGACAGATGACAGATGACAGATGACAGATGACAGATGACAGATGACGGATGACAGATGACAGATGACAGATGACAGATGACAGATGACAGATGACAGATGACAGATGACAGATCACAGATGACAGATGACAGATGACAGATAACAGATGACAGACGACAAATGACAGAAGACAGATGACAGATGACAAATGACAGATGACAGATGACAGATGACAGATGACAGATGACAGATGACAGATGACAGATGACAGATGGCATATGACAGATGACACATGACAGATTACAGATGACAGATGATAGATGACATATGAAAGATGACATATGACATATGACATATGACGGATGACCGATTGCAGATGACAGATGACAGGTGACAGATAACAGATGACAGATGACAGATGACAAAAAACGGAAGACAAATGACAGATGACAAATGACAGAAGACAGATGACAGATGACAGATGACAGATGATAAATGACAGAAGACAGATGACGGATGACAGATGACAGATGACAGATGACAGATGCCAGATGACAGATGACATATGACAGATGACAGATGCCAGATGCCAGATGACAGATGACATATGACAGATGACAGATGACAGATGATAGATGACAGATGACAGATGGCAAATGACAGATGACAAATGACAGATGACAGATGAGAGATGACAGATGACAGATGACAGATGACAGATAACAGATGACAGATGACAAATGACAGAAGACAGATGACAGATGAAAGATGACAGATGACAAATAACAGATGACAGATGACAGATGATAAAAGACAGAAGACAGATGACGGATGACAGATGACAGATGACAGATGACAGATGACAGATGCCAGATGACAGATGACATATGACAGATGACAGATGATAGATGACAGATGACAGATGGCAAATCATAGATGACAAATGACAGATGAAAGATGACAGATGACAGATGACACATGACAGATTACAGATGACAGATGATAGATAACATATGCAAGATGACAGATGACATATGACAGATGACAGATGACATATGACAGATCACAGATGACAGATGATAGATGACATATGAAAGATGACAGATGACATATGACAGATGACCGATTGCAGACGACAAATGACAGGTGACAGATGACAGATGACAGATGACAGATCACAGATCACAGATGACAGATGACCGATGACAGATAACAGATGACAGATGACAAATGACAGATGACAGATGACAAATGACAGATGACAGATGACAGACCACAGATGACACATGACAGATTACAGATGACAGATGACAGATGACAGATGACAGATAACAGATGACAGATGACAAAAGACAGAAGACAGATGACGGATGACAGATGACGGATGACAGATGACAGATGGCAGATGACAGATGACAGATGACAGATTGCAAATGACAGATTACAAATGACAGATGCAAGATGACAGATGACACATGACAGATTACAGATGACATATGATAGATGACATATGAAAGATGACAGATGACATATGACATATGACAGATGACCGATTGCAGACGACAAATGACAGGTGACAGATGACAGATGACAGATGACAGATGACAGATCACAGATGACAGATGACAGATGACAGATAACAGATGACAGATGACAAATGACAGAAGACAGATGACAGATGACAGATGACAAATGACAGATGACAGATGACAGATGACAGCTGACAGATGACAGATGACAGATGACAGATGACAGATGACAGATGACAGATAACAGATGACAGATGACAGATGACAGATGGCATATGACAGATTACACATGACAGATTACAGATGACAGATGATAGATGACATATGAAAGATGACAGATGACATATGACATATGACGGATGACCGATTGCAGATGACAGATGACAGGTGACAGATAACAGATGACAGATGACAAAAAACGGATGACAAATGACACATGACAAATGACAGAAGACAGATGACAGATGATAAAAGACAGAAGACAGATGACGGATGACAGATGACAGATGACAGATGACAGATGACAGCTGACAGATGACAGATGACAGATGACAGATGACAGATGACAGATGACAGATGACAGATGACAGATGACAGATGACAGATGACAGGTGACAGATGACAGATGACATGTGACAGATGACAGATGACAGATGACAGATGACAGATGACAGATGACAGATGACAGATGACAGATGGCATATGACAGATTACACATGACAGATTACAGATGACAGATGATAGATGACATATGAAAGATAACAGATGACATATGACATATGACGGATGACCGATTGCAGATGACAGATGACAGGTGACAGATAACAGATGACAGATGACAAAAAACGGATGATAAATGACAGATGACAAATGACAGAAGACAGATGACAGATGACAGATGATAAAAGACAGAAGACAGATGACGGATGACAGATGACAGATGACAGATGACAGATGACAGATGACAGATGCCAGATGACAGATGACATATGACAGATGACAGATGACAGATGACAGATGACAGATGACAGATGACAGATGACAGATGACAGATGACAGATGACAGATGACAGATGACAGATGACAGATGACAGATGACAGATGACAGATGACAGATGACAGATGACAGATGACAGATGACGGATGACGGATGACAGATGACAGATGACAGATGACAGATGACAGATGACAGATGACAGATGACAGATGACAGATGACAGATGACAGATGACAGATGACAGATGACAGATGACAGATGACAGATGACAAATGACAGATGACAGATGACAGATGACAGATGACAGATGACAGATGACAGATGACAGATGACAGATGACAGATGACAGATGACAGATGACAGATGACGGATGACAGATGACAGATGACAGATGACAGCTGACAGATGACAGATAACAGATGACAGATGACAGATGACAGATGACAGATGACAGGTGACAGATGACAGATGACAGATGACAGATGACAGATGACAGATGACAGATGACAAATGACAGATGACAAATGACAGATGACAGATGACAGATGACGGATGACAGATGACATATGACAGATGACAGATGGCAAATGACAGATTACAAATGACAGATGAAAGATGACAGATGACACATGACAGATTACAGATGACAGATGATAGATGACATATGAAAGATCACAGATGACAGATGACAGATGACAGATGACAGATGACAGATGTCAGATGACAGATGACGGATGACAGATGACAGATGACAGATGACAGATGACCGATGACAGATGACAGATGACAGATAACAGATCACAGATGACAGATGACAGATGACAGATGACAGACGACAAATGACAGAAGACAGATGACAGATGACAAATGACAGATGACAGATGACAGATGACAGATGACAGATGACAGATGACAGATGACAGATGACAGATGACAGATGACAGATGACAGATGGCATATGACAGATGACACATGACAGATTACAGATGACAGATGATAGATGACATATGAAAGATGACATATGACATATGACATATGACGGATGACCGATTGCAGATGACAGATGACAGGTGACAGATAACAGATGACAGATGACAGATGACAAAAAACGGAAGACAAATGACAGATGACAAATGACAGAAGACAGATGACAGATGACAGATGATAAATGACAGAAGACAGATGACGGATGACAGATGACAGATGACAGATGACAGATGCCAGATGACAGATGACATATGACAGATGACAGATGCCAGATGCCAGATGACAGATGACATATGACAGATGACAGATGACAGATGATAGATGACAGATGACAGATGGCAAATGACAGATGACAAATGACAGATGACAGATGAGAGATGACAGATGACAGATGACAGATGACAGATAACAGATGACAGATGACAAATGACAGAAGACAGATGACAGATGAAAGATGACAGATGACAGATGACAAATAACAGATGACAGATGACAGATGATAAAAGACAGAAGACAGATGGCGGATGACAGATGACAGATGACAGATGACAGATGACAGATGCCAGATGACAGATGACATATGACAGATGACAGATGATAGATGACAGATGACAGATGGCAAATCATAGATGACAAATGACAGATGAAAGATGACAGATGACAGATGACACATGACAGATTACAGATGACAGATGATAGATAACATATGCAAGATGACAGATGACATATGACAGATGACAGATGACATATGACAGATCACAGATGACAGATGATAGATGACATATGAAAGATGACAGATGACATATGACAGATGACCGATTGCAGACGACAAATGACAGGTGACAGATGACAGATGACAGATGACAGATCACAGATCACAGATGACAGATGACCGATGACAGATAACAGATGACAGATGACAAATGACAGATGACAGATGACAAATGACAGATGACAGATGACAGACCACAGATGACACATGACAGATTACAGATGACAGATGACAGATGACAGATGACAGATAACAGATGACAGATGACAAAAGACAGAAGACAGATGACGGATGACAGATGACGGATGACAGATGACAGATGGCAGATGACAGATGACAGATGACAGATTGCAAATGACAGATTACAAATGACAGATGCAAGATGACAGATGACACATGACAGATTACAGATGACATATGATAGATGACATATGAAAGATGACAGATGACATATGACATATGACAGATGACCGATTGCAGACGACAAATGACAGGTGACAGATGACAGATGACAGATGACAGATGACAGATCACAGATGACAGATGACAAAAAACGGATGACAAATGACACATGACAAATGACAAAAGACAGATGACAGATGATAAAAGACAGAAGACAGATGACGGATGACAGATGACAGATGACAGATGACAGATGACAGCTGACAGATGACAGATGACAGATGACAGATGACAGATGACAGATGACAGATGACAGATGACAGATGACAGATGACAGATGACAGGTGACAGATGACAGATGACATGTGACAGATGACAGATGACAGATGACAGATGACAGATGACAGATGACAGATGACAGATGACAGATGGCATATGACAGATTACACATGACAGATTACAGATGACAGATGATAGATGACATATGAAAGATAACAGATGACATATGACATATGACGGATGACCGATTGCAGATGACAGATGACAGGTGACAGATAACAGATGACAGATGACAAAAAACGGATGACAAATGACAGATGACAAATGACAGAAGACAGATGACAGATGACAGATGATAAAAGACAGAAGACAGATGACGGATGACAGATGACAGATGACAGATGACAGATGACAGATGCCAGATGACAGATGACATATGACAGATGACAGATGACAGATGCCAGATGACAGATGACATATGACAGATGACAGATGATAGATGACAGATGACAGATGGCAAATGACAGTTGACAAATGACAGATGAGAGATGACAGATGACAGATGACAGATGACAGATGACAGATGACAGATGACAGATGACAGATGACAGATGACGGATGACAGATGACAGATGACAGATGACAGATGACAGATGACAGATGACAGATGACAGATGACGGATGACAGATGACAGATGACAGATGACAGATGACAGATGACAGATGACAGATGACAGATGACAGATGACAGATGACAGATGACAGATGACGGATGACAGATGACAGATGACAGATGACAGATGACAGATGACAGATGACAGATGACAGATGACGGATGACAGATGACAGATGACAGATGACAGATGACAGATGACAGATGACAGATGACAGATGACAGATGACAGATGACAGATGACAGATGACAGATGACAGATGACAGATGACAGATGACAGATGACAGATGACAGATGACAGATGACAGATGACAGATGACGGATGACAGATGACAGATGACAGATGACAGATGACAGATGACAGATGACAGATGACAGATGACAGATGACAGATGACAGATGACAGATGACAGATGACAGATGACAGATGACAGATGACAGATGACAGATGACGGATGACAGATGACAGATGACAGATGACAGATGACAGATGCCAGATGACAGATGACATATGACAGATGACAGATGACAGATGCCAGATGACAGATGACATATGACAGATGACAGATGATAGATGACAGATGACAGATGGCAAATGACAGTTGACAAATGACAGATGAGAGATGACAGATGACAGATGACAGATGACAGATGACAGATGACAGATGACAGATGACAGATGACAGATGACAGATGACAGATGACGGATGACAGATGACAGATGACAGATGACAGATGACAGATGACAGATGACAGATGACAGATGACGGATGACAGATGACAGATGACAGATGACAGATGACAGATGACAGATGACAGATGACAGATGACAGATGACAGATGACAGATGACAGATGACGGATGACAGATGACAGATGACAGATGACAGATGACAGATGACAGATGACAGATGACAGATGACGGATGACAGATGACAGATGACAGATGACAGATGACAGATGACAGATGACAGATGACAGATGACAGATGACAGATGACAGATGACAGATGACAGATGACAGATGACAGATGACAGATGACAGATGACAGATGACAGATGACAGATGACAGATGACGGATGACAGATGACAGATGACAGATGACAGATGACAGATGACAGATGACAGATGACAGATGACAGATGACAGATGACAGATGACAGATGACAGATGACAGATGACAGATGACAGATGACAGATGACAGATGACAGATGACGGATGACAGATGACAGATGACAGATGACAGATGACAGATGCCAGATGACAGATGACATATGACAGATGACAGATGACAGATGCCAGATGACAGATGACATATGACAGATGACAGATGATAGATGACAGATGACAGATGGCAAATGACAGTTGACAAATGACAGATGAGAGATGACAGATGACAGATGACAGATGACAGATGACAGATGACAGATGACAGATGACAGATGACAGATGACGGATGACAGATGACAGATGACAGATGACAGATGACAGATGACAGATGACAGATGACAGATGACAGATGACAGATGACAGATGACAGATGACAGATGACGGATGACAGATGACAGATGACAGATGACAGATGACAGATGACAGATGACAGATGACGGATGACAGATGACAGATGACAGATGACAGATGACAGATGACAGATGACAGATGACAGATGACGGATGACAGATGACAGATGACAGATGACAGATGACAGATGACAGATGACAGATGACAGATGACAGATGACAGATGACAGATGACAGATGACAGATGACAGATGACAGATGACAGATGACAGATGACAGATGACAGATGACAGATGACAGATGACAGATGACAGATGACAGATGACAGATGACAGATGACAGATGACAGACGACAGATGACAGATGACAGATGACAGATGACAGATGACAGATGACAGATGACAGATGACAGATGACAGATGGCAAATGACAGATGACAAATGACAGATGACAGATGACAGGTGACAGATGACAGGTGACAGATGACAGATGACAGATGACAGATGACAGATGACAAATGACAGATGACAGATGACAGATGACAGATGACAGATGACAGATGACAGATGACAGATGACAGATGACAGATGACAGATGACGGATGACAGATGACAGATGACAGATGACAGATGACAGATGACAGATGACAGATGACAGATGACAGATGACAGATGACAGATGACAGATGACAGATGACAGATGACAGATGACAGATGACAGATGACAGATGACAGAGGACAGATGACAGATGACAGATGACAGATGACAGATGACAGATGACAGATGACAGATGACAGATGACAGATGACAGATGACAGATGACAGATGACAGATGACAGATGACAGATGACAGATGACAGATGACGGATGACAGATGACAGATGACAGATGACAGATGACAGATGACAGATGACAGATGACAGATGACAGATGACAGATGACAGATGACAGATGACAGATGACAGATGACAGATGACAGATGACAGATGACAGATGACAGATGACAGATG
Source organism: Condylostylus longicornis (assembly GCF_029603195.1). Lineage (NCBI taxonomy): Eukaryota > Metazoa > Arthropoda > Insecta > Diptera > Dolichopodidae > Condylostylus > Condylostylus longicornis. The sequence goes on from NW_026578187.1 coordinate 1,019,186, forward strand.
ACAGATGACAGATGACAGATGACAGATGACAGATGACAGATGACAGGTGACAGATGACAGATGACAGATGAGAGATGACAGATGACAGATGACAGATGACGGATGACAGATGACAGATGACAGATGACAGATGACAGATAACAGATGACAGATGACAGATGACAGATGACAGATGACAGATGACAGATGACAGATGACAGATGACAGATGACAGATGACAGACGACAGATGACAGATGACAGATGACAGATGACGGATGACAGATGACAGATGATAGATGACAGATGACAGATGGCAAATGACAGATGACAAATGACAGATGACAGATGAGAGGTGACAGATGACAGATGACAGATGACAGATGTCAGATGACAGATGACAAATGACAGAAGACAGATGACATATGACAGATGACAGATGACAGATGACAGATGACAGATGACGGATGACAGATGACAGATGATAGAACAGATGACAGATGACAGATGACAGATGACAGATGACAGATAACAGATGACAGATGACAGATGACAGATGACAGATGACAGATGACAGATGACAGATGACAGATGACAGATGACAGATGACAGATGACAGATGACAGATGACAGATGACAGATGACAGATGACGGATGACAGATGACAGATGACACATGACAGATGACAGATGACAGATGACAGATGACAGATGACAGATGATAGATGACAGATGACAGATGGCAAATGACAGATGACAAATGACAGATGACAGATGAGAGGTGACAGATGACAGATGACAGATGACAGATGTCAGATGACAGATGACAAATGACAGAAGACAGATGACATATGACAGATGACAGATGACAGATGACAGATGACAGATGACGAATGACAGATGACAGATGATAGAACAGATGACAGATGACAGATGGCAAATGACAGATGACAAATGACAGATGACAGATGACAGATGACAGATGACAGGTGACAGATGACAGGTGACAGATGACAGATGACAGATGACAGATGACAGATGACAGATGACAGATGACAGCTGACAGATGACAGATGACAGATGACAGATGACAGATGACAGATGACAGATGACAGATGACCGATGACAGATGACAGATGACAGATGACAGATGACAGATGACAGATGACAGATGACAGATGACAGATGACAGATGACAGATGACAGATGACAGATGACAGATGACTGATGACAGATGGCAAATGACAGATGACAAATGACAGATGACAGATGACAGGTGACAGATGACAGGTGACAGATGACAGATGACAGATGACAGATGACAGATGACAGATGACAGCTGACAGATGACAGATGACAGATGACAGATGACAGATGACAGATGTCAGATGACAGATGACAAATGACAGAAGACAGATGACATATGACAGATGACAGATGACAGATGACGGATGACAGATGACAGATGAGAGATGACAGATGATAGATGACAGATGACAGATGACAGATGGCAAATGACAGATGACAAATGACAGATGACAGATGACAGGTGACAGATGACAGGTGACAGATGACAGATGACAGATGACAGATGACAGATGACAGATGACAGATGACAGCTGACAGATGACAGATGACAGATGACAGATGACAAATGACAGAAGACAGATGACAGAAGACAGATGACATATGACAGAAGACAGATGACATATGACAGATGACAGATGACAGATGACAGATGATAGATGACAGATGACAGATGACAGATGACAGATGACAGATGACAGATGACAGATGACAGATGACAGATGACAGATGACAGATGACAGATGACAGATGACAGATGACAGATGACAGATGACAGATGACAGATGACAGATGACAGATGACGGATGACAGATGACAGATGACAGATGACAGATGACAGATGACAGATGACAGATGACAGATGACGGATGACAGATGACAGATGACAGATGACAGATGACAGATGACAGATGGCAGATGACAGATGACAGATGACAGATGACAGATGACAGATGACAGATGACAGATGACAGATGACAGATGACAGATGACAGATGACAGATGACAGATGACAGATGACAGATGACAGATGACAGATGACAGATGACACATGACAGATGACAGATGACAGATGACAGATGACAGATGACAGATGACAGATGACAGATGACAGATGACAGATGACAGATGACAGATGACAGATGACAGATGACAGATGACAGATGACAGATGACAGATGACAGATGACAGATGACAGATGACAGATGACAGATGACAGATGACAGATGACAGATGATAGATGAAGATGACAGATGGCAAATGACAGATGACAAATGACAGATGACAGATGACAGGTGACAGATGACAGGTGACAGATGACAGATGACAGATGACAGATGTCAGATGACAGATGACAGATGACAGATGACAGATGACAGATGACAGATGACAGATGACAGATGACAGAAGACAGATGACGGATGACAGATGACAGATGACAGATGACAGATGACAGATGACAGATGACAGATGACAGATGACAGATGACAGATGACAAATGACAGATGACAGATGACAGATGACAGATGACAGATGACAGATGACAGATGACAGATGACAGATGACAGATGACAGATGACAGATGACAGATGACAGATGACAGATGACAGATGACAGATGACAGATGACAGATGACAGATGACAGATGACGGATGACAGATGACAGATGACAGATGACAGATGACAGATGACAGATGACGGATGACAGATGACAGATGAGAGATGACAGATGACAGATGACAGATGACAGATGACAGATGAGAGATGACAGATGACTGATGACAGACGACAGATGACAGATGACAGATGACAGATGACAGATGACAGATGACAGATGACAGATGACAGATGACAGATGACAGATGACAGATGACAGATGACAGATGACGGATGACAGATGACAGATGACAGATGACAGATGACAGATGACAGATAACAGATGACAGATGACAGATGACAGATGACAGATGACAGATGACAGATGACAGATGACAGATGACAGATGATAGATGACAGATGACAGATGACAGATGACAGATGACAGATGACAGATGACAGATGACAGATGACAGATGACGGATGACAGATGACAGATGACAGATGACAGATGACAGATGACAGATGCCAGATGACAGATGACATATGACAGATGACAGATGCCAGATGACAGATGACATATGACAGATGACAGATGACAGATGACAAATAACAGATGACAGATGATAAAAGACAGAAGACAGATGACGGATGACAGATGACAGATGACAGATGACAGATGACAGATGCCAGATGACAGATGACATATGACAGATGACAGATGATAGATGACAGATGACAGATGGCAAATGATAGATGACAAATGACAGATGAAAGATGACAGATGACACATGACAGATTACAGATGACAGATGATAGATAACATATGAAAGATGACAGATGACATATGACAGATGACAGATGACATATGACAGATCACAGAAGACAGATGATGGATGACATATGAAAGATGACAGATGACATATGACAGATGACCGATTGCAGACGACAAATGACAGGTGACAGATGACAGATGACAGATGACAGATCACAGATCACAGATGACAGATGACAGATAACAGATGACAGATGACAAATGACAGATGACAGATGAGAAATGACAGATGACAGATGACAGACCACAGATGACACATGACAGATTACAGATGACAGATGACAGATGACAGATGACAGATAACAGATGACAGATGACAGATGACAAAAGACAGAAAACAGATGACGGATGACAGATGACGGATGACAGATGACAGATGGCAGATGACAGATGACAGATGACAGATTGCAAATGACAGATGACAGATGACAGATGACAGATGACAGATGATAGATGACAGATGACAGATGACAGATGACAGATGACAGATGACAGATGACAGATGACAGATGACAGATGACGGATGACAGATGACAGATGACAGATGACAGATGACAGATGACAGATGCCAGATGACAGATGACATATGACAGATGACAGATGCCAGATGACAGATGACATATGACAGATGACAGATGACAGATGACAAATAACAGATGACAGATGATAAAAGACAGAAGACAGATGACGGATGACAGATGACAGATGACAGATGACAGATGACAGATGCCAGATGACAGATGACATATGACAGATGACAGATGATAGATGACAGATGACAGATGGCAAATGATAGATGACAAATGACAGATGAAAGATGACAGATGACACATGACAGATTACAGATGACAGATGATAGATAACATATGAAAGATGACAGATGACATATGACAGATGACAGATGACATATGACAGATCACAGAAGACAGATGATGGATGACATATGAAAGATGACAGATGACATATGACAGATGACCGATTGCAGACGACAAATGACAGGTGACAGATGACAGATGACAGATGACAGATCACAGATCACAGATGACAGATGACAGATAACAGATGACAGATGACAAATGACAGATGACAGATGAGAAATGACAGATGACAGATGACAGACCACAGATGACACATGACAGATTACAGATGACAGATGACAGATGACAGATGACAGATAACAGATGACAGATGACAGATGACAAAAGACAGAAAACAGATGACGGATGACAGATGACGGATGACAGATGACAGATGGCAGATGACAGATGACAGATGACAGATTGCAAATGACAGATTACAAATGACAGATGCAAGATGACAGATGACAGATGACACATGACAGATTACAGATGACATATGATAGATGACATATGAAAGATGACAGATGACATATGACATATGACAGATGACCGATTGCAGACGACAAATGACAGGTGACAGATGACAGATGACAGATGACAGATGACAGATGACAGATGCCAGATGACAGATGACATATGACAGATGACAGATGATAGATGACAGATGACAGATGGCAAATGATAGATGACAAATGACAGATGAAAGATGACAGATGACAGATGACACATGACAGATTACAGATGACAGATGATAGATAACATATGAAAGATGACAGATGACATATGACAGATGACAGATGACATATGACAGATCACAGATGACAGATGATGGATGACATATGAAAGATGACAGATGACATATGACAGATGACCGATTGCAGACGACAAATGACAGGTGACAGATGACAGATGACAGATGACAGATCACAGATCACAGATGACAGATGACAGATGACAGATAACAGATGACAGATGACAAATGACAGATGACAGATGACAAATGACAGATGACAGATGACAGACCACAGATGACACATGACAGATTACAGATGACAGATGACAGATGACAGATAACAGATGACAGATGACAAAAGACAGAAGAAAGATGACGGATGACAGATGACGGATGACAGATGACAGATGGCAGATGACAGATGACAGATGACAGATTGCAAATGACAGATTACAAATGACAGATGCAAGATGACAGATGACAGATGACACATGACAGATTACAGATGACATATGATAGATGACATATGAAAGATGACAGATGACATATGACATATGACAGATGACCGATTGCAGACGACAGATGACAGATGACGGATGACAGATGACAGATGACAGATGACAGATGACAGATGACAGATGACAGATGACAGATGAGAGATGACAGATGACAGATGACAGATGACAGATGACAGATGACAGATGACAGATGACAGATGACAGATGACAGATGACAGATGACAGATGACAGATGACAGATGACAGATGACAGATGACAGATGACAGATGACAGATGACAGATGACAGATGACAGATGACAGATGACAGATGACAGATGACAGATGACAGATGACATATGACGGATGACAGATGACAGATGACAGATGACAGATGACAGATGACAGATGACGGATGACAGATGACAGATGACAGATGACAGATGACAGATGACAGATGGCAGATGACAGATGACAGATGACAGATGACAGATGACAGATGACAGATGACAGATGACAGATGACAGATGACAGATGACAGATGACAGATGACAGATGACAGATGACAGATGACAGATGACAGATGACAGATGACAGATGACACATGACAGATGACAGATGACAGATGACAGATGACAGATGACAGATGACAGATGACAGATGACAGATGACAGATGACAGATGACAGATGACAGATGACAGATGACAGATGACAGATGACAGATGACAGATGACAGATGACAGATGACAGATGACAGATGACAGATGACAGATGATAGATGAAGATGACAGATGGCAAATGACAGATGACAAATGACAGATGACAGATGACAGGTGACAGATGACAGGTGACAGATGACAGATGACAGATGACAGATGTCAGATGACAGATGACAGATGACAGATGACAGATGACAGATGACAGATGACAGATGACAGATGACAGATGACAGAAGACAGATGACAGATGACAGATGACAGATGACAGATGACAGATGACAGATGACAGATGACAGATGACAGATGACAGATGACAGATGACAAATGACAGATGACAGATGACAGATGACAGATGACAGATGACAGATGACAGATGACAGATGACAGATGACAGATGACAGATGACAGATGACAGATGACAGATGACAGATGACAGATGACAGATGACAGATGACAGATGACGGATGACAGATGACAGATGACAGATGACAGATGACAGATGACAGATGACAGATGACGGATGACAGATGACAGATGACAGATGACAGATGACAGATGACAGATGACAGATGACAGATGAGAGATGGCAGATGACTGATGACAGATGACAGATGACAGATGACAGATGACAGATGACAGATGACAGATGACAGATGACAGATGACAGATGACAGATGACAGATGACGGATGACGGATGACAGATGACAGATGACAGATGACAGATGACAGATGACAGATAACAGATGACAGATGACAGATGTCAGATGACAGATGACAGATGACAGATGACAGATGACAGATGACAGATGACAGATGACAGATGACAGATGACAGATGACAGATGACAGATGACAGATGACAGATGACAGATGACAGATGACGGATGACAGATGACAGATGACAGATGACAGATGACAGATGACAGATGCCAGATGACAGATGACATATGACAGATGACAGATGCCAGATGACAGATGACATATGACAGATGACAGATGACAGATGACAAATAACAGATGACAGATGATAAAAGACAGAAGACAGATGACGGATGACAGATGACAGATGACAGATGACAGATGACAGATGCCAGATGACAGATGACATATGACAGATGACAGATGATAGATGACAGATGACAGATGGCAAATGATAGATGACAAATGACAGATGAAAGATGACAGATGACAGATGACACATGACAGATTACAGATGACAGATGATAGATAACATATGAAAGATGACAGATGACATATGACAGATGACAGATGACATATGACAGATCACAGAAGACAGATGATGGATGACATATGAAAGATGACAGATGACATATGACAGATGACCGATTGCAGACGACAAATGACAGGTGACAGATGACAGATGACAGATGACAGATCACAGATCACAGATGACAGATGACAGATAACAGATGACAGATGACAAATGACAGATGACAGATGAGAAATGACAGATGACAGATGACAGACCACAGATGACACATGACAGATTACAGATGACAGATGACAGATGACAGATGACAGATAACAGATGACAGATGACAGATGACAAAAGACAGAAGACAGATGACGGATGACAGATGACGGATGACAGATGACAGATGGCAGATGACAGATGACAGATGACAGATTGCAAATGACAGATTACAAATGACAGATGCAAGATGACAGATGACAGATGACACATGACAGATTACAGATGACATATGATAGATGACATATGAAAGATGACAGATGACATATGACATATGACAGATGACCGATTGCAGACGACAAATGACAGGTGACAGATGACAGATGACAGATGACAGATGACAGATGACAGATGCCAGATGACAGATGACATATGACAGATGACAGATGATAGATGACAGATGACAGATGGCAAATGATAGATGACAAATGACAGATGAAAGATGACAGATGACAGATGACACATGACAGATTACAGATGACAGATGATAGATAACATATGAAAGATGACAGATGACATATGACAGATGACAGATGACATATGACAGATCACAGATGACAGATGATGGATGACATATGAAAGATGACAGATGACATATGACAGATGACCGATTGCAGACGACAAATGACAGGTGACAGATGACAGATGACAGATGACAGATCACAGATCACAGATGACAGATGACAGATGACAGATAACAGATGACAGATGACAAATGACAGATGACAGATGACAAATGACAGATGACAGATGACAGACCACAGATGACACATGACAGATTACAGATGACAGATGACAGATGACAGATAACAGATGACAGATGACAAAAGACAGAAGAAAGATGACGGATGACAGATGACGGATGACAGATGACAGATGGCAGATGACAGATGACAGATGACAGATTGCAAATGACAGATTACAAATGACAGATGCAAGATGACAGATGACAGATGACACATGACAGATTACAGATGACATATGATAGATGACATATGAAAGATGACAGATGACATATGACATATGACAGATGACCGATTGCAGACGACAGATGACAGATGACGTATGACAGATGACAGATGACAGATGACAGATGACAGATGACAGATGACAGATGACAGATGAGAGATGACAGATGACAGATGACAGATGACAGATGACAGATGACAGATGACAGATGACAGATGACAGATGACAGATGGCATATGACAGATTACACATGACAGATTACAGATGACAGATGATAGATGACATATGAAAGATGACAGATGACATATGACATATGACGGATGACCGATTGCAGATGACAGATGACAGGTGACAGATAACAGATGACAGATGACAAAAAACGGATGACAAATGACAGATGACAAATGACAGAAGACAGATGACAGATGACAGATGACAGATGATAAAAGACAGAAGACAGATGACGAATGACAGATGACAGATGACAGATGACAGATGCCAGATGCCAGATGACAGATGACATATGACAGATGACAGATGATAGATGCCAGATGACAGATGACATATGACAGATGACAGATGATAGATGACAGATGACAGATGACAGATGGCAAATGACAGATGACAAATGACAGATGAGAGATGACAGATGACAGATGACAGATGACAGATAACAGATGACAGATGACGAATGACAGATGACAGATGACAGATGATAAAAGACAGAAAACAGATGACGGATGACAGATGACAGATGACAGATGACAGATGCCATATGACAGATGACATATGACAGATGACAGATGACAGATGACAGATGACAGATGACAGATGACAGATGACAGATGACAGATGACGGATGACAGATGACAGATGACAGATGACAGATGACAGATGACAGATGACAGATGACAGATGACGGATGACAGATGACAGATGACAGATGACAGATGACAGATGACAGATGACAGATGACAGATGACAGATGACAGATGACGGATGACAGATGACAGATGACAGATGACAGATGACAGATGACAGATAACAGATGACAGATGACAGATGACAGATGACAAATGACAGAAGACAGATGACATATGACAGATGACAGATGACAGATGACAGATGACGGATGACAGATGACACATGACAGATTACTGATGACAGATGATAGATAACATATGAAAGATGACAGATGACATATGACAGATGCCATATGACAGATGACATATGACAGATGACAGATGACAGATGGCATATGACAGATGACAAATGACAGATGACAGATGACAGGTGACAGATGACAGGTGACAGATGACAGATGACAGATGACAGATGACAGATGACAGATGACAGATGACAGCTGACAGATGACAGATGACAGATGACAGATGACAGATGTCAGATGACAGATGACAAATGACAGAAGACAGATGACATATGACAGATGACAGATGACAGATGACAGATGACGGATGACAGATGACAGATGACAGATGACAGATGATAGATGACAGGTGACAGATGACAGATGGCAAATGACAGATGACAAATGACAGATGACAGATGACAGGTGACAGATGACAGGTGACAGATGACAGATGACAGATGACAGATGACATATGACAGATGACAGATGACAGATGACAGATGACAGATGACGAATGACAGATGACAGATGACAGATGACAGATGATAGATGACAGGTGACAGATGACAGATGGCAAATGACAGATGACAAATGACAGATGACAGATGACAGGTGACAGATGACAGGTGACAGATGACAGATGACAGATGACAGATGACAGATGACAGATGACAGCTGACAGATGACAGATGACAGATGACAAATGACAGAAGACAGATGACATATGACAGATGACAGATGACGGATGACAGATGACAGATGACAGATGAAGTATGACAGATGACAGATGGCCAATTAGAGATGACAGATGACAGATGACAGATGACACATGACAGATTACAGATGAGAGATGACAGATTACAGATGACAGTTGACAGATGACAGATGACGGATGACAGATGACAGATGACAGATGACAGATGACAGATGGCATATGACAAATGACAGATGCCAGATGATATATGACAGATGACAGATGACAGATGATATATGACAAATGACAGATGGCCAATTAGAGATGACAGATGACAGATGAGAGATGACACATGACAAATTACAGATGAGAGATGACAGATTACAGATGACAGTTGACAGATGACAGATGACGGATGACAGATGACAGATGACAGATGACGGATGACAGATGACAGATGACAGATGAAGTATGACAGATGACAGATGGCCAATTAGAGATGACAGATGACAGATGACAGATGACACATGACAGATTACAGATGACAGATGACACATGACAGATTACAGATGAGAGATGACAGACTACAGATGACAGATGACAAATGACAGAAGACAGATGACATATGACAGATGACAGATGAAGTATGACAGATGACAGATGGCCAATTAGAGATGACAGATGACAGATGACAGATGACATATGACAGATGACAGATGGCGGATGACAGATGACAGATGAAGTATGACAGATGACAGATGGCCAATTAGAGATGACAGATGACAGATGACAGGTGACACATGACAGATTACAGATGAGAGATGACAGATTACAGATGACAGTTGACAGATGACAGATGACAGATGCCAGATGACAGATGACAGATGACAGATGATATATGACAAATGACAGATGGCCAATTAGAGATGACAGATGACAGATGACAGATGACACATGACAAATTACAGATGAGAGATGACAGATTACAGATGACAGTTGACAGATGACAGATGACGGATGACAGATGACAGATGACAGATGACAGATGACGGATGACAGATGACAGATGACAGATGAAGTATGACAGATGACAGATGGCCAATTAGAGATGACAGATGACAGATGACAGATGACACATGACAGATTACAGATGAGAGATGACAGACTACAGATGACAGATGACAGATGACAGATGACAGATGACAGATGACATATGACAGATGACAGATGACGGATGACAGATGACAGATGAAGTATGACAGATGACAGATGGCCAATTAGAGATGACAGATGACAGATGACAGGTGACACATGACAGATTACAGATGAGAGATGACAGATTACAGATGACAGTTGACAGATGACAGATGACGGATGACAGATGACAGATGACAGATGACAGATGACATATGACAAATGACAGATGCCAGATGATATATGACAGATGACAGACGGCCAATGGCAGATGACAGATGACAGATGACACATGACAGATGACAGATGTCAGATGACAGATGACAGATGACGGATGACAGATGACAGATGACAGATGACAGATGACAGATGATAGATGACAGATGACAGATGACAGATGGCAAATGACAGATGACAAATGACAGATGACAAATGACAGAAGACAGATGACATATGACAGATGACAGATGACAGATGGCAAATGACAGATGACAAATGACAGATGACAGATGACAGACCACAGATGACAGACCACAGATGACAGATGACAGTTGACAGATGACAGATGACGGATGACAGATGACAAATGACAGATGAAAGATGACAGATGACAGATGACACATGACAGATTACAGATGACAGATGATAGATAACATATGAAAGATGACAGATGACATATGACAGATGACAGATGACATATGACAAATGACAGATGCCAGATGATATATGACAGATGACAGACGGCCAATGGCAGATGACAGATGACAGATGACAGATGACACATGACAGATTACAGATGAGAGATGACAGACTACAGATGACAGATGACAGATGACAGATGACAGATGACAGATGCCAGATGACAGATGACATATGACAGATGACAGATGATATATGACAAATGACAGATGGCCAATGGCAGATGACAGATGACAGATGACACATGACAGATTACAGATGAGAGATGACAGACTACAGATGACAGATGACAGATGACAGATGACAGATGACGGATGACAGATGACAGATGACAGATGATAGATGACAGTTGACAGATGACAGATGGCAAATGACAGGTGACAAATGACAGATGACAGATGACAGACCACAGATGACAGACCACAGATGACAGATGACAGATGACAGATGACAAATGACGGATGACAGATGACAAATGACAGATGAAAGATGACAGATGACAGATGACAGATGACAGATGACATATGACAGATCACAGATAACAGATGATAGATGACATATGAAAGATGACAGATGACATATGACATATGACAGATGACCGATTGCAGATGACAGATGACAGGTGACAGATGACAGATGACAGATGACAGATGACAGATGACAGATGACAGATCACAGATGACAGATGACAGATAACAGATGACAGATAACAAATCACAGAAGACAGATGACAAATGACAGATGACAGATGACAGATGACAGATGACAGATGACAAATGACAGATGACAAATGACAGATGACAGATGACAGATGACAAATGACAGATGACAGATGACAGATGACAGATGACAAATGACAGATGACATGTGACAGATGACAGATGACAGATGACAGATGACAGATGACAGATGACAGATGACAGATGACAGATGACATATGACACATGACAAATGACAGATGATAGATGACATATGAAAGATGATAGATGACATATGACATATGACAGATGACCGATTGCAGATGACAGATGACAGGTGACAGATGACAGATGACAGATGACAGATGACAGATGACAGATGACAGATCACAGATGACAGATGACAGATCACAGATGACAGATGATAGATGACAGATGACAGATGACAGATGACAGATGACAGATGACAGATGACAGATGACAGATGACAGATGACAGATGACAGATGACAGATGACAGATGACAGATGACAGATGACAGATCACAGATGACAGATGACAGATCACAGATGACAGATGATAGATGACAGATGACAGATCACAGATGACAGATGACAGATGACACATGACAGATTACAGATGACAGATGATAGATGACATATGAAAGATGACAGGTGACATATGACAGATGACCGATTGCAGATGACACATGACAGATGACAGATGACAGATAACAGATGACAGATGACAAATGACAGATGACAGATGACAGAAGACAAATGACAGATGACAAATGACAGAAGACAGATGACAGATGACAGATGACAGACGACAGATGACAGATGACAGATGACAGATGACAGATCACAGATGACAGATGACAGATGACAGATGACAGATAACAGCTGACAGATGACAGATGACAGATGACAGATGACAAATGACAGAAGACAGATGACAGAAGACAGATGACATATGACAGAAGACAGATGACATATGACAGAAGACAGATGACAGATGACAGATGATAGATGACAGTTGACAGATGACAGATGACAGATGACAGATGACAGATGACAGATGACAGATGACAGATGACAGATGACAGATGACAGATGACAGATGACAGATGACAGATGACAGATGACAGATGACAGATGACAGATGACAGATGACAGATGACAGATGACAGATGACAGATGACAGATGACAGATGACAGATGACAGATGACAGATGACAGATGACAGATGACAGATGATAGATGAAGATGACAGATGACAGATAACAGATGACAGATGACAGATGACAGATGACAGATGACAGATGACAGATGACAGATGACAGATGACATATGACATATGACAGATGACAGATGACAGATGACAAATGACAGGTGACAGATGACAGATGACAGATGACAGATGACAGATGACAGATGCCAGATGACAGATGACATATGACAGATGACAGATGATAGATGACAGATGACAGATGGCAAATGATAGATGACAAATGACAGATGAAAGATGACAGATGACAGATGACAGATGACACATGACAGATTACAGATGACAGATGATAGATAACATATGAAAGATGACAGATGACATATGACAGATGACAGATGACATATGACAGATCACAGATGACAGATGATGGATGACATATGAAAGATGACAGATGACATATGACAGATGACCGATTGCAGACGACAAATGACAGGTGACAGATGACAGATGACAGATGACAGATCACAGATCACAGATGACAGATGACAGATGACAGATAACAGATGACAGATGACAAATGACAGATGACAGATGACAAATGACAGATGACAGATGACAGACCACAGATGACACATGACAGATTACAGATGACAGATGACAGATGACAGATAACAGATGACAGATGACAGATGACAAAAGACAGAAGAAAGATGACGGATGACAGATGACGGATGACAGATGACAGATGGCAGATGACAGATGACAGATGACAGATTGCAAATGACAGATTACAAATGACAGATGCAAGATGACAGATGACAGATGACGCATGACAGATTACAGATGACATATGATAGATGACATATGAAAGATGACAGATGACATATGACATATGACAGATGACCGATTGCAGACGACAGATGACAGATGACGGATGACAGATGACAGATGACAGATGACAGATGACAGATGACAGATGACAGATGAGAGATGACAGATGACAGATGACAGATGACAGATGACAGATGACAGATGACAGATGACAGATGACAGATGACAGATGGTATATGACAGATTACACATGACAGATTACAGATGACAGATGATAGATGACATATGAAAGATGACAGATGACATATGACATATGACGGATGACCGATTGCAGATGACAGATGACAGGTGACAGATAACAGATGACAGATGACAAAAAACGGATGACAAATGACAGATGACAAATGACAGAAGACAGATGACAGATGACAGATGACAGATGATAAAAGACAGAAGACAGATGACGAATGACAGATGACAGATGACAGATGCCAGATGACAGATGACATATGACAGATGACAGATGACAGATGCCAGATGACAGATGACATATGACAGATGACAGATGATAGATGACAGATGACAGATGACAGATGGCAAATGACAGAGATGACAGATGACAGATAACAGATGACAGATGACGAATGACAGATGACAGATGACAGATGATAAAAGACAGAAAACAGATGACGGATGACAGATGACAGATGACAGATGACAGATGCCATATGACAGATGACATATGACAGATGACAGATGACAGATGACAGATGACAGATGACAGATGACAGATGACAGATGACAGATGACGGATGACAGATGACAGATGACAGATGACAGATGACAGATGACAGATGACAGATGACAGATGACGGATGACAGATGACAGATGACAGATGACAGATGACAGATGACAGATGACAGATGACAGATGACAGATGACAGATGACGGATGACAGATGACAGATGACAGATGACAGATGACAGATAACAGATGACAGATGACAGATGACAGATGACAAATGACAGAAGACAGATGACATATGACAGATGACAGATGACAGATGACAGATGACGGATGACAGATGACAGATGACAGATGACAGATGATAGATGACAGATGACAGATGACAGATGACAGATGATAGATGACAGATGACAGATGGCAAATGACAGATGACAAATGACAGATGAAAGATGACAGATGACAGATGACACATGACAGATTACTGATGACAGATGATAGATAACATATGAAAGATGACAGATGACATATGACAGATGCCATATGACAGATGACATATGACAGATGACAGATGACAGATGGCAAATGACAGATGACAAATGACAGATGACAGATGACAGGTGACAGATGACAGGTGACAGATGACAGATGACAGATGACAGATGACAGATGACAGATGACAGATGACAGCTGACAGATGACAGATGACAGATGACAGATGACAGATGACAGATGTCAGATGACAGATGACAAATGACAGAAGACAGATGACATATGACAGATGACAGATGACAGATGACAGATGACGGATGACAGATGACAGATGACAGATGACAGATGATAGATGACAGGTGACAGATGACAGATGGCAAATGACAGATGACAAATGACAGATGACAGATGACAGGTGACAGATGACAGGTGACAGATGACAGATGACAGATGACAGATGACATATGACAGATGACAGATGACAGATGACAGATGACGGATGACAGATGACAGATGACAGATGACAGATGATAGATGACAGGTGACAGATGACAGATGGCAAATGACAGATGACAAATGACAGATGACAGATGACAGGTGACAGATGACAGGTGACAGATGACAGATGACAGATGACAGATGACAGATGACAGATGACAGATGACAGCTGACAGATGACAGATGACAGATGACAAATGACAGAAGACAGATGACATATGACAGATGACAGATGACGGATGACAGATGACAGATGACAGATGAAGTATGACAGATGACAGATGGCCAAATAGAGATGACAGATGACAGATGACACATGACAGATTACAGATGAGAGATGACAGATTACAGATGACAGTTGACAGATGACAGATGACGGATGACAGATGACAGATGACAGATGACAGGTGACAGATGGCATATGACAAATGACAGATGCCAGATGATATATGACAGATGACAGATGACAGATGATATATGACAAATGACAGATGGCCAATTAGAGATGACAGATGACAGATGACAGATGACACATGACAAATTACAGATGAGAGATGACAGATTACAGATGACAGTTGACAGATGACAGATGACGGATGACAGATGACAGATGACAGATGACGGATGACAGATGACAGATGACAGATGAAGTATGACAGATGACAGATGGCCAATTAGAGATGACAGATGACAGATGACAGATGACACATGACAGATTACAGATGAGAGATGACAGACTACAGATGACAGATGACAGATGACAGATGACAGATGACAGATGACAGATGACATATGACAGATGACAGATGACGGATGACAGATGACAGATGAAGTATGACAGATGACAGATGGCCAATTAGAGATGACAGATGACAGATGACAGGTGACATATGACAGATTACAGATGAGAGATGACAGATTACAGATGACAGTTGACAGATGACAGATGCCAGATGACAGATGACAGATGACAGATGATATATGACAAATGACAGATGGCCAATTAGAGATGACAGATGACAGATGACAGATGACACATGACAAATTACAGATGAGAGATGACAGATTACAGATGACAGTTGACAGATGACAGATGACGGATGACAGATGACAGATGACAGATGACGGATGACAGATGACAGATGACAGATGAAGTATGACAGATGACAGATGGCCAATTAGAGATGACAGATGACAGATGACACATGACAGATTACAGATGAGAGATGACAGACTACAGATGACAGATGACAGATGACAGATGACAGATGACAGATGACATATGACAGATGACAGATGACGGATGACAGATGACAGATGAAGTATGACAGATGACAGATGGCCAATTAGAGATGACAGATGACAGATGACAGGTGACACATGACAGATTACAGATGAGAGATGACAGATTACAGATGACAGTTGACAGATGACAGATGACGGATGACAGATGACAGATGACAGATGACATATGACAAATGACAGATGCCAGATGATATATGACAGATGACAGACGGCCAATTGCAGATGACAAATGACAGATGACACATGACAGATTACAGATGAGAGATGACAGATTACAGATGACAGTTGACAGATGACAGATGACGGATGACAGATGACAGATGACAGATGACATATGACAAATGACAGATGCCAGATGATATATGACAGATGACAGACGGCCAATGGCAGATGACAGATGACAGATGACAGATGACACATGACAGATTACAGATGAGAGATGACAGATTACAGATGACAGATGACAGATGACAGGTGACGGATGACAGATGACAGATGACAGATGACAGATGACGGATGACAGATGACAGATGACAGATGACAGATGACAGATGACAGATGACAGATGACAGATGACAGATGACAGATGACAGATGACAGATGACAGATGACAGATGATAGATGACGGATGACAGATGACAGATGACAGATGACAGATGTCAGATGACAGATGACAGATGACGGATGACAGATGACAGATGACAGATGACAGATGACAGATGATAGATGACAGATGACAGATGACAGATGGCAAATGACAGATGACAAATGACAGATGACAGATGACAGGTGACAGATGACAGATGACAGATGACAGATGTCAGATGACAGATGACAAATGACAGAAGACAGATGACATATGACAGATGACAGATGACAGATGGCAAATGACAGATGACAAATGACAGATGACAGATGACAGACCACAGATGACAGACCACAGATGACAGATGACAGTTGACAGATGACAGATGACGGATGACAGATGACAAATGACAGATGAAAGATGACAGATGACAGATGACACATGACAGATTACAGATGACAGATGATAGATAACATATGAAAGATGACAGATGACATATGACAGATGACAGATGACATATGACAAATGACAGATGCCAGATGATATATGACAGATGACAGACGGCCAATGGCAGATGACAGATGACAGATGACAGATGACACATGACAGATTACAAATGAGAGATGACAGACTACAGATGACAGATGACAGATGACAGATGACAGATGACAGATGCCAGATGACAGATGACATATGACAGATGACAGATGATATATGACAAATGATAGATGGCCAATGGCAGATGACAGATGACAGATGACACATGACAGATTACAGATGAGAGATGACAGACTACAGATGACAGATGACAGATGACAGATGACAGATGACGGATGACAGATGACAGATGATAGATGACAGTTGACAGATGACAGATGGCAAATGACAGGTGACAAATGACAGTTGACAGATGACAGACCACAGATGACAGACCACAGATGACAGATGACAGATGACAGATGACAGATGACGGATGACAGATGACAAATGACAGATGAAAGATGACAGATGACAGATGACACATGACAGATTACAGATGACAGATGATAGATAACATATGAAAGATGACAGAAGACATATGACAGATGACAGATGACATATGACAGATCACAGATAACAGATGATAGATGACATATGAAAGATGACAGATGACATATGACATATGACAGATGACCGATTGCAGATGACAGATGACAGGTGACAGATGACAGATGACAGATGACAGATGACAGATGACAGATGACAGATGACATATCACAGATGACAGATGACAGATAACAGATGACAGATAACAAATCACAGAAGACAGATGACAAATGACAGATGACAGATGACAGATGACAGATGACAGATGACAAATGACAGATGACAAATGACAGATGACAGATGACAGATGACAAATGACAGATGACAGATGACAGATGACAGATGACAAATGACAGATGACATGTGACAGATGACAGATGACAGATGACAGATGACAGATGACAGATGACAGATGACAGATGACAGATGACATATGACACATGACAAATGACAGATGATAGATGACATATGAAAGATGATAGATGACATATGACATATAACTGATGACCAATTGCAGACGACAAATGACAGCTGACAGATGACAGATGACAGATCACAGATGACAGATGATAGATGACAGATGACAGATCACAGATGACAGATGACAGATGACAGATAACAGATGACAGATGACAAATGACAGAAGACAGATGACAGATGACAGATGACAGATGACAAATGACAGGTGACAGATGACAGATGACAGATCACAGATGACAGATGATAGATGACAGATGACAGATCACAGATGACAGATGACAGATGACACATGACAGATTACAGATGACAGATGATAGATGACATATGAAAGATGACAGGTGACATATGACAGATGACCGATTGCAGATGACACATGACAGATGACAGATGACAGATAACAGATGACAGATGACAAATGACAGATGACAGATGACAGAAGACAAATGACAGATGACAAATGACAGAAGACAGATGACAGATGACAGATGACAGACGACAGATGACAGATGACAGATGACAGATGACAGATCACAGATGACAGATGACAGATGACAGATGACAGATAACAGATAACAGATGACAGATGACAGATGACAAATGACAGAAGACAGATGACAGATGACAGATGACAGATGACAGATGACAGATGGCATATGACAAATGACACATGACAGATTACAGATGACAGATGTAAGATAACATATGAAAGATGGCAGATGACATATGACATATGACAGATGACCGATTGCAGATGACAGATGACAGGTGACATATAACAGATGACAGATGACAGATGACAAAAGACAGAAGACAAATGACAGATGACAAATGACAGAAGACAGATGACAGATGACAGATGACAGATGACAGATGACAGATCACAGATGACAGATGACAGATGACAGATGACAGATGTCAGATGGCAGATAACAGGTGACAGATGACAAATGACAGAAGACAGATGACAGATGACAGATAACAGATGACTGATGACAGATGAAAAAAGACAGAAGGCAGATGACGGATGACAGATGACAGATTACAGATGACAGATGATAGATGACATATGAAAGATGACAGATGACATATGACAGATGACAGATGGCAGATGACAGATGACAGATGACAGATGACAGATGACAGATGACAGATGACAGATGACAGATGACAGATGACAGATGACAGATGACAGACGACAGATGACAGATGACAGATGACAGATGACAGATGACAGATGACAGATGATAGATGACAGATGACATATGACAGATGACAGATGACAGATGACAGATGACAGATGACAGATGACAGATGACAGATGACAGATGGCAGATGACAGATGACAGATGACACATGACAGATTACAGATGAAAGATGACAGATGACAGATGAAAGATGACAGATGACAGATGACAGATGACAGATGACAGATGACAGATGACAGATGACAGATGACAGATGACAGATGACAGATGACAGATGACAGATGACAGATGACAGATGACAGATGACAGATGACAGATGACAGATGGCAGATGACAGATGACAGATGACAGATGCCAGATGACAGATGACAGATGACAAATGGCAGATGACAGATGACGGATGACGGATGACAAATGACAGATGACAGATTTCATATGGCCGATGCAGATGACAAATTACAAATGACAGATGACAGATGACAGATGACAGATGACAAATGACAGATGACAAATGACAATGACAAATGACAGATGACAGATTTCATATGGCAAATGCAGATGACAAATGAGAGAGAACAGATGACAGATGGCCAATGGCCAATAGCAGATGACAGATGACAGATGACAGATGACAAATGACAGATGACAAATGACAATGACAAATGACAGATGACAGATTTCATATTGCAAATGCAGATGACAAATGAGAGAGAACAGATAACAGATGGCCAATGGCCAATGGCAGATGTCAGATGACAGATGACAGATGACAGATGACAGATGACAGATGACAGATGACAGATGACAGATGACAGATGACAGATGACAGATGACAGATGACAGATGACAGATGACAGATGATAGATGACAGATGACAGATGACAGATGACAGATGACAGATGACAGATGACATATGACAGATGACAGATGACAGATGACAGATGACAGATGAAAGATGACAGATGACAGATCACAGATGACAGATGACAGATGACACATGACAGATTACAGATGACAGATGATAGATGACATATGAAAGATGACAGGTGACATATGACAGATGACCGATTGCAGATGACACATGACAGATGACAGATGACAGATAACAGATGACAGATGACAAATGACAGATGACAGATGACAGAAGACAAATGACAGATGACAAATGACAGAAGACAGATGACAGATGACAGATGACAGACGACAGATGACAGATGACAGATGACAGATGACAGATCACAGATGACAGATGACAGATGACAGATGACAGATAACAGCTGACAGATGACAGATGACAGATGACAGATGACAAATGACAGAAGACAGATGACAGAAGACAGATGACATATGACAGAAGACAGATGACATATGACAGAAGACAGATGACAGATGACAGATGATAGATGACAGTTGACAGATGACAGATGACAGATGACAGATGACAGATGACAGATGACAGATGACAGATGACAGATGACAGATGACAGATGACAGATGACAGATGACAGATGACAGATGACAGATGACAGATGACAGATGACAGATGACAGATGACAGATGACAGATGACAGATGACAGATGACAGATGACAGATGACAGATGACAGATGACAGATGACAGATGACAGATGATAGATGAAGATGACAGATGACAGATAACAGATGACAGATGACAGATGACAGATGACAGATGACAGATGACAGATGACAGATGACAGATGACATATGACATATGACAGATGACAGATGACAGATGACAAATGACAGGTGACAGATGACAGATGACAGATGACAGATGACAGATGACAGATGCCAGATGACAGATGACATATGACAGATGACAGATGATAGATGACAGATGACAGATGGCAAATGATAGATGACAAATGACAGATGAAAGATGACAGATGACAGATGACAGATGACACATGACAGATTACAGATGACAGATGATAGATAACATATGAAAGATGACAGATGACATATGACAGATGACAGATGACATATGACAGATCACAGATGACAGATGATGGATGACATATGAAAGATGACAGATGACATATGACAGATGACCGATTGCAGACGACAAATGACAGGTGACAGATGACAGATGACAGATGACAGATCACAGATCACAGATGACAGATGACAGATGACAGATAACAGATGACAGATGACAAATGACAGATGACAGATGACAAATGACAGATGACAGATGACAGACCACAGATGACACATGACAGATTACAGATGACAGATGACAGATGACAGATAACAGATGACAGATGACAGATGACAAAAGACAGAAGAAAGATGACGGATGACAGATGACGGATGACAGATGACAGATGGCAGATGACAGATGACAGATGACAGATTGCAAATGACAGATTACAAATGACAGATGCAAGATGACAGATGACAGATGACGCATGACAGATTACAGATGACATATGATAGATGACATATGAAAGATGACAGATGACATATGACATATGACAGATGACCGATTGCAGACGACAGATGACAGATGACGGATGACAGATGACAGATGACAGATGACAGATGACAGATGACAGATGACAGATGAGAGATGACAGATGACAGATGACAGATGACAGATGACAGATGACAGATGACAGATGACAGATGACAGATGACAGATGGTATATGACAGATTACACATGACAGATTACAGATGACAGATGATAGATGACATATGAAAGATGACAGATGACATATGACATATGACGGATGACCGATTGCAGATGACAGATGACAGGTGACAGATAACAGATGACAGATGACAAAAAACGGATGACAAATGACAGATGACAAATGACAGAAGACAGATGACAGATGACAGATGACAGATGATAAAAGACAGAAGACAGATGACGAATGACAGATGACAGATGACAGATGCCAGATGACAGATGACATATGACAGATGACAGATGACAGATGCCAGATGACAGATGACATATGACAGATGACAGATGATAGATGACAGATGACAGATGACAGATGGCAAATGACAGAGATGACAGATGACAGATAACAGATGACAGATGACGAATGACAGATGACAGATGACAGATGATAAAAGACAGAAAACAGATGACGGATGACAGATGACAGATGACAGATGACAGATGCCATATGACAGATGACATATGACAGATGACAGATGACAGATGACAGATGACAGATGACAGATGACAGATGACAGATGACAGATGACGGATGACAGATGACAGATGACAGATGACAGATGACAGATGACAGATGACAGATGACAGATGACGGATGACAGATGACAGATGACAGATGACAGATGACAGATGACAGATGACAGATGACAGATGACAGATGACAGATGACGGATGACAGATGACAGATGACAGATGACAGATGACAGATAACAGATGACAGATGACAGATGACAGATGACAAATGACAGAAGACAGATGACATATGACAGATGACAGATGACAGATGACAGATGACGGATGACAGATGACAGATGACAGATGACAGATGATAGATGACAGATGACAGATGACAGATGACAGATGATAGATGACAGATGACAGATGGCAAATGACAGATGACAAATGACAGATGAAAGATGACAGATGACAGATGACACATGACAGATTACTGATGACAGATGATAGATAACATATGAAAGATGACAGATGACATATGACAGATGCCATATGACAGATGACATATGACAGATGACAGATGACAGATGGCAAATGACAGATGACAAATGACAGATGACAGATGACAGGTGACAGATGACAGGTGACAGATGACAGATGACAGATGACAGATGACAGATGACAGATGACAGATGACAGCTGACAGATGACAGATGACAGATGACAGATGACAGATGACAGATGTCAGATGACAGATGACAAATGACAGAAGACAGATGACATATGACAGATGACAGATGACAGATGACAGATGACGGATGACAGATGACAGATGACAGATGACAGATGATAGATGACAGGTGACAGATGACAGATGGCAAATGACAGATGACAAATGACAGATGACAGATGACAGGTGACAGATGACAGGTGACAGATGACAGATGACAGATGACAGATGACATATGACAGATGACAGATGACAGATGACAGATGACGGATGACAGATGACAGATGACAGATGACAGATGATAGATGACAGGTGACAGATGACAGATGGCAAATGACAGATGACAAATGACAGATGACAGATGACAGGTGACAGATGACAGGTGACAGATGACAGATGACAGATGACAGATGACAGATGACAGATGACAGATGACAGCTGACAGATGACAGATGACAGATGACAAATGACAGAAGACAGATGACATATGACAGATGACAGATGACGGATGACAGATGACAGATGACAGATGAAGTATGACAGATGACAGATGGCCAAATAGAGATGACAGATGACAGATGACACATGACAGATTACAGATGAGAGATGACAGATTACAGATGACAGTTGACAGATGACAGATGACGGATGACAGATGACAGATGACAGATGACAGGTGACAGATGGCATATGACAAATGACAGATGCCAGATGATATATGACAGATGACAGATGACAGATGATATATGACAAATGACAGATGGCCAATTAGAGATGACAGATGACAGATGACAGATGACACATGACAAATTACAGATGAGAGATGACAGATTACAGATGACAGTTGACAGATGACAGATGACGGATGACAGATGACAGATGACAGATGACGGATGACAGATGACAGATGACAGATGAAGTATGACAGATGACAGATGGCCAATTAGAGATGACAGATGACAGATGACAGATGACACATGACAGATTACAGATGAGAGATGACAGACTACAGATGACAGATGACAGATGACAGATGACAGATGACAGATGACAGATGACATATGACAGATGACAGATGACGGATGACAGATGACAGATGAAGTATGACAGATGACAGATGGCCAATTAGAGATGACAGATGACAGATGACAGGTGACATATGACAGATTACAGATGAGAGATGACAGATTACAGATGACAGTTGACAGATGACAGATGCCAGATGACAGATGACAGATGACAGATGATATATGACAAATGACAGATGGCCAATTAGAGATGACAGATGACAGATGACAGATGACACATGACAAATTACAGATGAGAGATGACAGATTACAGATGACAGTTGACAGATGACAGATGACGGATGACAGATGACAGATGACAGATGACGGATGACAGATGACAGATGACAGATGAAGTATGACAGATGACAGATGGCCAATTAGAGATGACAGATGACAGATGACACATGACAGATTACAGATGAGAGATGACAGACTACAGATGACAGATGACAGATGACAGATGACAGATGACAGATGACATATGACAGATGACAGATGACGGATGACAGATGACAGATGAAGTATGACAGATGACAGATGGCCAATTAGAGATGACAGATGACAGATGACAGGTGACACATGACAGATTACAGATGAGAGATGACAGATTACAGATGACAGTTGACAGATGACAGATGACGGATGACAGATGACAGATGACAGATGACATATGACAAATGACAGATGCCAGATGATATATGACAGATGACAGACGGCCAATTGCAGATGACAAATGACAGATGACACATGACAGATTACAGATGAGAGATGACAGATTACAGATGACAGTTGACAGATGACAGATGACGGATGACAGATGACAGATGACAGATGACATATGACAAATGACAGATGCCAGATGATATATGACAGATGACAGACGGCCAATGGCAGATGACAGATGACAGATGACAGATGACACATGACAGATTACAGATGAGAGATGACAGATTACAGATGACAGATGACAGATGACAGGTGACGGATGACAGATGACAGATGACAGATGACAGATGACGGATGACAGATGACAGATGACAGATGACAGATGACAGATGACAGATGACAGATGACAGATGACAGATGACAGATGACAGATGACAGATGACAGATGACAGATGATAGATGACGGATGACAGATGACAGATGACAGATGACAGATGTCAGATGACAGATGACAGATGACGGATGACAGATGACAGATGACAGATGACAGATGACAGATGATAGATGACAGATGACAGATGACAGATGGCAAATGACAGATGACAAATGACAGATGACAGATGACAGGTGACAGATGACAGATGACAGATGACAGATGTCAGATGACAGATGACAAATGACAGAAGACAGATGACATATGACAGATGACAGATGACAGATGGCAAATGACAGATGACAAATGACAGATGACAGATGACAGACCACAGATGACAGACCACAGATGACAGATGACAGTTGACAGATGACAGATGACGGATGACAGATGACAAATGACAGATGAAAGATGACAGATGACAGATGACACATGACAGATTACAGATGACAGATGATAGATAACATATGAAAGATGACAGATGACATATGACAGATGACAGATGACATATGACAAATGACAGATGCCAGATGATATATGACAGATGACAGACGGCCAATGGCAGATGACAGATGACAGATGACAGATGACACATGACAGATTACAAATGAGAGATGACAGACTACAGATGACAGATGACAGATGACAGATGACAGATGACAGATGCCAGATGACAGATGACATATGACAGATGACAGATGATATATGACAAATGATAGATGGCCAATGGCAGATGACAGATGACAGATGACACATGACAGATTACAGATGAGAGATGACAGACTACAGATGACAGATGACAGATGACAGATGACAGATGACGGATGACAGATGACAGATGATAGATGACAGTTGACAGATGACAGATGGCAAATGACAGGTGACAAATGACAGTTGACAGATGACAGACCACAGATGACAGACCACAGATGACAGATGACAGATGACAGATGACAGATGACGGATGACAGATGACAAATGACAGATGAAAGATGACAGATGACAGATGACACATGACAGATTACAGATGACAGATGATAGATAACATATGAAAGATGACAGAAGACATATGACAGATGACAGATGACATATGACAGATCACAGATAACAGATGATAGATGACATATGAAAGATGACAGATGACATATGACATATGACAGATGACCGATTGCAGATGACAGATGACAGGTGACAGATGACAGATGACAGATGACAGATGACAGATGACAGATGACAGATGACATATCACAGATGACAGATGACAGATAACAGATGACAGATAACAAATCACAGAAGACAGATGACAAATGACAGATGACAGATGACAGATGACAGATGACAGATGACAAATGACAGATGACAAATGACAGATGACAGATGACAGATGACAAATGACAGATGACAGATGACAGATGACAGATGACAAATGACAGATGACATGTGACAGATGACAGATGACAGATGACAGATGACAGATGACAGATGACAGATGACAGATGACAGATGACATATGACACATGACAAATGACAGATGATAGATGACATATGAAAGATGATAGATGACATATGACATATAACTGATGACCAATTGCAGACGACAAATGACAGCTGACAGATGACAGATGACAGATCACAGATGACAGATGATAGATGACAGATGACAGATCACAGATGACAGATGACAGATGACAGATAACAGATGACAGATGACAAATGACAGAAGACAGATGACAGATGACAGATGACAGATGACAAATGACAGGTGACAGATGACAGATGACAGATCACAGATGACAGATGATAGATGACAGATGACAGATCACAGATGACAGATGACAGATGACACATGACAGATTACAGATGACAGATGATAGATGACATATGAAAGATGACAGGTGACATATGACAGATGACCGATTGCAGATGACACATGACAGATGACAGATGACAGATAACAGATGACAGATGACAAATGACAGATGACAGATGACAGAAGACAAATGACAGATGACAAATGACAGAAGACAGATGACAGATGACAGATGACAGACGACAGATGACAGATGACAGATGACAGATGACAGATCACAGATGACAGATGACAGATGACAGATGACAGATAACAGATAACAGATGACAGATGACAGATGACAAATGACAGAAGACAGATGACAGATGACAGATGACAGATGACAGATGACAGATGGCATATGACAAATGACACATGACAGATTACAGATGACAGATGTAAGATAACATATGAAAGATGGCAGATGACATATGACATATGACAGATGACCGATTGCAGATGACAGATGACAGGTGACATATAACAGATGACAGATGACAGATGACAAAAGACAGAAGACAAATGACAGATGACAAATGACAGAAGACAGATGACAGATGACAGATGACAGATGACAGATGACAGATCACAGATGACAGATGACAGATGACAGATGACAGATGTCAGATGGCAGATAACAGGTGACAGATGACAAATGACAGAAGACAGATGACAGATGACAGATAACAGATGACTGATGACAGATGAAAAAAGACAGAAGGCAGATGACGGATGACAGATGACAGATTACAGATGACAGATGATAGATGACATATGAAAGATGACAGATGACATATGACAGATGACAGATGGCAGATGACAGATGACAGATGACAGATGACAGATGACAGATGACAGATGACAGATGACAGATGACAGATGACAGATGACAGATGACAGACGACAGATGACAGATGACAGATGACAGATGACAGATGACAGATGACAGATGATAGATGACAGATGACATATGACAGATGACAGATGACAGATGACAGATGACAGATGACAGATGACAGATGACAGATGACAGATGGCAGATGACAGATGACAGATGACACATGACAGATTACAGATGAAAGATGACAGATGACAGATGAAAGATGACAGATGACAGATGACAGATGACAGATGACAGATGACAGATGACAGATGACAGATGACAGATGACAGATGACAGATGACAGATGACAGATGACAGATGACAGATGACAGATGACAGATGACAGATGACAGATGGCAGATGACAGATGACAGATGACAGATGCCAGATGACAGATGACAGATGACAAATGGCAGATGACAGATGACGGATGACGGATGACAAATGACAGATGACAGATTTCATATGGCCGATGCAGATGACAAATTACAAATGACAGATGACAGATGACAGATGACAGATGACAAATGACAGATGACAAATGACAATGACAAATGACAGATGACAGATTTCATATGGCAAATGCAGATGACAAATGAGAGAGAACAGATGACAGATGGCCAATGGCCAATAGCAGATGACAGATGACAGATGACAGATGACAAATGACAGATGACAAATGACAATGACAAATGACAGATGACAGATTTCATATTGCAAATGCAGATGACAAATGAGAGAGAACAGATAACAGATGGCCAATGGCCAATGGCAGATGTCAGATGACAGATGACAGATGACAGATGACAGATGACAGATGACAGATGACAGATGACAGATGACAGATGACAGATGACAGATGACAGATGACAGATGACAGATGACAGATGATAGATGACAGATGACAGATGACAGATGACAGATGACAGATGACAGATGACATATGACAGATGACAGATGACAGATGACAGATGACAGATGAAAGATGACAGATGACAGATGACAGATGACAGATGACAGATGACAGATAACAGATGACAAATGACAGAAGACAGATGACAGATGAAAGATGACAGATGACAAATAACAGATGACAGATGACAGATGATAAAAGACAGAAAACAAATGACGGATGACAGATGACAGATCACAGATGACAGATGACAGATGACAGATGACAGATGACAGATGATAGATGACAGATGACAGATGACAGATGACAGATGACAAATGACAGATGACAAATGACAATGACAAATGACAGATGACAGATTTCATATGGCAAATGCAGATGACAAATGAGAGAGAACAGATGACAGATGGCCAATGGCCAATAGCAGATGACAGATGACAGATGACAGATGACAAATGACAGATGACAAATGACAATGACAAATGACAGATGACAGATTTCATATTGCAAATGCAGATGACAAATGAGAGAGAACAGATAACAGATGGCCAATGGCCAATGGCAGATGTCAGATGACAGATGACAGATGACAGATGACAGATGACAGATGACAGATGACAGATGACAGATGAAAGATGACAGATGACAGATGACAGATGACAGATGACAGATGCCAGATGACAGATAACATATGACAGATGACAGATGACAGATGATAGATGACAGATGACAGATGGCAAATGACAGATGACAAATGACAGATGAAAGATGACAGATGACAGATGACACATGACAGATTACAGATGACAGATGATAGATAACATATGAAAGATGACAGATGACATATGACAGATGACAGATGACACATGACAGATCACAGATGACAAATGATAGATGACATATGAAAGATGACAGATGACATATGACATATGACAGATGATCGATTGCAGATGACAGATGACAGGTGACAGATGACAGATGACAGATGACAGATGACAGATGACAGATGACAGATGACAGATGACAGATCACAGATGACAGATGACAGATGACAGATGACAGATGACAGATGACAGATGACAGATGACAGATGACAGATGACAGATGACAGATGACAGATGACAGATGACAGATGACAGATGACAGATGACAGATGACAGATGACAGATGACAGATGACAGATGACAGATGACAGATGACAGATGACAGATGACAGATAACAGATGAAAGATGACAGATGACAAAAGACAGAAGACAGATGACACATGACAGATGACAGATGACAGATGACAGATTACAGATGACAGATGCCAGATGACAGATGACATATCACAGATGACAGATGACAGATGATATATGACAGATGACATATGGGCAATTGCAGATGACAGATGACAGATGACACATGACAGATTACAGATGAGAGATGACAGATTACAGATGACAGATGACAGATGACAGAAGACGGATGACAGATGACAGATGACAGATGACAGATGACAGATGACAGATGACAGATGACAGATGACAGACCACAGATGACAGATGACAGATGACAGATGACAGATGACAGATGACAGATGACAGATGACAGATGACAGATGACAGATGACGGATGACAGATGACAGATGACAGATGACAGATGATAGATGACAGATGACAGATGACAGATGGCAAATGACAGATGACAAATGACAGATGACAGATGACAGGTGACAGATGACAGATAACAGATGACAGATGACAGATTTCAGATGACAGATGACAAATGATAGAAGACAGATGACATATGACAGATGACAGATGCCTGATGGCAGATGACACATGAAAGATTACAGATGACAGATGATAGATAACATATGAAAGATGACAGATGACAGATGACAGATGACAGATGACAGATGACAGATGACAGATGCCAGATGATATATGACAGATGACAGATGGCCAATGGCAGATGACAGATGACACATGACAGATTACAGATGAGAGATGACAGATTACAGATGACAGATGACAGATGACAGATGACAGATGACAGATGACAGATGACAGATGCCAGATGACAGATGACATATGACAGATGACAGATGACAGATGATATATGACAGATGGCCAATGGCAGATGACAGATGACAGATGACATATGACACATGACAGATTACAGATGAGAGATGACAGATTACAGATGACAGATGACAGATGACAGATGTCGGATGACAGATGACAGATGACAGATGACAGATGACAGATGATAGATGACAGTTGACAGATGACAGATGGCAAATGACAGATGACAAATGACAGATGACAGATGACAGATGACAGACCACAGATGACAGATGACAGATGACAGATGACAGATGACAGATGACGGATGACAGATGACAAATGACAGATGAAAGATGACAGATGACAGATGACTCATGAGAGATTACAGATGACAGATGATAGATAACATATGAAAGATGACAGATGACATATGATAGATGACAGATGACATATGACAAATCACAGATGACAGATGATAGATGACATATGAAAGATGACAGATGACATATGACATATGACAGATGACCGATTGCAGATGACAGATGACAGGTGACAGATGACAGATGACAGATGACAGATGACAGATGACAGATGACAGATGACAGATGACAGATCACAGATGACAGATGACAGATAACAGATGACAGATGACAGATGACAGATGACAGATGACGGATGACAGATGACAAATGACAGATGAAAGATGACAGATGACAGATGACTCATGAGAGATTACAGATGACAGATGATAGATAACATATGAAAGATGACAGATGACATATGATAGATGACAGATGACATATGACAGATCACAGATGACAGATGATAGATGACATATGAAAGATTACAGATGAGAGATGACAGATTACAGATGACAGATGACAGATGACAGATGTCGGATGACAGATGACAGATGACAGATGACAGATGACAGATGACAGATGACAGATGACAGATGACGGATGACAGATGACAAATGACAGATGAAAGATGACAGATGACAGATGACTCATGAGAGATTACAGATGACAGATGATAAATAACATATGAAAGATGACAGATGACATATGATAGATGACAGATGACATATGACAGATCACAGATGACAGATGACATATGACACATGACAGATTACAGATGAGAGATGACAGATTACAGATGACAGATGACAGGTGACAGATGTCGGATGACAGATGACAGATGACAGATGACAGATGACAGATGACAGATGACAGATGATAGATGACAGTTGACAGATGACAGATGGCAAATGACAGATGACAAATGACAGATGACAGATGACAGATGACAGACCACAGATGACAGATGACAGATGACAGATGACAGATGACAGATGACGGATGACAGATGACAAATGACAGATGAAAGATGACAGATGACTCATGAGAGATTACAGATGACAGATGATAGATAACATATGAAAGATGACAGATGACATATGATAGATGACAGATGACATATGACAGATCACAGATGACAGATGATAGATGACATATGAAAGATGACAGATGACATATGACATATGACAGATGACCGATTGCAGATGACAGATGACAGGTGACAGATGACAGATGACAGATGACAGATGACAGATGACAGATGACAGATGACAGATGACAGATCACAGATGACAGATGACAGATAACAGATGACAGATAACAAATCACAGAAGACAGATGACAGATGACAAATGACAGATGACAGATGACACATGACAGATGACAGATGACAAAGGACAGATGACAAATGACAGATGACAGATGACAAATGACAGATGACAGATGACAGATGACAGATGACAGATGACAAATGACAGATGACAGGTGACAGATGACAGATGACAGATGACAGATGACAGATGACAGATGACAGATGACAGATGACAGATGACAGATGACAGATGACAGATGGCATATGACAGATGACACATGACAGATTACAGATGACAGATGATGGATGACATATGAAAGATGGCAGGTGACATATGACAGATGACCGATTGCAGATGACAGATGACAGGTGACAGATGACAGATGACAGATGACAGATCACAGATGACAGATGATAGATGACAGATGACAGATCACAGATGACAGATGACAGATAACAGATGACAGATGACAAATGACAGAAGACAGATGACAGATAACAGATGACAAATGACAGATGACAGATGACAGATGACAGATGACAGATGACAGATGACAGATGACAGATGACAGATGACAGATGACAGATGACAGATGACAGATGACAGATGACAGATGACAGATGACAGATGACGGATGACAGATGACAAATGACAGATGAAAGATGACAGATGACAGATGACTCATGAGAGATTACAGATGACAGATGATAGATAACATATGAAAGATGACAGATGACATATGATAGATGACAGATGACATATGACAGATCACAGATGACAGATGATAGATGACATATGAAAGATGACAGATGACATATGACATATGACAGATGACCGATTGCAGATGACAGATGACAGGTGACAGATGACAGATGACAGATGACAGATGACAGATGACAGATGACAGATGACAGATGACAGATGACAGATCACAGATGACAGATGACAGATAACAGATGACAGATAACAAATCACAGAAGACAGATGACAGATGACAAATGACAGATGACAGATGACACATGACAGATGACAGATGACAAATGACAGATGACAAATGACAGATGACAGATGACAAATGACAGATGACAGATGACAGATGACAGATGACAAATGACAGATGACAGGTGACAGATGACAGATGACAGATGACAGATGACAGATGACAGATGACAGATGACAGATGACAGATGACAGATGACAGATGACAGATGGCATATGACAGATGACACATGACAGATTACAGATGACAGATGATAGATGACATATGAAAGATGACAGGTGACATATGACAGATGACCGATTGCAGATGACGGATGACAGGTGACAGATGACAGATGACAGATGACAGATCACAGATGACAGATGATAGATGACAGATGACAGATCACAGATGACAGATGACAGATAACAGATGACAGATGACAAATGACAGAAGACAGATAACAGATAACAGATGACAAATGACAGATGACAGATGACAGATGACAGATGACAGATGACAGATGACAGATGACAGATGACAGATGACAGATGACAGATGACAGATGACAGATGACAGATGACAGATGGCATATGACAGATGACACATGACAGATTACAGATGACAGATGACAGATGACAGATGACAGATGACAGATGACAGATGACAGATGACAGATGACAGATGACAGATGACAGATGACAGATGACAGATGACAGATGACAGATGACAGATGACAGATGACAGATGACAGATGACAGATGACAGATAACAGATGACAAATGACAGATGACAGATGACAGATGACAGATGACAGATGACAGATGACAGATGACAGATGACACATGACAGATGACAGATGACAGATGACAGATGACAGATGACAGATGGCATATGACAGATGACACATGACAGATTACAGATGACAGATGATAGATGACATATGAAAGATGACAGGTGACATATGACAGATGACCGATTGCAGATGACGGATGACAGGTGACAGATGACAGATGACAGATGACAGATCACAGATGACAGATGATAGATGACAGATGACAGATCACAGATGACAGATGACAGATAACAGATGACAGATGACAAATGACAGAAGACAGATAACAGATAACAGATGACAAATGACAGATGACAGATGACAGATGACAGATGACAGATGACAGATGACAGATGACAGATGACAGATGACAAATGACAGATGACAAATGACAGATGACAGATGACAAATGACAGATGACAGATGACAGATGACAGATGACAAATGACAGATGACAGGTGACAGATGACAGATGACAGATGACAGATGACAGATGACAGATGACAGATGACAGATGACAGATGACAGATGACAGATGACAGATGGCATATGACAGATGACACATGACAGATTACAGATGACAGATGATAGATGACATATGAAAGATGACAGGTGACATATGACAGATGACCGATTGCAGATGACGGATGACAGGTGACAGATGACAGATGACAGATGACAGATCACAGATGACAGATGATAGATGACAGATGACAGATCACAGATGACAGATGACAGATAACAGATGACAGATGACAAATGACAGAAGACAGATAACAGATAACAGATGACAAATGACAGATGACAGATGACAGATGACAGATGACAGATGACAGATGACAGATGACAGATGACAGATGACAGATGACAGATGACAGATGACAGATGGCATATGACAGATGACACATGACAGATTACAGATGACAGATGACAGATGACAGATGACAGATGACAGATGACAGATGACAGATGACAGATGACAGATGACAGATGACAGATGACAGATGACAGATGACAGATGACAGGTGACAGATGACAGATGACAGATGACAGATAACAGATGACAAATGACAGATGACAGATGACAGATGACAGATGACAGATGACAGATGACAGATGACAGATGACACATGACAGATGACAGATGACAGATGACAGATGACAGATGACAGATGGCATATGACAGATGACACATGACAGATTACAGATGACAGATGATAGATGACATATGAAAGATGACAGGTGACATATGACAGATGACCGATTGCAGATGACAGATGACAGGTGACAGATAACAGATGACAGATGACAGATGACAAAAGACAGAAGACAAATGACAGATGACAAATGACAGAAGACAGATGACAGATGACAGATGACAGATGACAGATGACAGATGACAGATGACAGATGACAGATGACAGATGACAGATGACAGATGACAGATCACAGATGACAGATGACAGATGACAGATGACAGATGACAGATGACAGATGACAGATAACAGATGACAGATGACAGATGATAGATGACACATGACATATGACAGATGACAGATGACAGATGACAGATGACAGATGACAGACGACAGATGACAGATGATAGATGACAGATAACAGATAACAGATGACAGATGACAGATAACAGAAGACAGATGACAGATGACAGATGACAGATGACAGATGACAGATCACAGATGACAGATGATAGATGACAGATGACAGATGACAGATCACAGATGACAGATGACAGATGACAGATGACAGATGACAAATGACAGAAGACAGATGACAGATAACAGATGACAAATGACAGATGACAGATGACAGATGACAGATGACAGATGACAGATGACAGATGACAGATGACAGATGACAGATGACAGATGACAGATGACAGATGACAGATGACAGATGACAGATGACAGATGACAGATGACAGATGACAGATGACAGATGACAGATGACAGATGACAGATGACAGATAACAGATGACAGATAACAGATGACAGATGACAGATGACAGATGATAGATGACAGATGACATATGACAGATGACAGATGACAGATGACAGATGACAGATGACAGATGACAGACGACAGATGACAGATGACAGATGACAGATAACAGATAACAGATAACAGATGACAGATGACAGATGACAGATGACAGATGACAGATGACAGATGACAGATGACAGATGACAGATGACAGATGACAGATGACAGATGACAGATGACAGATGACAGATGACAGATGACAGATGACAGATGACAGATGACAGATGACAGATGACAGATGACAGATGACAGATGACAGATGACAGATGACAGATGACAGATGACAGATGGCATATGACAGATGACACATGACAGATTACAGATGACAGATGATAGATGACATATGAAAGATGACAGGTGACATATGACAGATGACCGATTGCAGATGACAGATGACAGGTGACAGATAACAGATGACAGATGACAGATGACAAAAGACAGAAGACAAATGACAGATGACAAATGACAGAAGACAGATGACAGATGACAGATGACAGATGACAGATGACAGATGACAGATGACAGATCACAGATGACAGATGACAGATGACAGATGACAGATGACAGATGACAGATAACAGGTGACAGATGACAAATGACGGAAGACAGATGAAAGATGACAGATGACAGATAACAGATGACAGATGACAGATGAAAAAAGACAGAAGGCAGATGACGGATGACAGATGACAGATTACAGATGATAGATGACATA
This sequence comes from Condylostylus longicornis, assembly GCF_029603195.1. Taxonomy (NCBI): domain Eukaryota; kingdom Metazoa; phylum Arthropoda; class Insecta; order Diptera; family Dolichopodidae; genus Condylostylus; species Condylostylus longicornis. Next base: position 1,058,870 of record NW_026578187.1, read on the forward strand.
TGAAAGATGACAGATGACATATGACAGATGACAGATGACAGATAACAGATGACAGATGACAGATGACAGATGACAGATGACAGATGACAGATGACAGATGACAGATGACAGATGACAGATGACAGATGACAGATGACAGATGACAGATGACAGATGACAGATGACAGATGACAGATGACAGATGACAGATGACAGATGACAAATAACAGATGACAGATAACAGATAACAGATGACAGATGACAGATGAGAAATGACAGAAGATAGATGACAGATGACAGATGACAGATGACAGATGACAGATGATAGATGACAGATGACATATGACAGATGACAGATGATAGATGACAGATGACAGATGACAGACGACAGATGACAGATGACAGATGACAGATAACAGATAACAGATGACAGATGACAGATAACAGATGACAGATGACAGATGTAAGATGACAGATGACAGATAACAGATAACAGATGACAGATGAAAAAAGACAGAAGACAGATGACGGATGACAGATGACAGATTACAGATGATAGATGACATATGAAAGATGGCAGATGACATATGACAGATGACAGATGACAGATGACAGATGACAGATGACAGATGACAGATGACAGATGACAGATGACAGATGACAGATGACAGATGACAGATGACAGATGACAGATGACTGATGACAGATGATAGATGACAGATGACAGATGACAGATGGCAAATGACAGATGACAAATGACAGATGACAGATGACAGGTGACAGATGACAGATGACAGATTTCAGATGACAGATGACAAATGACAGAAGACAGATGACATATGACAGATGACAGATGCCTGATGGCAGATGACACATGAAAGATTACAGATGACAGATGATAGATAACATATGAAAGATGACAGATGACATATGACAGATGACATATGACATATGACAGATGACAGATGCCAGATGATATATGACAGATGACAGATGGCCAATGGCAGATGACAGATGACACATGACAGATTACAGATGAGAGATGACAGATTACAGATGACAGATGACAGATGACAGATGACAGATGACAGATGCCAGATGACAGATGACATATGACAGATGACAGATGACAGATGATATATGACAGATGACAGATGGCCAATGGCAGATGACAGATGACAGATGACAGATGACACATGACAGATTACAGATGAGAGATGACAGATTACAGATGACAGATGACAGATGACAGACCACAGATGACAGATGACAGATGATAGATGACAGATGACATATGACAGATGACAGATGACAGATGACAGATGACAGATGACAGATGACAGATGACAGATGACAGATGACAGATGACAGATGACAGATGACAGATGACAGATGACAGATGACAGATGACAAATGACACATGACAGATTACAGATGAAAGATGACAGATGACAGATGACAGATGACAGATGACAGATGACAGATGACAGATGACAGATGACAGATGACAGATGACAGATGACAGATGACAGATGACAGATGACAGATGACAGATGACAGATGACAGATGATAGATGACAGATGACAGATGACAGATGGCAGATGACAGATGACAGATGACAGATGCCAGAAGACAGATGACAGATGACAGATGACAAATGACAGATGACAGATGACGAATGACGGATGACGAATGACAAATGACAGATGAGAGTTTTCATATGGACGATGCAGATGACAAATTACAAATGACAGATGACAGATGACAGATGACAGATGACAGATGACAGATGACAGATGACAAATGACAGATGACAAATGACAATGACAAATGACAGATGACAGATTTCATATGGCAAATGCAGATGACAAATGAGAGAGAACAGATGACAGATGGCCAATGGCCAATAGCAGATGACAGATGACAGATGACAGATGACAGATGACATATGACAGATGACAGATGACAGATGATATATAACAGATGACAGATGGCCAATGGCAGATGACAGATGACAGATGACAGATGACACATGACAGATTACAGATGAGAGATGACAGATTACAGATGACAGATGACAGATGACGGATGACAGATGACAGATGACAGATGACAGATGACAGATAACAGATGACAGATGACAGATGACAGATGACAGACCACAGATGACAGATGACAGATGACAGATGATAGATGGCAGATGACAGATGACAGATGACAGATGACACATGACAGATTACAGATGAGAGATGACAGATTACAGATGACAGATGACAGATGACAGATGACAGATGACAGATGACAGATGACAGATGACAGATGACAGATGACAGATGACAGATGACAGATGACAGATGACAGATGACAGATGACAGATGACAGATGACAGATGACAGATGACATATGACAGATGACAGATGACAGATGAAAGATGACAGATGACAGATGACAGATGACAGATGACAGATAACAGATGACAAATGACAGAAGACAGATGACAGATGAAAGATGACAGATGACAGATGACAAATAACAGATGACAGATGACAGATGACAGATCACAGATGACAGATGACAGATGACAGATGACAGATGACAGATAACAGATGACAGATGACAAATGACAGATGACAGATGACAGATGACAGATGACAGATGACAGATGACAGATGACAGATGACAGATGACAGATGACAGATGACAGATGACAGATGACAGATGACAGATGACAGATGACAGATGACAGATGACAGATGACTGATGACAGATGACAGATGACAGATGGCATATGACAAATGACACATGACAGATTACAGATGACAGATGATAGATGACATATGAAAGATGACAGATGACATATGACATATGACAGATGACCGATTGCAGATGACAGATGACAGGTGACAGATAACAGATGACAGATGACAGATGACAAAAGACAGAAGACAAATGACAGATGACAAATGACAGAAGACAGATGACAGATGACAGATGACAGATGACAGATGACAGATGACAGATCACAGATGACAGATGACAGATGACAGATGACAAATGACAGATAACAGGTGACAGATGACAGATGAAAAAAGACAGAAGACAGATGACGGATGACAGATGACAGATTACAGATGACAGATGATAGATGACATATGAAAGATGACAGATGACATATGACAGATGACAGATGACAGATAACAGATGACAGATGACAGATGACAGATGACAGATGACAGATGACAGATGACAGATGACAGATGACAGATGACAGATGACAGATGACAGATGACAGATGACAGATGACAGATGACAGATGACAGATGACAGATAACAGATAACAGATGACAGATGACAGATGAGAAATGACAGAAGATAGATGACAGATGACAGATGACAGATGACAGATGATAGATGACAGATGACATATGACAGATGACAGATGACAGATGACAGATGACAGATGACAGACGACAGATGACAGATGACAGATGACAGATAACAGATAACAGATGACAGATGACAGATAACAGATGACAGATGACAGATGACAGATGACAGATGACAGATGACAGATAACAGATAACAGATGACAGATGAAAAAAGACAGAAGACAGATGACGGATGACAGATGACAGATTACAGATGACAGATGATAGATGACATATGAAAGATGGCAGATGACATATGACAGATGACAGATGACAGATGACAGATGACAGATGACAGATGACAGATGACAGATGACAGATGACAGATGACAGATGACAGATGACTGATGACAGATGATAGATGACAGATGACAGATGACAGATGGCAAATGACAGATGACAAATGACAGATGACAGATGACAGGTGACAGATGACAGATGACAGATGACAGATTTCAGATGACAGATGACAAATGACAGAAGACAGATGACATATGACAGATGACAGATGCCTGATGGCAGATGACACATGAAAGATTACAGATGACAGATGATAGATAACATATGAAAGATGACAGATGACATATGACAGATGACATATGACAGATGACAGATGACGGATGCCAGATGATATATGACAGATGACAGATGGCCAATGGCAGATGACACATGACAGATTACAGATGAGAGATGACAGATTACAGATGACAGATGACAGATGACAGATGACAGATGACAGATGACAGATGACAGATGACTGATGCTAGATGACAGATGACATATGACAGATGACAGATGACAGATGATATATGACAGATGACAGATGGCCAATGGCAGATGACAGATGACAGATGACAGATGACACATGACAGATTACAGATGAGAGATGACAGATTACAGATGACAGATGACAGATGACAGACCACAGATGACAGATGACAGATGATAGATGACAGATGACATATGACAGATGACAGATGACAGATGACAGATGACAGATGACAGATGACAGATGACAGATGACAGATGACAGATGACAGATGACAGATGACAGATGACAGATGACAGATGACAGATGACAGATGACAGATGACAGATGACAGATGACAGATGACAAATGACACATGACAGATTACAGATGAAAGATGACAGATGACAGATGACAGATGACAGATGACAGATGACAGATGACAGATGACAGATGACAGATGACAGATGACAGATGACAGATGACAGATGACAGATGACAGATGACAGATGACAGATGACAGATGACAGATGACAGATGACAGATGACAGATGATAGATGACAGATGACAGATGACAGATGGCAGATGACAGATGACAGATGACAGATGACAGATGCCAGAAGACAGATGACAGATGACAGATGACAAATGACAGATGACAGATGACGAATGACGAATGACGGATGACAAATGACAGATGAGAGATTTCATATGGACGATGCAGATGACAAATTACAAATGACAGATGACAGATGACAGATGACAGATGACAGATGACAGATGACAAATGACAGATGACAAATGACAATGACAAATGACAGATGACAGATTTCATATGGCAAATGCAGATGACAAATGAGAGAGAACAGATGACAGATGGCCAATGGCCAATAGCAGATGACAGATGACAGATGACAGATGACAGATGACATATGACAGATGACAGATGACAGATGATATATGACAGATGACAGATGGCCAATGGCAGATGACAGATGACAGATGACAGATGACACATGACAGATTACAGATGAGAGATGACAGATTACAGATGACAGATGACAGATGACAGATGACGGATGACAGATGACAGATGACAGATGACAGATGACAGATGACAGATGACAGATGACAGATGACAGACCACAGATGACAGATGACAGATGACAGATGATAGATGGCAGATGACAGATGACAGATGACAGATGACACATGACAGATTACTGATGAGAGATGACAGATTACAGATGACAGATGACAGATGACAGATGACAGATGACAGATGACAGATGACAGATGACAGATGACAGATGACAGATGACAGATGACAGATGACAGATGACAGATGACAGATGACAGATGACAGATGACAGATGACAGATGACAGATGACAGATGACAGATGACAGATGACAGATGACAGATGACAGATGACAGATGACATATGACAGATGACAGATGACAGATGAAAGATGACAGATGACAGATGACAGATGACAGATGACAGATAACAGATGACAAATGACAGAAGACAGATGACAGATGAAAGATGACAGATGACAGATTACAAATAACAGATGACAGATGACAGATGATAAAAAACAGAAAACAGATGACGGATGACAGATGACAGATGACAGATGACAGATGACAGATGCCAGATGACAAATAACATATGACAGATGACAGATGACAAATGATAGATGACAGATGACAGATGGCAAATGACAGATGACAAATGACAGATGAAAGAAGACAGATGACAGATGACACATGACAGATTACAGATGACAGATGATAGATAACATATGAAAGATGACAGATGACATATGACAGATGACAGATGACACATGACAGATCACAGATGACAAATGATAGATGACATATGAAAGATGACAGATGACATATGACATATGACAGATGATCGATTGCAGATGACAGATGACAGGTGACAGATGACAGATGACAGATGACAGATGACAGATGACAGATGACAGATTACAGATGACAGATGACAGATGACAGATAACAGATGACAGATGACAAATCACAGAAGACAGATGACAGATGACAAATGACAGATGACAGATGACAGATGACAGATGACAGATGACAGATGACAGATGACAGATGACAGATGACAGATGACAGATGACAGATGACAGATGACAGATGACAGATGACAGATGACAGATGACAGATGACAGATGACAGAGGACAGATGACGGATGACAGATGACAGATGACAGATGACAGATGATAGATGACAGATGACAGATGACAGATGACAGATGACAGATGACAGATGACAGATGACAGACCACAGATGACAGATGACAGATGACATATGACAGATGACGGATGAAGATGACAGATGACAGATGATAGATGACAGTTGACAGATGACAAATGGCAAATGACAGATGACAAATGACAGATGACAGATGACCGATGACAGACCACAGATGACAGATGACAGATGACATATGACAGATGACATATGACATACGACAGATGACAGATGACAGATGCCAGATGATATATGACAGATGACAGATGGCCAATGGCAGATGACAGATGACACATGACAGATTACAGATGAGAGATGACAGATGACGGATGACAGATGACAGATGACAGATGACAGATGACAGATGATAGATGACAGATGACAGATGACAGATGACAGATGACAGATGACAGATGACAGATGGCAGATGACAGATGACAGACCACAGATGACAGATGACAGATGACAGATGACAGATGACGGATGACAGATGACAGATGACAGATGATAGATGACAGTTGACAGATGACAGATGGCAAATGACAGATGACAAATGACAGATGACAGATGACAGGTGACAGATGACAGATAACAGATGACAGATGACAGATTTCAGATGACAGATGACAAATGACACAAGACAGATGACATATGCCGGTGACAGATGCCTGATGGCAGATGACACATGACAGATTACAGATGACAGATGATAGATAACATATGAAAGATGACATATGGCAGATGACATATGACAGATGACAGATGACAGATGCCAGATGATATATGACAGATGACAGATGGCCAATGGCAGATGACAGATGACACATGACAGATTACAGATGAGAGATGACAGATTACAGATGACAGATGACAGAAGACGGATGACAGATGACAGATGACAGATGACAGATGACAGATGACAGATGACAGACCACAGATGACAGATGACAGATGACAGATGACAGATGACAGATGACAGATGACAGATGACAGATGACAGATGACAGATGACGGATGACAGATGACAGATGACAGATGACAGATGATAGATGACAGATGACAGATGACAGATGGCAAATGACTGATGACAAATGACAGATGACAGATGACAGGTGACAGATGACAGATAACAGATGACAGATGACAGATTTCAGATGACAGATGACAAATGACAGAAGACAGATGACATATGCCGGTGACAGATGCCTGATGGCAGATGACACATGACAGATTACAGATGACAGATGATAGATAACATATGAAAGATGACAGATGACATATGACAGATGACATATGACAGATGACAGATGAGGGATGCCAGATGATATATGACAGATAACAGATGGCCAATGGCAGATGACAGATGACACATGACAGATTACAGATGAGAGATGACAGATTACAGATGACAGATGACAGATGACAGATGACAGATGACAGATGACTGATGCTAGATGACAGATGACATATGAGAGATGACAGATGACAGATGATATATGACAGATGACAGATGGCCAATGGCAGATGACAGATGACAGATGACAGATGACACATGACAGATTACAGATGAGAGATGACAGATTACAGATGACAGATGACAGATGACAGATGATAGATGACATTTGACAGATGACAGATGGCAAATGACAGATGACAAATAACAGATGACAGATGACAGATGACAGACCACAGATGACAGATGACAGATGACAGATGACAGATGACAGATGACGGATGACAGATGACAAATGACAGATGAAAGATGACAGATGACAGATGACAGATGACTGATGACAGATGACAGATGACAGATGACAGACCACAGATGACAGATGACAGATGACAGATGACAGATTACGGATGACAGATGACAGATGACAGATGATAGATGACATTTGACAGATGACAGATGGCAAATGACAGATGACAAATGACAGATGACAGATGACAGATGACAGACCACAGATGACGGATGACAGATGACAGATGACAGATGACGGATGACAGATGACAAATGACAGATGAAAGATGACAGATGACAGATGACACATGACAGATGAAAGATGACAGATGACACATGACAGATTACAGATGAGAGATGACAGATTACAGATGACAGATGACAGATGACAGATGATAGATGACATTTGACAGATGACAGATGGCAAATGACAGATGACAAATGACAGATGACAGATGACAGATGACAGACCACAGATGACAGATGACAGATGACAGATGACAGATGACAGATGACAGATGACGGATGACAGATGACGGATGACAGATGACAGATGACAGATGACAGATGACAGATGACTGATGACAGATGACAGACCACAGATGACAGATGACAGATGACAGATGACAGATTACGGATGACAGATGACAGATGACAGATGATAGATGACATTTGACAGATGACAGACCACAGATGACAGATGACAGATGACAGATGACAGATGACAGATGACGGATGACAGATGACAAATGACAGATGAAAGATGACAGATGACAGATGACACATGACAGATGAAAGATGACAGATGACACATGACAGATTACAGATGAGAGATGACAGATTACAGATGACAGATGACAGATGACAGATGATAGATGACATTTGACAGATGACAGATGGCAAATGACAGATGACAAATGACAGATGACAGATGACAGATGACAGACCACAGATGACAGATGACAGATGACAGATGACAGATGACAGATGACGGATGACAGATGACAGATGACATATGAGAGATGACAGATGACAGATGATATATGACAGATGACAGATGGCCAATGGCAGATGACAGATGACAGATGACACATGACAGATTACAGATGAGAGATGACAGATTACAGATGACAGATGACAGATGACAGATGATAGATGACATTTGACAGATGACAGATGGCAAATGACAGATGACAAATGACAGATGACAGATGACAGATGACAGACCACAGATGACAGATGACAGATGACAGATGACAGATGACAGATGACGGATGACAGATGACAAATGACAGATGAAAGATGACAGATGACACATGACAGATTACAGATGAGAGATGACAGATTACAGATGACAGATGACAGATGACAGATGATAGATGACATTTGACAGATGACAGATGGCAAATGACAGATGACAAATGACAGATGACAGATGACAGATGACAGACCACAGATGACAGATGACAGATGACAGATGACAGATGACAGATGACGGATGACAGATGACGGATGACAGATGACAGATGACAGATGACAGATGACAGATGACAGATGACTGATGACAGATGACAGATGACAGACCACAGATGACACATGACAGATGACAGATGACAGATTACGGATGACAGATGACAGATGATAGATGACATTTGACAGATGACAGATGGCAAATGACAGATGACAAATGACAGATGACAGATGACAGACCACAGATGACAGATGACAGATGACAGATGACAGATGACAGATGACGGATGACAGATGACAAATGACAGATGAAAGATGACAGATGACACATGACAGATTACAGATGACAGATGATAGATAACATATGAAAGATGACAGATGACATATGACAGATGACAGATGACATATGACAGATCACAGATGACAGATGATAGATGACATATGAAAGATGACAGATGACATATGACATATGACAGATGACCGATTGGAGATGACAGATGACAGGTGACAAATGACAGATGACAGATGACAGATGACAGGTGACAGATGACAGATGACAGATGGCAGATGACAGATGGCAGATGACAGATGACAGATAACAGATGACAGATGACAGATAACAGATGACAGATAACAAATCACAATAGACAGATGACAGATGACAAATGACAGATGACAGATGACAGATGACAGATGACAATTGACAGATGACAAATGACAGATGACAGATGACAAATGACAGATGACAGATGACAGATGACAGAAGACAAATGACAGATGACAGGTGACAGATGACAGATGACAGATGACAGATGACAGATGACAGATGACAGATGACAGATGACAGATGACAGATGACAGATGACAGATGACAGATGACATATGACACATGACAAATGACAGATGATAGATGACATATGAAAGATGAAAGATGACATATGACATATAACAGACGACCAATTGCAGACGACAAATGACAGGTGACAGGTGACAGATGACAGATGACAGATCACAGATGACAGATGATAGATGACAGATGACAGATCACAGATGACAGATGACAGATAACAGATGACAGATGACAAATGACAGAAGACAGATGACAGATAACAGATGACAAATGACAGATGACAGATGACAGATGACAGATGACAGTTGACAGATGACAGATGACAGATGGCATATGACAGATGTCACATGACAGATTACAGATGACAGATGATAGATGACATATGAAAGATGACAGGTGACATATGACAAATGACCGATTGCAGATGACAGATGACAGGTGACAGATAACAGATGACAGATGACGGATGACAAAAGACAGAAGACAAATGACAGATGACAAATGACAGAAGACAGATGACAGATGACAGATGACATATGACAGATGACAGATGACAGATGACAGATGACAGATGACAGATCACAGATGACAGATGACAGATGACAGATGACAGATGACAGATGACAGATAACAGATGACAAATGACAGAAGACAGATGACAGATGACAAATGACAAATGACAGATGACAGATGACAGATGACAGATGACAGATGACAGATGACAGATGACAGATGACAGATGACAGATGACAGATGACAGATAACATATGACAGATGACAGATGACAGATGACAGATGACAGATGACAGATGACAGATGGCATATGACAAATGACACATGACAGATTACAGATGACAGATGATAGATGACATATGAAAGATGACAGATAACATATGACATATGACAGATGACCGATTGCAGATGACAGAATACAGGTGACAGATAACAGATGACAGATGACAGATGACAAAAGACAGAAGACAAATGACAGATGACAAATGACAGAAGACAGATGACAGATGACAGATGACAGATCACAGATGACAAATGACAGATGACAGTTGACAGATGACAGATGACAGATGGCATATGACAGATGTCACATGACAGATTACAGATGACAGATGATAGATGACATATGAAAGATGACAGGTGACATATGACAAATGACCGATTGCAGATGACAGATGACAGGTGACAGATAACAGATGACAGATGATGGATGACAAAAGACAGAAGACAAATGACAGATGACAAATGACAGAAGACAGATGACAGATGACAGATGACATATGACAGATGACAGATGACAGATGACAGATGACAAATGACAGATGACAAATGACAGAAGACAGATGACAGATTACAGATGACAGATGACAGAAGACGGATGACAGATGACAGATGACAGATGACAGATGACAGATGACAGATGACAGACCACAGATGACAGATGACAGATGACAGATGACAGATGACAGATGACAGATGACAGATGACAGATGACAGATGACGGATGACAGATGACAGATGACAGATGACAGATGATAGATGACAGATGACAGATGACAGATGGCGAATGACTGATGACAAATGACAGATGACAGATGACAGGTGACAGATGACAGATAAAAGATGACAGATGACAGATTTCAGATGACAGATGACAAATGACAGAAGACAGATGACATATGCCGGTGACAGATGCCTGATGGCAGATGACACATGACAGATTACAGATGACAGATGATAGATAACATATGAAAGATGACAGATGACATATGACAGATGACATATGACAGATGACAGATGAGGGATGCCAGATGATATATGACAGATGACAGATGGCCAATGGCAGATGACAGATGACACATGACAGATTACAGATGAGAGATGACAGATTACAGATGACAGATGACAGATGACAGATGACAGATGACAGATGACTGATGCTAGATGACAGATGACATATGAGAGATGACAGATGACAGATGATATATGACAGATGACAGATGGCCAATGGCAGATGACAGATGACAGATGACAGATGACACATGACAGATTACAGATGAGAGATGACAGATTACAGATGACAGATGACAGATGACAGATGATAGATGACATTTGACAGATGACAGATGGCAAATGACAGATGACAAATGACAGATGACAGATGACAGATGACAGACCACAGATGACAGATGACAGATGACAGATGACAGATGACAGATGACGGATGACAGATGACAAATGACAGATGAAAGATGACAGATGACAGATGACAGATGACTGATGACAGATGACAGATGACAGACCACAGATGACAGATGACAGATGACAGATGACAGATTACGGATGACAGATGACAGATGACAGATGATAGATGACATTTGACAGATGACAGATGGCAAATGACAGATGACAAATGACAGATGACAGATGACAGATGACAGACCACAGATGACAGATGACAGATGACAGATGACAGATGACAGATGACGGATGACAGATGACAAATGACAGATGAAAGATGACAGATGACAGATGACACATGACAGATGAAAGATGACAGATGACACATGACAGATTACAGATGAGAGATGACAGATTACAGATGACAGATGACAGATGACAGATGATAGATGACATTTGACAGATGACAGATGGCAAATGACAGATGACAAATGACAGATGACGGATGACAGATGACAGATGACAGATGACAGATGACAGATGACTGATGACAGATGACAGATGACAGACCACAGATGACAGATGACAGATGACAGATGACAGATTACGGATGACAGATGACAGATGACAGATGATAGATGACATTTGACAGATGACAGACCACAGATGACAGATGACAGATGACAGATGACAGATGACAGATGACGGATGACAGATGACAAATGACAGATGAAAGATGACAGATGACAAATGACACATGACAGATGAAAGATGACAGATGACACATGACAGATTACAGATGAGAGATGACAGATTACAGATGACAGATGACAGATGACAGATGATAGATGACATTTGACAGATGACAGATGGCAAATGACAGATGACAAATGACAGATGACAGATGACAGATGACAGACCACAGATGACAGATGACAGATGACAGATGACAGATGACAGATGACGGATGACAGATGACAGATGACATATGAGAGATGACAGATGACAGATGATATATGACAGATGACAGATGGCCAATGGCAGATGACAGATGACAGATGACACATGACAGATTACAGATGAGAGATGACAGATTACAGATGACAGATGACAGATGACAGATGATAGATGACATTTGACAGATGACAGATGGCAAATGACAGATGACAAATGACAGATGACAGATGACAGATGACAGACCACAGATGACAGATGACAGATGACAGATGACAGATGACGGATGACAGATGACAAATGACAGATGAAAGATGACAGATGACACATGACAGATTACAGATGAGAGATGACAGATTACAGATGACAGATGACAGATGACAGATGATAGATGACATTTGACAGATGACAGATGGCAAATGACAGATGACAAATGACAGATGACAGATGACAGATGACAGACCACAGATGACAGATGACAGATGACAGATGACAGATGACAGATGACGGATGACACATGACGGATGACAGATGACAGATGACAGATGACAGATGACAGATGACAGATGACTGATGACAGATGACAGATGACAGACCACAGATGACACATGACAGATGACAGATGACAGATTACGGATGACAGATGACAGATGATAGATGACATTTGACAGATGACAGATGGCAAATGACAGATGACAAATGACAGATGACAGATGACAGATGACAGACCACAGATGACAGATGACAGATGACAGATGACAGATGACAGATGACAGATGACGGATGACAGATGACAAATGACAGATGAAAGATGACAGATGACAGATGACACATGACAGATTACAGATGACAGATGATAGATAACATATGAAAGATGACAGATGACATATGACAGATGACAGATGACATATGACAGATCACAGATGACAGATGATAGATGACATATGAAAGATGACAGATGACGTATGACATATGACAGATGACCGATTGGAGATGACAGATGACAGGTGACAAATGACAGATGACAGATGACAGATGACAGGTGACAGATGACAGATGACAGATGGCAGATGACAGATGACAGATGACAGATGACAGATAACAGATGACAGATGACAGATAACAGATGACAGATAACAAATCACAGGAGACAGATGACAGATGACAAATGACAGATGACAGATGACAGATGACAAGTGACAGATGACAAATGACAGATGACAGATGACAAATGACAGATGACAGATGACAGATGACAGAAGACAAATGACAGATGACAGGTGACAGATGACAGATGACAGATGACAGATGACAGATGACAGATGACAGATGACAGATGACAGATGACAGATGACAGATGACAGATGACATATGACACATGACAAATGACAGATGATAGATGACATATGAAAGATGAAAGATGACATATGACATATAACAGACGACCAATTGCAGACGACAAATGACAGGTGACAGGTGACAGATGACAGATCACAGATGACAGATGATAGATGACAGATGACAGATCACAGATGACAGATGACAGATAACAGATGACAGATGACAAATGACAGAAGACAGATGACAGATAACAGATGACAAATGACAGATGACAGATGACAGATGATAGATGACATATGAAAGATGACAGGTGACATATGACAAATGACCGATTGCAGATGACAGATGACAGGTGACAGATAACAGATGACAGATGATGGATGACAAAAGACAGAAGACAAATGACAGATGACAAATGACAGAAGACAGATGACAGATGACAGATGACATATGACAGATGACAGATGACAGATGACAGATGACAAATGACAGATGACAAATGACAGAAGACAGATGACAGATTACAGATGACAGATGACAGAAGACAGATGACAGATGACAGATGACAGATGACAGATGACAGATGACAGATGACAGACCACAGATGACAGATGACAGATGACAGATGACAGATGACAGATGACAGATGACAGATGACAGATGACAGATGACGGATGACAGATGACAGATGACAGATGACAGATGATAGATGACAGATGACAGATGACAGATGGCGAATGACTGATGACAAATGACAGATGACAGATGACAGGTGACAGATGACAGATAACAGATGACAGATGACAGATTTCAGATGACAGATGACAAATGACAGAAGACAGATGACATATGCCGGTGACAGATGCCTGATGGCAGATGACACATGACAGATTACAGATGACAGATGATAGATAACATATGAAAGATGACAGATGACATATGACAGATGACATATGACAGATGACAGATGAGGGATGCCAGATGATATATGACAGATGACAGATGGCCAATGGCAGATGACAGATGACACATGACAGATTACAGATGAGAGATGACAGATTACAGATGACAGATGACAGATGACAGATGACAGATGACAGATGACTGATGCTAGATGACAGATGACATATGAGAGATGACAGATGACAGATGATATATGACAGATGACAGATGGCCAATGGCAGATGACAGATGACAGATGACAGATGACACATGACAGATTACAGATGAGAGATGACAGATTACAGATGACAGATGACAGATGACAGATGATAGATGACATTTGACAGATGACAGATGGCAAATGACAGATGACAAATGACAGATGACAGATGACAGATGACAGACCACAGATGACAGATGACAGATGACAGATGACAGATGACAGATGACGGATGACAGATGACAAATGACAGATGAAAGATGACAGACGACAGATGACAGATGACTGATGACAGATGACAGATGACAGACCACAGATGACAGATGACAGATGACAGATGACAGATTACGGATGACAGATGACAGATGACAGATGATAGATGACATTTGACAGATGACAGATGGCAAATGACAGATGACAAATGACAGATGACAGATGACAGATGACAGACCACAGATGACAGATGACAGATGACAGATGACAGATGACAGATGACGGATGACAGATGACAAATGACAGATGAAAGATGACAGATGACAGATGACACATGACAGATGAAAGATGACAGATGACACATGACAGATTACAGATGAGAGATGACAGATTACAGATGACAGATGACAGATGACAGATGATAGATGACATTTGACAGATGACAGATGGCAAATGACAGATGACAAATGACAGATGACGGATGACAGATGACAGATGACAGATGACAGATGACAGATGACTGATGACAGATGACAGATGACAGACCACAGATGACAGATGACAGATGACAGATGACAGATTACGGATGACAGATGACAGATGACAGATGATAGATGACATTTGACAGATGACAGACCACAGATGACAGATGACAGATGACAGATGACAGATGACAGATGACGGATGACAGATGACAAATGACAGATGAAAGATGACAGATGACAGATGACACATGACAGATGAAAGATGACAGATGACACATGACAGATTACAGATGAGAGATGACAGATTACAGATGACAGATGACAGATGACAGATGATAGATGACATTTGACAGATGACAGATGGCAAATGACAGATGACAAATGACAGATGACAGATGACAGATGACAGACCACAGATGACAGATGACAGATGACAGATGACAGATGACAGATGACGGATGACAGATGACAGATGACATATGAGAGATGACAGATGACAGATGATATATGACAGATGACAGATGGCCAATGGCAGATGACAGATGACAGATGACACATGACAGATTACAGATGAGAGATGACAGATTACAGATGACAGATGACAGATGACAGATGATAGATGACATTTGACAGATGACAGATGGCAAATGACAGATGACAAATGACAGATGACAGATGACAGATGACAGACCACAGATGACAGATGACAGATGACAGATGACAGATGACAGATGACGGATGACAGATGACAAATGACAGATGAAAGATGACAGATGACACATGACAGATTACAGATGAGAGATGACAGATTACAGATGACAGATGACAGATGACAGATGATAGATGACATTTGACAGATGAAAGATGGCAAATGACAGATGACAAATGACAGATGACAGATGACAGATGACAGACCACAGATGACAGATGACAGATGACAGATGACAGATGACAGATGACGGATGACACATGACGGATGACAGATGACAGATGACAGATGACAGATGACAGATGACAGATGACTGATGACAGATGACAGATGACAGACCACAGATGACACATGACAGATGACAGATGACAGATTACGGATGACAGATGACAGATGATAGATGACATTTGACAGATGACAGATGGCAAATGACAGATGACAAATGACAGATGACAGATGACAGATGACAGACCACAGATGACAGATGACAGATGACAGATGACAGATGACGGATGACAGATGACAAATGACAGATGAAAGATGACAGATGACAGATGACACATGACAGATTACAGATGACAGATGATAGATAACATATGAAAGATGACAGATGACATATGACAGATGACAGATGACATATGACAGATCACAGATGACAGATGATAGATGACATATGAAAGATGACAGATGACATATGACATATGACAGATGACCGATTGGAGATGACAGATGACAGGTGACAAATGACAGATGACAGATGACAGATGACAGGTGACAGATGACAGATGACAGATGGCAGATGACAGATGACAGATGACAGATAACAGATGACAGATAACAAATCACAGGAGACAGATGACAGATGACAAATGACAGATGACAGATGACAGATGACAAGTGACAGATGACAAATGACAGATGACAGATGACAAATGACAGATGACAGATGACAGATGACAGAAGACAAATGACAGATGACAGGTGACAGATGACAGATGACAGATGACAGATGACAGATGACAGATGACAGATGACAGATGACAGATGACAGATGACAGATGACAGATGACAGATGACATATGACACATGACAAATGACAGATGATAGATGACATATGAAAGATGAAAGATGACATATGACATATAACAGACGACCAATTGCAGACGACAAATGACAGGTGACAGGTGACAGATGACAGATGACAGATCACAGATGACAGATGATAGATGACAGATGACAGATCACAGATGACAGATGACAGATAACAGATGACAGATGACAAATGACAGAAGACAGATGACAGATAACAGATGACAAATGACAGATGACAGATGACAGATGACAGATGACAGTTGACAGATGACAGATGACAGATGGCATATGACAGATGTCACATGACAGATTACAGATGACAGATGATAGATGACATATGAAAGATGACAGGTGACATATGACAAATGACCGATTGCAGATGACAGATGACAGGTGACAGATAACAGATGACAGATGACGGATGACAAAAGACAGAAGACAAATGACAGATGACAAATGACAGAAGACAGATGACAGATGACAGATGACATATGACAGATGACAGATGACAGATGACAGATGACAGATGACAGATCACAGATGACAGATGACAGATGACAGATGACAGATGACAGATGACAGATAACAGATGACAAATGACAGAAGACAGATGACAGATGACAAATGACAAATGACAGATGACAGATGACAGATGACAGATGACAGATGACAGATGACAGATGACAGATGACAGATGACAGATGACAGATGACATATGACAGATGACAGATGACAGATGACAGATGACAGATGACAGATGGCATATGACAAATGACACATGACAGATTACAGATGACAGATGATAGATGACATATGAAAGATGACAGATAACATATGACATATGACAGATGACCGATTGCAGATGACAGAATACAGGTGACAGATAACAGATGACAGATGACAGATGACAAAAGACAGAAGACAAATGACAGATGACAAATGACAGAAGACAGATGACAGATGACAGATGACAGATGACAGATCACAGATGACAAATGACAGATGACAGATAACAGGTGACAGATGACAAATGACAGAAGACAGATGACAGATGACAGATGACAGATGACAGATAACAGATGACAGATGACAGATGAAAAAAGACAGAAGACAGATGACGGACGACAGATGACAGATTACAGATGACAGATGATAGATGACATATGAAAGATGACATATGACAGATGACAGATGACAGATGACAGATGACAGATGACAGATGACAGATGACAGATGACAGATGACAGATGACAGATGACAGATGACAGATAGCAGATAACAGATGACAGATGAGAAATGACAGAAGATAGATGACAGATGACAGATGACAGATGACAGATGACAGATGACAGATGACAGATGACACATGACAGATGACAGATGACAGACGACAGATAACAGATGACAGATGCGAAATGACAGAAGATAGATGACAGATGACAGATGACAGATGACAGATGACAGATGACAGATGACAGATGACAGATGATAGATGACAGATGACATATGACAGATGACAGATGACAGATG
This sequence comes from Condylostylus longicornis, assembly GCF_029603195.1. Taxonomy (NCBI): domain Eukaryota; kingdom Metazoa; phylum Arthropoda; class Insecta; order Diptera; family Dolichopodidae; genus Condylostylus; species Condylostylus longicornis. The sequence goes on from NW_026578187.1 coordinate 1,079,056, forward strand.
ACAGATGACAAATGACAGATGACAGATGACAGATGACAGATGACAGATGACAGACGACAGATGACACATGACAAATTACAGATGAAAGATGACAGATGACAGATGACAGATGACAGATGACAGATGACAGATGACAGATGACAGATGACAGATGACAGATGACAGATGACAGATGACAGATGACAGATGACAAATGACAGATGACAGATGACAGATGACAGATGACAGATGACAGATGACAGATGACAGATGACAGATGACAGATGACAGATGACAGATGACAGATGACAGATAACAGATAACAGATGACAGATGACAGATGACAAATGACAAATGACAGATGACAGATGACAGATGACGGATGACGGATGACAAATGACAGATGACAGATTTCATATGGCCGATGCAGATGACAAATTACAAATGACAGATGACAGATGACAGATGACAGACGACAGATGACACATGACAGATTACAGATGAAAGATGACAGATGACAGATGACAGATGACAGGTGACAGATAACAGATAACAGATCACAGATGACAGATGACAAATGACAGATGACAGATGACAGATGACAGATGACAGATGACGGATGACGGATGACAAATGACAGATGACAGATTTCATATGGCCGATGCAGATGAAAAATTACAAATGACAGATGACAGATGACAGATGACAGATGACAGATGACAGATGACAAATTACAAATGACATATGACAGAAGACAGATGACAGATGACAGATGACAGATGACAGATGACAGATGACAGATGACAGATGACAGATGACAGACGACAGATGACACATGACAGATTACAGATGAAAGATGACAGATGACAGATGACAGATGAGAAATGACAGAAGATAGATGACAGATGACAGATGACAGATGACAGATGACAGATGACAGATGACAGATGACAGATGACAGATGATAGATGATAGATGACAGATGACATATGACAGATGACAGATGACAGATGACAGACGACAGATGACACATGACAGATTACAGATGAAAGATGACAGATGACAGATGACAGATGACAGATGACAGATGACAGATGACAGATGACAGATGACAGATGACAGATGACAGATGACAGATGACAGATGACAGATGACAGATGACAGATGACAGATGACAGATGACAGATGACAAATGACAGATGACAGATGACAGATGACAGATGACAGATGACAGATGACAGATGAAAGATGACAGATGACAGATGACAGATGACAGATGACAGATGACAGATGACAGATGACAGATGACAGATGACAGATGACAGATGACAGATGACAGATGACAAATGACAGATGACAAATGACAGATGACAGATGACAGATGACAGATGACAGATGACAGATGACAGATGACAGATGACAGATGACAGATGACAGATGACAAATGACAGATGACAGATGACAGATGACAGATGACAGATGACAGATGACAGATGACAGATGACAGATGACAGATGACAGATGACAGATAACAGATAACAGATGACAGATGACAGATGACAAATGACAGATGACAGATGACAGATGACGGATGACGGATGACAAATGACAGATGACAGATTTCATATGGCCGATGCAGATGACAAATTACAAATGACAGATGACAAATGACAGATGGCAGATGACAGATGACAGATGACAGATGACAGATGACAGATGACAGATGACAGATGACAGATGACAGATGACAGATGACAGATGACAGATGACAGATGACAGATAACAGATAACAGATGACAGATGACAGATGACAAATGACAGATGACAGATGACAGATGACAGATGACAGATGACAGATGACAGATGACACATGACAGATGACAGATGACAGATGACAGATGACAGATGACAGATGACAGATGACAGATGACAGATGACAGATGACAGATGACAGATGACAGATAACAGATAACAGATGACAGATGACAGATGACAAATGACAGATGACAGATGACAGATGACGGATGACGGATGACAAATGACAGATGACAGATTTCATATGGCCGATGCAGATGACAAATTACAAATGACAGATGACAGATGACAGATGACAGATGACAGACGACAGATGACAGATGACAGATGACAGATGACAGATGACAGATGACAGATGACAGATGACAGATGGCAGATGACAGATGACAGATGACAGATGACAGATGACAGATGACAGATGACAGATGACAGATGACAAATGACAGATGACAGATGACAGATGACAGATGACAGATGACAGATGACAGATGACAGATGACAGATGACAGATGACAGATGACAGATGACAGATGACAGATGACAGATGACAGATGACAGATGACAGATGACAGATGACAGATGACAGATAACAGATAACAGATGACAGATGACAGATGTCAAATGACAGATGACAGATGACAGATGACAGATGACGGATGACGGATGACAAATGACAGATGACAGATTTCATATGGCCGATGCAGATGACAAATTACAAATGACAGATGACAGATGACAGATGACAGATGACAGATGACAGATGACAGATGACAGATGACAGATGACAGATAACAGATGTCAGATAACAGATGGCAGATGACAAAAGACAGATGACAGATGACAGATGACAGATGACAGTTGTTAGATGACAGATGACAGATGTCAAATGATAGATGGCAAATGACAGATGACAGATGACAAATGACAGATGACAGCTGACAAATGACAGCTGAAAGATAACAGATGACAGATGACACATGACAGATTACAGATGACAGATGATAGATGACATATGAAAGATGTCAGATGACATATGACAGATGACACATGACAAATTACAGATGACAGATGATAGATGACATATGAAAGATGACAGATGACATATGACATATGACAGATGACCGATTGCAGATGACAGATGACAGATGACAGATGACAGATCACAGATGACAGATGACAGATGACAGATGACAGATGAAAGATGACAGATAACAGATGACAGATGACAAATGACAGAAGACAGATGACATATGACAGATGACAGATGGCAGATGACAAATGACAGATGACAGATGACAGATGATAGATGACAGATGACAGATGGCAAATGACAGATGACAGATGACAGATGACAGATGACAGATGACAGATGAAAGATGACAGATGACAGATGACAGATGACAGATGACAGATGACAGATGACAGATGACAGATGACAGATGACAGATGACAGATGACAGATGACAGATGACAAATGACAGATGACAAATGACAGATGACAGATGACAGATGACAGATGACAGATGACAGATGACAGATGACAGATGACAGATGACAGATGACAGATGACAAATGACAGATGACAGATGACAGATGACAGATGACAGATGACAGATGACAGATGACAGATGACAGATGACAGATGACAGATGACAGATGACAGATAACAGATAACAGATGACAGATGACAGATGACAAATGACAGATGACAGATGACAGATGACGGATGACAGATAACAGATAACAGATGACAGATGACAGATGACAAATGACAGATGACAGATGACAGATGACAGATGACAGATGACAGATGACAGATGACAGATGACAGATGACAGATGACAGATGACAGATGACAGATGACAGATGACAGATGACAGATGACAGATGACAGATGACAGATGACAGATGACAGATGACAGATAACAGATAACAGATGACAGATGACAGATGACAAATGACAGATGACAGATGACAGATGACGGATGACAGATAACAGATAACAGATGACAGATGACAGATGACAAATGACAGATGACAGATGACAGATGACAGATGACAGATGACAGATGACAGATGACAGATGACAGATGACAGATGACAGATGACAGATGACAGATGACAGATGACAGATGACAGATGACAGATGACAGATGACAGATGACAGATGACAGATAACAGATAACAGATGACAGATGACAGATGACAAATGACAGAAGACAGATGACAGGTGACAGATGACAGATGACAGATGCCAGATGACAGATGACAAACGACAGATGCCAGATGACAGATGACAGATGACAGATGACAGATGACAGATGACAGATGACAGATGACAGATGACAGACAACAGATGACATATGACAGATGACAAAAGACAGAAGACAGAAGACAGATGACAGATGACAGATAACAGATGACATATGACAGATGACCGATTGCAGATGACAGATGACAGATGACAGATGACAGATGACAGATCACAGATGACAGATGACAGATGACAGATGACAGATGAAAGATGACAGATAACAGATGACAGATGACAGATGACAAATGACAGAAGACAGATGACATATGACAGATGACAGATGGCAGATGACAAATGACAGATGACAGATGACAGATGATAGATGACAGATGACAGATGGCAAATGACAGATGACAAATGACAGATGACAGATGACAAATGACAGATGACAGATGACAAATGACATAAGACAGATGACAGATGACAGATGACAGATGACAGATGCCAGATGACAGATGACAAACGACAGATGCCAGATGACAGATGACAAAAGACAGAAGACAGATGACGGGTGACAGATGACAGATGACAGATGAGAGAAGACAGATGACAGCTGACAGATAACAGATGACAGATGACAGATTACAGATGACAGATGATAGATGACATATGAAAGATGACAGATGACATATGACAGATGACAGATGGCAGATGACAGATGACAGATGACAGATGACAGATGACAAATGACAGATGACAGATGACAGATGACAGATGACAGATGACAGATGACAGATGACAGATGACAGATGACAGATGACAGATGACAGATGACAGATGACAGATGACAGATTACAGATGACAGATGATAGATGACATATGAAAGATGACAGATGACATATGACAGATGACAGATGACAGATGACAGATGACAGATGACAGATGACAGATGACGGATGACGGATGACAAATGACAGATGACAGATTTCATATGGCCGATACAGATGACAAATTACAAGTGACAGATGACAGATGACAGATGACAAATAACAGATGACAAATGACAATGACAAATGACAGATGAAAGATTTCATATGGCAAATGCAGATGACAAATGAGAGAGAACAGATGACAGATGGCCAATGGCCAATAGCAGATGACAGATGACAGATAACAGATGACAGATGACAGATGACAGATGACAGATGACAGATGACAGATAACGGATGTCAGATAACAGATGGCAGATGACAAATGACAGATGACAGATGACAGATTACAGATGACAGATGACAGTTGATAGATGACAGATGACAGATGCAAAATTATAGATGACAAATGACAGATGACAGATGACAAATGACAGAGGACAGATGACAAATAACAGATGACAAATGACAATGACAAATGACAGATGACAGATTTCATATGGCAAATGCAGATGACAAATGAGAGAGAACAGATGACAGGTGGCCAATGGCCAATGGCAGATGACAGATGACAGATGACAGATGACAGATGACAGATGACAGATGACAGATGACAGTTGTTAGATGACAGATGACAGATGGCAAATGATAGATGGCAAATGACAGATGACAGATGACAAATGACAGATGACAAATGACAGCTGAAAGATAACAGATGACAGATGACACATGACAGATTACAGATGACAGATGATAGATGACATATGAAAGATGTCAGATGACATATGACAGATGACACATGACAGATTACAGATGACAGATGATAGATGACATATGAAAGATGACAGATGACATATGACATATGACAGATGACCGATTGCAGATGACAGATGACAGATGACAGATGACAGATCACAGATGACAGATGACAGATGACAGATGACAGATGAAAGATGACAGATAACAGATGACAGATGACAAATGACAGAAGACAGATGACATATGACAGATGATAGATGGCAGATGACAAATGACAGATGACAGATGACAGATGATAGATGACAGATGACAGATGGCAAATGACAGATGACAAATGACAGATGACAGATGACAAATGATAGATGACAGATGACAAATGACAGAAGACAGATGACAGGTGACAGATGACAGATGACAGATGCCAGATGACAGATGACAAACGACAGATGCCAGATGACAGATGACAGATGACAGATGACAGATGACAGATGACAGATGACAGATGACAGATGACAGATGACAGATGACAGATGACAGATGACAGACAACAGATGACATATGACAGATGACAAAAGACAGAAGACAGAAGACAGATGACAGATGACAGATAACAGATGACATATGACAGATGACCGATTGCAGATGACAGATGACAGATGACAGATGACAGATGACAGATCACAGATGACAGATGACAGATGACAGATGACAGATGACAGATGAAAGATGACAGATAACAGATGACAGATGACAAATGACAGAAGATAGATGACATATGACAGATGACAGATGGCAGATGACAAATGACAGATGACAGATGACAGATGATAGATGACAGATGACAGATGGCAAATGACAGATGACAAATGACAGATGACAGATGACAAATGACAGATGACAGATGACAAATGACATAAGACAGATGACAGATGACAGATGACAGATGACAGATGCCAGATGACAGATGACAAACGACAGATGCCAGATGACAGATGACAAAAGACAGAAGACAGATGACGGGTGACAGATGACAGATGACAGATGACAGATGACAGATGAGAGAAGACAGATGACAGATGACAGATAACAGATGACAGATGACAGATTACAGATGACAGATGATAGATGACATATGAAAGATGACAGATGACATATGACAAATGACAGATGGCAGATGACAGATGACAGATGACAGATGACAGATGACAAATCACAGATGACAGATGACAGATGACAGATGACAGATGACAGATGACAGATGACAGATGACAGATGACAGATGACAGATGACAGATGACAGATGACAGATGACAGATTACAGATGACAGATGATAGATGACATATGAAAGATGACAGATGACATATGACAGATGACAGATGACAGATGACAGATGACAGATGACAGATGACAGATGACGGATGACGGATGACAAATGACAGATGACAGATTTCATATGGCCGATACAGATGACAAATTACAAGTGACAGATGACAGATGACAGATGACAAATAACAGATGACAAATGACAATGACAAATGATAGATGAAAGATTTCATATGGCAAATGCAGATGACAAATGAGAGAGAACAGATGACAGATGGCCAATGGCCAATAGCAGATGACAGATGACAGATAACAGATGACAGATGACAGATGACAGATGACAGATGACAGATGACAGATGACAGATGACAGATGACAGATAACGGATGTCAGATAACAGATGGCAGATGACAAATGACAGATGACAGATGACAGATTACAGATGACAGATGACAGTTGATAGATGACAGATGACAGATGCAAAATTATAGATGACAAATGACAGATGACAGATGACAAATGACAGAGGACAGATGACAAATAACAGATGACAAATGACAATGACAAATGACAGATGACAGATTTCATATGGCAAATGCAGATGACAAATGAGAGAGAACAGATGACAGGTGGCCAATGGCCAATGGCAGATGACAGATGACAGATGACAGATGACAGATGACAGATGACAGATGACAGATGACAGATGACAGATGACAGATGACAGATGACAGAAGACAGATGACAGATAACAGATGTCAGATAACAGATGGCAGTTGACAAATGACAGATGACAGATGACAGATGACAAATGACAGATGACAGATTTCATATGGCAAATGCAGATGACAAATGAGAGAGAACAGATGACAGACGGCCAATTGCCAATGGCAGATGACAGATGACAGATGACAGATGACAGATGACAGATGACAGATGACAGATGACAGATTTCATATGGCAAATGCAGATGACAAATGAGAGAGAACAGATGACAGATGGCCAATGGCCAATGGCAGATGACAGATGACAGATGACAGATGACAGATGACAGATGATAGATGACAGCTGACAGATGACAGATGACAGATGACAGATGACAGATGACAGATGACAAATAACAGATGACAAATGACAATGACAAATGACAGATGACAGATTTCATATGGCCGATGCAGATGACAAATTACAAATGACAGATGACAGATGACAGATGACAGATGACAGATGACAGATGACAGATGACAGATGACAGATGACAAATAACAGATGACAAATGACAATGACAAATGACAGATGACAGATTTCATATGGCAAATGCAGATGACAAATGAGAGAGAACAGATGACAGATGACAGATGACAGATGACAGATGACAGATGACAGATGACAGATGACAGATGACAGATGACAGATGACAGATGACAGATGACAGATGACAGATGACAGATGACAGATTACAGATGACAGATGATAGATGACATATGAAAGATGACAGATGACATATGACAGATGACAGATGACAGATTTCATATGGCCGATGCAGATGACAAATTACAAATGACAGATGACAGATGACAGATGACAGATGACAGATGACAGATGACAAATAACAGATGACAAATGACAATGACAAATGACAGATGACAGATTTCATATGGCAAATGCAGATGACAAATGAGAGAGAACAGATGACAGATGACAGATGACAGATGACAAATGACATAAGACAGATGACAGATGACAGATGACAGATGACAGATACCAGATGACAGATGACAAACGACAGATGCCAGATGACAGATGACAAAAGACAGAAGACAGATGACGGGTGACAGATGACAGATGACAGATGACAGATGAGAGAAGACCGATGACAGCTGACAGATAACAGATGACAGATGACAGATTACAGATGACAGATGATAGATGACATATGAAAGATGACAGATGACATATGACAGATGACAGATGGCAGATGACAGATGACAGATGACAGATGACAGATGACAAATGACAGATGACAGATGACAGATGACAGATGACAGATGACAGATGACAGATGACAGATGACAGATGACAGATGACAGATGACAGATGACAGATGACAGATTACAGATGACAGATGATAGATGACATATGAAAGATGACAGATGACATATGACAGATGACAGATGACAGATGACAGATGACAGATGACAGATGACAGATGACGGATGACGGATGACAAATGACAGATGACAGATTTCATATGGCCGATACAGATGACAAATTACAAGTGACAGATGACAGATGACAGATGACAAATAACAGATGACAAATGACAATGACAAATGACAGATGAAAGATTTCATATGGCAAATGCAGATGACAAATGAGAGAGAACAGATGACAGATGGCCAATGGCCAATAGCAGATGACAGATGACAGATAACAGATGACAGATGACAGATGACAGATGACAGATGACAGATGACAGATAACGGATGTCAGATAACAGATGGCAGATGACAAATGACAGATGACAGATGACAGATTACAGATGACAGATGACAGTTGATAGATGACAGATGACAGATGCAAAATTATAGATGACAAATGACAGATGACAGATGACAAATGACAGAGGACAGATGACAAATAACAGATGACAAATGACAATGACAAATGACAGATGACAGATTTCATATGGCAAATGCAGATGACAAATGAGAGAGAACAGATGACAGGTGGCCAATGGCCAATGGCAGATGACAGATGACAGATGACAGATGACAGATGACAGATGACAGATGACAGATGACAGTTGTTAGATGACAGATGACAGATGGCAAATGATAGATGGCAAATGACAGATGACAGATGACAAATGACAGATGACAGCTGACAAATGACAGCTGAAAGATAACAGATGACAGATGACACATGACAGATTACAGATGACAGATGATAGATGACATATGAAAGATGTCAGATGACATATGACAGATGACACATGACAGATTACAGATGACAGATGATAGATGACATATGAAAGATGACAGATGACATATGACATATGACAGATGACCGATTGCAGATGACAGATGACAGATGACAGATGACAGATCACAGATGACAGATGACAGATGACAGATGACAGATGAAAGATGACAGATAACAGATGACAGATGACAAATGACAGAAGACAGATGACATATGACAGATGATAGATGGCAGATGACAAATGACAGATGACAGATGACAGATGATAGATGACAGATGACAGATGGCAAATGACAGATGACAAATGACAGATGACAGATGACAAATGATAGATGACAGATGACAAATGACAGAAGACAGATGACAGGTGACAGATGACAGATGACAGATGCCAGATGACAGATGACAAACGACAGATGCCAGATGACAGATGACAGATGACAGATGACAGATGACAGATGACAGATGACAGATGACAGATGACAGATGACAGATGACAGACAACAGATGACATATGACAGATGACAAAAGACAGAAGACAGAAGACAGATGACAGATGACAGATAACAGATGACATATGACAGATGACCGATTGCAGATGACAGATGACAGATGACAGATGACAGATGACAGATCACAGATGACAGATGACAGATGACAGATGACAGATGACAGATGAAAGATGACAGATAACAGATGACAGATGACAGATGACAAATGACAGAAGACAGATGACATATGACAGATGACAGATGGCAGATGACAAATGACAGATGACAGATGACAGATGATAGATGACAGATGACAGATGGCAAATGACAGATGACAAATGACAGATGACAGATGACAAATGACAGATGACAGATGACAAATGACATAAGACAGATGACAGATGACAGATGACAGATGACAGATGCCAGATGACAGATGACAAACGACAGATGCCAGATGACAGATGACAAAAGACAGAAGACAGATGACGGGTGACAGATGACAGATGACAGATGACAGATGAGAGAAGACAGATGACAGATGACAGATAACAGATGACAGATGACAGATTACAGATGACAGATGATAGATGACATATGAAAGATGACAGATGACATATGACAAATGACAGATGGCAGATGACAGATGACAGATGACAGATGACAGATGACAAATCACAGATGACAGATGACAGATGACAGATGACAGATGACAGATGACAGATGACAGATGACAGATGACAGATGACAGATGACAGATGACAGATGACAGATGACAGATGACAGATTACAGATGACAGATGATAGATGACATATGAAAGATGACAGATGACATATGACAGATGACAGATGACAGATGACAGATGACAGATGACAGATGACAGATGACAGATGACGGATGACGGATGACAAATGACAGATGACAGATGACAGATGACAGATAACAGATGACAGATGACAGATGACAGATGACAGATGACAGATGACAGATGACAGATGACAGATAACGGATGTCAGATAACAGATGGCAGATGACAAATGACAGATGACAGATGACAGATTACAGATGACAGATGACAGTTGATAGATGACAGATGACAGATGCAAAATTATAGATGACAAATGACAGATGACAGATGACAAATGACAGAGGACAGATGACAAATAACAGATGACAAATGACAATGACAAATGACAGATGACAGATTTCATATGGCAAATGCAGATGACAAATGAGAGAGAACAGATGACAGGTGGCCAATGGCCAATGGCAGATGACAGATGACAGATGACAGATGACAGATGACAGATGACAGATGACAGATGACAGATGACAGATGACAGATGACAGAAGACAGATGACAGATAACAGATGTCAGATAACAGATGGCAGTTGACAAATGACAGATGACAGATGACAGATGACAAATGACAGATGACAGATTTCATATGGCAAATGCAGATGACAAATGAGAGAGAACAGATGACAGATGGCCAATGGCCAATGGCAGATGACAGATGACAGATGACAGATGACAGATGACAGATGACAGATGACAGATGACAGATTTCATATGGCAAATGCAGATGACAAATGAGAGAGAACAGATGACAGATGGCCAATGGCCAATGGCAGATGACAGATGACAGATGACAGATGACAGATGACAGATGATAGATGACAGCTGACAGATGACAGATGACAGATGACAGATGACAGATGACAGATGACAAATAACAGATGACAAATGACAATGACAAATGACAGATGACAGATTTCATATGGCCGATGCAGATGACAAATTACAAATGACAGATGACAGATGACAGATGACAGATGACAGATGACAGATGACAGATGACAGATGACAAATAACAGATGACAAATGACAATGACAAATGACAGATGACAGATTTCATATGGCAAATGCAGATGACAAATGAGAGAGAACAGATGACAGATGACAGATGACAGATGACAGATGACAGATGACAGATGACAGATGACAGATGACAGATGACAGATGACAGATGACAGATGACAGATAACAGATGTCAGATAACAGATGGCAGATGACAAATGACAGATGACAGATGACAGATGACAGATGAGAGATGACAGATGACAAATGACAGATGACAGATTTCATATGGCAAATGCAGATGACAAATGAGAGAGACCAGATGACAGATGGCCAATGGCCAATGGCAGATGACAGATGACAGATGACAGATGACAGATGACAGATGACAGATGACAGATGACAGATGACAGATGACAGATGACAGATGACAGATGACAGATGACGGATGACAAATGACAGATGACAGATTTCATATGGCCGATGCAGATGACAAATTACAAATGACAGATGACAGATGACAGATGACAGATGACAGATGACAAATAACAGATGACAAATGACAATGACAAATGACAGATGACAGATTTCATATGGCAAATGCAGATGACAAATGAGAGAGAACAGATGACAGATGGCCAATGGCCAATGGCAGATGACAGATGACAGATAACAGATGACAGATGACAGATGATAGATGACAGATGACAGATGACAGATGACAGATGACAGATGACAGATAACAGATGTCAGATAACAGATGGCAGATGACAAATGACAGATGACAGATGACAGATGACAGATGACAAATGACAGATGACCGATGACAGATGACAGATGACAGATGACAAATGACAGATGACAGATGACAGATGACAGATGACAGATGACAGATGACAGATGACAGATGACAGATGACAGATGACAGATGACAGATGACAGATGACAGATGACAGATGACAGATGACAGATGACAGATGACAGATGACAGATGACAGATGACAGATGACAGATGACAGATGACAGATAACAGATGACAGATGACAGATGACAGACGACAGATGACACATGACAGATTACAGATGAAAGATGACAGATGACAGATGACAGATGACAGATGACAGATGACAGATGACAGATGACAGATGACAGATGACAGATGACAGATGACAGATGACAGATGACAGATGACAGATGACAAATGGCAGATGACATATGACAGATGACAGATGACAGATGACAGATGACAGATGACAGATGACAGATGACAGATGACAGATGACAGATGACAGATGACAGATGACAGATGACAGATGACAGATGACAGATGACAGATGACAGATGACAGATGACAGATGACAGATAACAGATAACAGATGACAGATGACAGATGACAAATGACAGATGACAGATGACAGATGACGGTTGACGGATGACAAATGACAGATGACAGATGACAGATAACAGATGTCAGATAACAGATGGCAGATGACAAATGACAGATGACAGATGACAGATGACAGATGACAGATGACAGATGACAGATAACAGATGTCAGATAACAGATGGCAGATGACAAATGACAGATGACAGATGACAGATGACAGATGACAGATGACAGATGACAGATGACAGATGACAGATGACAGATGACAGATGGCAAATGATAGATGGCAAATGACAGATGACAGATGACAAATGACAGTTGACAGATGACAAATGACAGCTGAAAGATAACAGATGACAGATGACACATGACAGATTACAGATGACAGATGATAGATGACATATGAAAGATGTCAGATGACATATGACAGATGACACATGACAGATTACAGATGACAGATGATAGATGACATATGAAAGATGACAGATGACATATGACATATGACAGATGACCGATTGCAGATGACAGATGACAGATGACAGATGACAGATCACAGATGACAGATGACAGATGACAGATGACAGATGACAGATGAAAGATGACAGATAACAGATGACAGATGACAAATGACAGAAGACAGATGACATATGACAGATGACAGATGGCAGATGACAAATGACAGATGACAGATGACAGATGATAGATGACAGATGACAGATGGCAAATGACAGATGACAAATGACAGATGACAGATGACAAATGATAGATGACAGATGACAAATGACAGAAGACAGATGACAGGTGACAGATGACAGATGACAGATGACAGATGACAGATGACAGATGACAGATGACAGATGACAGATGACAGATGACAGATGACAGATAACAGATGTCAGATAACAGATGGCAGATGACAAATGACAGATGACAGATGACAGATGACAGATGAGAGATGACAGATGACAAATGACAGATGACAGATTTCATATGGCAAATGCAGATGACAAATGAGAGAGACCAGATGACAGATGGCCAATGGCCAATGGCAGATGACAGATGACAGATGACAGATGACAGATGACAGATGACAGATGACAGATGACAGATGACAGATGACAGATGACAGATGACAGATGACAGATGACAGATGACAGAAGACGGATGACAAATGACAGATGACAGATTTCATATGGCCGATGCAGATGACAAATTACAAATGACAGATGACAGATGACAGATGACAGATGACAGATGACAAATAACAGATGACAAATGACAATGACAAATGACAGATGACAGATTTCATATGGCTAATGCAGATGACAAATGAGAGAGAACAGATGACAGATGGCCAATGGCCAATGGCAGATGACAGATGACAGATAACAGATGACAGATGACAGATGATAGATGACAGATGACAGATGACAGATGACAGATGACAGATGACAGATGACAGATAACAGATGTCAGATAACAGATGGCAGATGACAAATGACAGATGACAGATGACAGATGACAGATGACAGATGACAGATGACCGATGACAGATGACAGATGACAGATGACAAATGACAGATGACAGATGACAGATGACAGATGACAGATGACAGATGACAGATGACAGATGACAGATGACAGATGACAGATGACAGATGACAGATGACAGATGACAGATGACAGATGACAGATGACAGATGACAGATGACAGATGACAGATAACAGATGACAGATGACAGATGACAGATGACAGACGACAGATGACACATGACAGATTACAGATGAAAGATGACAGATGACAGATGACAGATGACAGATGACAGATGACAGATGACAGATGACAGATGACAGATGACAGATGACAGATGACAGATGACAGATGACAGATGACAGATGACAGATGACAGATGACAGATGACAAATGGCAGATGACAGATGACAGATGACAGATGACAGATGACAGATGACAGATGACAGATGACAGATGACAGATGACAGATGACAGATGACAGATGACAGATGACAGATGACAGATGACAGATGACAGATAACAGATAACAGATGACAGATGACAGATGACAAATGACAGATGACAGATGACAGATGACGGTTGACGGATGACAAATGACAGATGACAGATGACAGATAACAGATGTCAGATAACAGATGGCAGATGACAAATGACAGATGACAGATGACAGATGACAGATGACAGATGACAGATGACAGATAACAGATGTCAGATAACAGATGGCAGATGACAAATGACAGATGACAGATGACAGATGACAGATGACAGATGACAGATGACAGATGACAGATGACAGATGACAGATGACAGATGGCAAATGATAGATGGCAAATGACAGATGACAGATGACAAATGACAGTTGACAGATGACAAATGACAGCTGAAAGATAACAGATGACAGATGACACATGACAGATTACAGATGACAGATGATAGATGACATATGAAAGATGTCAGATGACATATGACAGATGACACATGACAGATTACAGATGACAGATGATAGATGACATATGAAAGATGACAGATGACATATGACATATGACAGATGACCGATTGCAGATGACAGATGACAGATGACAGATGACAGATCACAGATGACAGATGACAGATGACAGATGACAGATGAAAGATGACAGATAACAGATGACAGATGACAAATGACAGAAGACAGATGACATATGACAGATGACAGATGGCAGATGACAAATGACAGATGACAGATGACAGATGATAGATGACAGATGACAGATGGCAAATGACAGATGACAAATGACAGATGACAGATGACAAATGATAGATGACAGATGACAAATGACAGAAGACAGATGACAGGTGACAGATGACAGATGACAGATGACAGATGACAAACGACAGATGCCAGATGACAGATGACAGATGACAGATGACAGGTGACAGATGACAGATGACAGATGACAGATGACAGACAACAGATGACATATGACAGATGACAAAAGACAGAAGACAGAAGACAGATGACAGATGACAGATAACAGATGACATATGACAGATGACCGATTGCAGATGACAGATGACAGATGACAGATGACAGATGACAGATCACAGATGACAGATGACAGATGACAGATGACAGATGACAAATGACAGAAGACAGATGACATATGACAGATGACAGATGGCAGATGACAAATGACAGATGACAGATGATAGATGACAGATGACAGATGGCAAATGACAGATGACAAATGACAGATGACAGATGACAAATGACAGATGACAGATGACAAATGACATAAGACAGATGACAGATGACAGATGACAGATGACAGATGCCAGATGACAGATGACAAACGACAGATGCCAGATGACAGATGACAAAAGACAGAAGACAGATGACGGGTGACAGATGACAGATGACAGATGACAGATGAGAGAAGACAGATGACAGATGACAGATAACAGATGACAGATGACAGATTACAGATGACAGATGATAGATGACATATGAAAGATGACAGATGACATATGACAGATGACAGATGGCAGATAACAGATGACAGATGACAGATGACAGATGACAAATGACAGATGACAGATGACAGATGACAGATGACAGATGACAGATGACAGATGACAGATGACAGATGACAGATGACAGATGACAGATGACAGATGACAGATGACAGATGACAGATGATAGATGACATATGACAGATGACAGATAAGATAAGACATATGACAGATGACCTATTGCAGATGACAGATGACAGGTGACAGATGATAGATGACAGATGACAGATGACAGACGACAGATGACAGATGACAGATGACAGATGACACATGACACATGACAGATGACAGATGACAGATCACAGATGACAGATTACAGATAAAAAATGACAGATGAAAGATGACAGATGACACATGACATATTACAGATGACAAATGATAGATGACATATGAAAGCTGACAGATGACATATGACAGATGACACATGACAGATTACAGATGACAGATGATAGATGACATATGAAATATGACCGATTACAGATGACAGATGACAGGCGTCAGATGACAGATGACAGATGACAGATGACAGATGACAAATTACAGATGACAGATCACAGATGACAGATGACAGATGACAGGTGACAGATGACAGATAACAGATGACAAATGACAAAAGACCGATGACAGATGACAAATGACAGATGACAGATGACAGATGACAGATGACAGATGACAGATGACAGATGACAGATGACAGATGACAGATGACAGATGACAGATGACAGATGACAGATGACAGATGACAGATTACAGATGACAGATGACAGATGACAGATGCCAGATGACAGATGACAAATGACAGGCGACAGATGACAGATGACAGATGACAGATGCCAGATGACATATGACAAATGACAGAAGACAGATGACATATGACCGATTGCAGATGACAGATGACAGGCGACAGATGACAGATGACAGATGACAGACGAGAGCTGACAGATGACAGATGACAGATGACATGTGACAGATGACACATGACAGATGACAGATCACAGATGACAGATTACAGATAAAAAATGACAGATGAAAGATGACAGTTGACACATGACATATTACAGATGACAAATGATAGATGACATATGAAAGCTGACAGATGACATATGACAGATGACACATGACAGATTACAGATGACAGATGATAGATGACATATGAAATATGACCGATTACAGATGACAGGCGTCAGATGACAGATGACAGATGACAGATGACAGATGACAAATTACAGATGACAGATCACAGATGACAGATGACAGATGACAGGTGGCAGATGACAGATAACAGATGACAAATGACAAAAGACCGATGACAGATGACAAATGACAGATGACAGATGACAGATGACAGATGACAGATGACAGATGACAGATGACAGATGACAGATGACAGATGACAGATGACAGATGACAGATGACAGATGACACATGACAGATGACACATGACAGATGACAGATCACAGATGACAGATTACAGATAAAAAATGACAGATGAAAGATGACAGTTGACACATGACATATTACAGATGACAAATGATAGATGACATATGAAAGCTGACAGATGACATATGACAGATGACACATGACAGATTACAGATGACAGATGATAGATGACATATGAAATATGACCGATTACAGATGACAGGCGTCAGATGACAGATGACAGATGACAGATGACAGATGACAAATTACAGATGACAGATCACAGATGACAGATGACAGATGACAGGTGGCAGATGACAGATAACAGATGACAAATGACAAAAGACCGATGACAGATGACAAATGACAGATGACAGATGACAGATGACAATGACAGATGACAGATGACAGATGACAGATGACAGATGACAGATGACAGATGACAGATGACAAATGACAAATGACAGATGACAGATGACAGATGACAGACGAGAGCTGACAGATGACAGATGACAGATGACATGTGACAGATGACGCATGACAGATGACACATGACAGATGACACATGACAGATGACAGATTACAGATAAAAAATGACAGATGAAAGATGACAGATGACACATGACATATTACAGATGACAAATGATAGATGACATATGAAAGCTGACAGATGACATATGACAGATGACACATGACAGATTACAGATGACAGATGATAGATGACATATGAAATATGACCGATTACAGATGACAGATGACAGGCGTCAGATGACAGATGACAGATGACAAATTACAGATGACAGATCACAGATGACAGATGACAGATGACAGGTGACAGATGACAGATAACAGATGACAAATGACAAAAGACCGATGACAGATGACAAATGACAGATGACAGATGACAGATGACAAATTACAGATGACAGATCACAGATGACAGATGACAGATGACAGGTGACAGATGACAGATAACAGATGACAAATGACAAAAGACCGATGACAGATGACAAATGACAGATGACAGATGACAGATGACAGATGACAGATGACAGATGACAGATGACAGATGACAGATGACAGATGACAGATGACAGATGACAAATGACAAAAGACCGATGACAGATGACAAATGACAGATGACAGATGACAGATGACAGATGACAGATGACAGATGACAGATGACAGATGACAGATGACAGACGACAGATGACAGATGACAGATGACAGATAACAGATGACAGATGACAGATGACAAATGACAGAACAGATGACAGATGACAGATGACAGATGACAGATGACAGATGACAAATGGCCAATGGCAGATGACAGATGACAGATTACAGATGACACATGATAGATTACAGATGAGAGATGACAGATGACAGATTACAGGTGACAGATGACAGATGACAGATGACAGATGACAGATGACAGATGACAGACGACAGATCACAGATGACAGATGACAGATGGCAAATGACAGATGATAAATGACAGATGACTGATGACAAATGACAGATGACAGATGACAAATGGCCAATGGCATATAACAGATGACAGATTACAGATGACACATGATAGATTACAGATGAGAGATGACAGATTACAGGTGACAGATGACAGATGACAGATGACAGATGACAGATGACAGATGACAGATGACAGATGACAGATGACAGATGACAGACGACAGATGACAGATGACAGATGACAGATGACAGATAACAGATGACAGATGACAGAAGACAAATGACAGAAGACAGATGACAGATGACAGATGACAGATGACAGATGACAGATGATAGATGACAGATAACAGATGACAGATGACAGATGACAAATGACAGAACAGATGACAGATGACAGATGACAGATGACAGATGACAAATGGCCAATGGCAGATGACAGATGACATGTGACAGATGACGCATGACAGATGACACATGACAGATGACACATGACAGATGACAGATCACAGATGACAGATTACAGATAAAAAATGACAGATGAAAGATGACAGATGACACATGACATATTACAGATGACAAATGATAGATGACATATGAAAGCTGACAGATGACATATGACAGATGACACATGACAGATTACAGATGACAGATGATAGATGACATATGAAATATGACCGATTACAGATGACAGATGACAGGCGTCAGATGACAGATAACAGATGCCAGATGACATATGACAAATGACAGAAGACAGATGACATATGACCGATTGCAGATGACAGATGACAGGCGACAGATGACAGATGACAGATGACAGACGAGAGCTGACAGATGACAGATGACAGATGACATGTGACAGATGACGCATGACAGATGACACATGACAGATGACACATGACAGGTGATAGATGACATATGAAAGATGACAGATGAAATAAGACATATGACAGATGACCTGTTGCAGATGACAGATGATAGGTGACAGATGATAGATGGCAGATGACAGATGACACATAACAGATGACAGACGACAGATGACAGATGACATATGAAAGATGACAGATGAGATAAGACATATGACAGATGACCTGTTGCAGATGACAGACGACAGATGATAGGTGACAGATGATAGATGACAGATGACAGATGACACATGGCAGATGACAGACGACAGATGACAGATGACAGATGACAGACGACAGATGACAGATGACAGATGACAGATGACAGATGACAGATAACAGATGACAGATGACAGATGACAAATGACAGAAGACAGATGACAGATGACAGATGACAGATGACAGATGACAGATGACAGACGACAGATGACAGATGACAGATGACAGATGACAGATAACAGATGACAGATGACAGATGACAAATGACAGAAGACAGATGACAGATGACAGATGACAGATGACAGATGACAGATGACAGATGACAGATGATAGATGACAGATAACAGATGACAGATGACAGATGACAAATGACAGAACAGATGACAGATGACAGATGACAGATGACAGATGACAGATGACAAATGGCCAATGGCAGATGACAGATTACAGATGACACATGATAGATTACAGATGAGAGATGACAGATTACAGGTGACAGATGACAGATGACAGATGACAGATGACAGATGACAGATGACAGATGACAGACGACAGATGACAGATGACAGATGACAGATGACACATGACACATGACAGATGACAGATGACAGATCACAGATGACAGATTACAGATAAAAAATGACAGATGAAAGATGACAGATGACACATGACATATTACAGATGACAAATGATAGATGACATATGAAAGCTGACAGATGACATATGACAGATGACACATGACAGATTACAGATGACAGATGATAGATGACATATGAAATATGACCGATTACAGATGACAGATGACAGGCGTCAGATGACAGATGACAGATGACAGATGACAGATGACAAATTACAGATGACAGATCACAGATGACACATGACACATGACAGATGACAGATGACAGATCACAGATGACAGATTACAGATAAAAAATGACAGATGAAAGATGACAGATGACACATGACATATTACAGATGACAAATGATAGATGACATATGAAAGCTGACAGATGACATATGACAGATGACACATGACAGATTACAGATGACAGATGATAGATGACATATGAAATATGACCGATTACAGATGACAGATGACAGGCGTCAGATGACAGATGACAGATGACAGATGACAGATGACAAATTACAGATGACAGATCACAGATGACAGATGACAGATGACAGGTGACAGATGACAGATAACAGATGACAAATGACAAAAGACCGATGACAGATGACAAATGACAGATGACAGATGACAGATGACAGATGACAGATGACAGATGACAGATGACAGATGACAGATGACAGATGACAGATGACAGATGACAGATGACAGATGACAGATGACAGATTACAGATGACAGATGACAGATGACAGATGCCAGATGACAGATGACAAATGACAGGCGACAGATGACAGATGACAGATGACAGATGCCAGATGACATATGACAAATGACAGAAGACAGATGACATATGACCGATTGCAGATGACAGATGACAGGCGACAGATGACAGATGACAGATGACAGACGAGAGCTGACAGATGACAGATGACAGATGACATGTGACAGATGACACATGACAGATGACAGATCACAGATGACAGATTACAGATAAAAAATGACAGATGAAAGATGACAGTTGACACATGACATATTACAGATGACAAATGATAGATGACATATGAAAGCTGACAGATGACATATGACAGATGACACATGACAGATTACAGATGACAGATGATAGATGACATATGAAATATGACCGATTACAGATGACAGGCGTCAGATGACAGATGACAGATGACAGATGACAGATGACAAATTACAGATGACAGATCACAGATGACAGATGACAGATGACAGGTGGCAGATGACAGATAACAGATGACAAATGACAAAAGACCGATGACAGATGACAAATGACAGATGACAGATGACAGATGACAGATGACAGATGACAGATGACAGATGACAGATGACAGATGACAGATGACAGATGACAGATGACAGATGACAGATGACACATGACAGATGACACATGACAGATGACAGATCACAGATGACAGATTACAGATAAAAAATGACAGATGAAAGATGACAGTTGACACATGACATATTACAGATGACAAATGATAGATGACATATGAAAGCTGACAGATGACATATGACAGATGACACATGACAGATTACAGATGACAGATGATAGATGACATATGAAATATGACCGATTACAGATGACAGGCGTCAGATGACAGATGACAGATGACAGATGACAGATGACAAATTACAGATGACAGATCACAGATGACAGATGACAGATGACAGGTGGCAGATGACAGATAACAGATGACAAATGACAAAAGACCGATGACAGATGACAAATGACAGATGACAGATGACAGATGACAATGACAGATGACAGATGACAGATGACAGATGACAGATGACAGATGACAGATGACAGATGACAAATGACAAATGACAGATGACAGATGACAGATGACAGACGAGAGCTGACAGATGACAGATGACAGATGACATGTGACAGATGACGCATGACAGATGACACATGACAGATGACACATGACAGATGACAGATTACAGATAAAAAATGACAGATGAAAGATGACAGATGACACATGACATATTACAGATGACAAATGATAGATGACATATGAAAGCTGACAGATGACATATGACAGATGACACATGACAGATTACAGATGACAGATGATAGATGACATATGAAATATGACCGATTACAGATGACAGATGACAGGCGTCAGATGACAGATGACAGATGACAAATTACAGATGACAGATCACAGATGACAGATGACAGATGACAGGTGACAGATGACAGATAACAGATGACAAATGACAAAAGACCGATGACAGATGACAAATGACAGATGACAGATGACAGATGACAAATTACAGATGACAGATCACAGATGACAGATGACAGATGACAGGTGACAGATGACAGATAACAGATGACAAATGACAAAAGACCGATGACAGATGACAAATGACAGATGACAGATGACAGATGACAGATGACAGATGACAGATGACAGATGACAGATGACAGATGACAGATGACAGATGACAGATGACAAATGACAAAAGACCGATGACAGATGACAAATGACAGATGACAGATGACAGATGACAGATGACAGATGACAGATGACAGATGACAGATGACAGATGACAGACGACAGATGACAGATGACAGATGACAGATAACAGATGACAGATGACAGATGACAAATGACAGAACAGATGACAGATGACAGATGACAGATGACAGATGACAGATGACAAATGGCCAATGGCAGATGACAGATGACAGATTACAGATGACACATGATAGATTACAGATGAGAGATGACAGATGACAGATTACAGGTGACAGATGACAGATGACAGATGACAGATGACAGATGACAGATGACAGACGACAGATCACAGATGACAGATGACAGATGGCAAATGACAGATGATAAATGACAGATGACTGATGACAAATGACAGATGACAGATGACAAATGGCCAATGGCATATAACAGATGACAGATTACAGATGACACATGATAGATTACAGATGAGAGATGACAGATTACAGGTGACAGATGACAGATGACAGATGACAGATGACAGATGACAGATGACAGATGACAGATGACAGATGACAGATGACAGACGACAGATGACAGATGACAGATGACAGATGACAGATAACAGATGACAGATGACAGAAGACAAATGACAGAAGACAGATGACAGATGACAGATGACAGATGACAGATGACAGATGATAGATGACAGATAACAGATGACAGATGACAGATGACAAATGACAGAACAGATGACAGATGACAGATGACAGATGACAGATGACAAATGGCCAATGGCAGATGACAGATGACATGTGACAGATGACGCATGACAGATGACACATGACAGATGACACATGACAGATGACAGATCACAGATGACAGATTACAGATAAAAAATGACAGATGAAAGATGACAGATGACACATGACATATTACAGATGACAAATGATAGATGACATATGAAAGCTGACAGATGACATATGACAGATGACACATGACAGATTACAGATGACAGATGATAGATGACATATGAAATATGACCGATTACAGATGACAGATGACAGGCGTCAGATGACAGATAACAGATGCCAGATGACATATGACAAATGACAGAAGACAGATGACATATGACCGATTGCAGATGACAGATGACAGGCGACAGATGACAGATGACAGATGACAGACGAGAGCTGACAGATGACAGATGACAGATGACATGTGACAGATGACGCATGACAGATGACACATGACAGATGACACATGACAGGTGATAGATGACATATGAAAGATGACAGATGAAATAAGACATATGACAGATGACCTGTTGCAGATGACAGATGATAGGTGACAGATGATAGATGGCAGATGACAGATGACACATAACAGATGACAGACGACAGATGACAGATGACATATGAAAGATGACAGATGAGATAAGACATATGACAGATGACCTGTTGCAGATGACAGACGACAGATGATAGGTGACAGATGATAGATGACAGATGACAGATGACACATGGCAGATGACAGACGACAGATGACAGATGACAGATGACAGACGACAGATGACAGATGACAGATGACAGATGACAGATGACAGATAACAGATGACAGATGACAGATGACAAATGACAGAAGACAGATGACAGATGACAGATGACAGATGACAGATGACAGATGACAGACGACAGATGACAGATGACAGATGACAGATGACAGATAACAGATGACAGATGACAGATGACAAATGACAGAAGACAGATGACAGATGACAGATGACAGATGACAGATGACAGATGACAGATGACAGATGATAGATGACAGATAACAGATGACAGATGACAGATGACAAATGACAGAACAGATGACAGATGACAGATGACAGATGACAGATGACAGATGACAAATGGCCAATGGCAGATGACAGATTACAGATGACACATGATAGATTACAGATGAGAGATGACAGATTACAGGTGACAGATGACAGATGACAGATGACAGATGACAGATGACAGATGACAGATGACAGACGACAGATGATAGATGACAGATGACAAATGACAGATTACAGATGAGAGATGACAGATGACAGATGACAGATGACAGATGACAGATAACAGATGACAGATGACAGATGACAAATGACAGAACAGATGACAGATGACAGATGACAGATGACAGATGACAGATGACAGATGACAGATGACAAATGGCCAATGGCAGATGACAGATGACAGATTACAGATGACACATGATAGATTACAGATGAGAGATGACAGATTACAGGTGACAGATGACAGATGACAGATGACAGATGACAGATGACAGATGACAGATGACAGACGACAGATGATAGATGACAGATGACAGATGACAAATGACAGATAACAGATGAGAGATGACAGATGACAGATGACACATGACAGATTACAGATGACAGATGATAGAGGACATATGAAAGATGACAGATGAATATGACATATGACAGATGACCGATTGCAGATGACAGATGACAGATAACAGATGACAGATGACAGATGACAAAAAACAGAAGACAGATGACAGATGACAAACGACAGATGCCAGATGACAGATGACAGATGACAGATGACAGGTGACAGATGACAGATGACAGATGACAGATGACAGACAACAGATGACATATGACAGATGACAAAAGACAGAAGACAGAAGACAGATGACAGATGACAGATAACAGATGACATATGACAGATGACCGATTGCAGATGACAGATGACAGATGACAGATGACAGATGACAGATGACAGATCACAGATGACAGATGACAGATGACAGATGACAGATGAAAGATGACAGATAACAGATGACAGATGGCAGATGACAAATGACAGAAGACAGATGACATATGACAGATGACAGATGGCAGATGACAAATGACAGATGACAGATGACAGATGATAGATGACAGATGA
This sequence comes from Condylostylus longicornis, assembly GCF_029603195.1. Lineage (NCBI taxonomy): Eukaryota > Metazoa > Arthropoda > Insecta > Diptera > Dolichopodidae > Condylostylus > Condylostylus longicornis. Next base: position 1,106,533 of record NW_026578187.1, read on the forward strand.
CAGATGGCAAATGACAGATGACAAATGACAGATGACAGATGACAAATGACAGATGACAGATGACAAATGACATAAGACAGATGACAGATGACAGATGACAGATTACAGATGCCAGATGACAGATGACAAACGACAGATGCCAGATGACAGATGACAAAAGACAGAAGACAGATGACGGGTGACAGATGACAGATGACAGATGACAGATGAGAGAAGACAGATGACAGATGACAGATAACAGATGACAGATGACAGATTACAGATGACAGATGATAGATGACATATGAAAGATGACAGATGACATATGACAGATGACAGATGGCAGATAACAGATGACAGATGACAGATGACAGATGACAAATGACAGATGACAGATGACAGATGACAGATGACAGATGACAGATGACAGATGACAGATGACAGATGACAGATGACAGATGACAGATGACAGATGACAGATTACAGATGACAGATGATAGATGACATATGACAGATGACAGATAAGATAAGACATATGACAGATGACCTATTGCAGATGACAGATGACAGGTGACAGATGATAGATGACAGATGACAGATGACAGATGACAGATGACAGATGACACATGACACATGACAGATGACAGATGACAGATCACAGATGACAGATTACAGATAAAAAATGACAGATGAAAGATGACAGATGACACATGACATATTACAGATGACAAATGATAGATGACATATGAAAGCTGACAGATGACATATGACAGATGACACATGACAGATTACAGATGACAGATGATAGATGACATATGAAATATGACCGATTACAGATGACAGATGACAGGCGTCAGATGACAGATGACAGCTGACAGATGACAAATTACAGATGACAGATCACAGATGACAGATGACAGATGACAGATGACAGATAACAGATGACAAATGACAAAAGACCGATGACAGATGACAAATGACAGATGACAGATGACAGATGACAGATGACAGATGACAGATGACAGGTGACAGATGACAGATGACAGATGACAGATGCCAGATGACAGATGACAAATGACAGGCGACAGATGACAGATGACAGATGACAGATGACAGATGCCAGATGACATATGACAAATGACAGAAGACAGATGACATATGACCGATTGCAGATGACAGATGACAGGCGACAGATGACAGATGACAGATGACAGACGAGAGCTGACAGATGACAGATGACAGATGACATGTGACAGATGACGCATGACAGATGACACATGACAGATGACACTTGACAGATGACAGATCACAGATGACAGATTACAGATAAAAAATGACAGATGAAAGATGATAGATGACACATGACATATTACAGATGACAAATGATAGATGACATATGAAAGCTGACAGATGACATATGACAGATGACACATGACAGATTACAGATGACAGATGATAGATGACATATGAAATAAGACCGATTACAGATGACAGATGACAGGCGTCAGATGACAGATGACAGATGACAGATGACAGATGACAAATTACAGATGACAGATCACAGATGACAGATGACAGATGACAGGTGACAGATGACAGATAACAGATGACAAATGACAAAAGACCGATGACAGATGACAAATGACAGATGACAGATGACAGATGACAGATGACAGATGACAGATGACAGATGACAGATGACAGATGACAGATGACAGATGACAGATGACAGATGACAGATGACAGATGACAGATGACAAATGACAGATGACAGATGACAGATGAGAGATGACAGATGACAGATGACAGATGACAGATGACAGATGACACATGACAGATGACAGATGACAGATGACAGATGACAGATGACAGATGACAGATGACAGATGACAGATGACAGATGACAGATGACAGATGACAGATGACAGATGACAGATGACAGATGACAGATGACAGATGACAGATGACAGATGGCAGATGACAAATGACAGATGACAGATGACAGATGATAGATGACAGATGACAGATGGCAAATGACAGATGACAAATGACAGATGACAGATGACAAATGACAAATGACAGATGACAGATGACAAATGACATAAGACAGATGACAGATGACAGATGACAGATGACAGATGCCAGATGACAGATGACAAACGACAGATGCCAGATGACAGATGACAAAAGACAGAAGACAGATGACGGGTGACAGATGACAGATGACAGATGACAGATGAGAGAAGACAGATGACAGATGACAGATAACAGATGACAGATGACAGATTACAGATGACAGATGATAGATGACATATGAAAGATGACAGATGACATATGACAGATGACAGATGGCAGATAACAGATGACAGATGACAGATGACAGATGACAAATGACAGATGACAGATGACAGATGACAGATGACAGATGACAGATGACAGATGACAGATGACAGATGACAGATGACAGATGACAGATTACAGATGACAGATGATAGATGACATATGACAGATGACAGATAAGATAAGACATATGACAGATGACCTATTGCAGATGACAGATGACAGTTGACAGATGATAGATGACAGATGACAGATGACAGATGACAGATGACAGATGACAGATGACACATGACACATGACAGATGACAGATGACAGATCACAGATAACAGATTGCAGATAAAAAATGACAGATGAAAGATGACAGATGACACATGACATATTACAGATGACAAATGATAGATGACATATGAAAGCTGACAGATGACATATGACAGATGACACATGACAGATTACAGATGACAGATGATAGATGACATATGAAATATGACCGATTACAGATGACAGATGACAGGCGTCAGATGACAGATGACAGATGACAGATGACAGATGACAAATTACAGATGACAGATCACAGATGACAGATGACAGATGACAGGTGACAGATGACAGATAACAGATGACAAATGACAAAAGACCGATGACAGATGACAAATGACAGATGACAGATGACAGATGACAGATGACAGATGACAGATGACAGATGACAGATGACAGATGACAGATGACAGATGACAGATGACAGATGACAGATGACAGATGACAGATGACAGATGACAGATGACAGATGACAGATGACAGATGACAGATGACAGATGACAGATGACAGATGACAGATGACAGATGCCAGATGACAGATGACAAATGACAGGCGACAGATGACAGATGACAGATGACAGATGCCAGATGACATATGACAAATGACAGAAGACAGATGACATATGACCGATTGCAGATGACAGATGACAGGCGACAGATGACAGATGACAGATGACAGACGAGAGCTGACAGATGACAGATGACAGATGACATGTGACAGATGACGCATGACAGATGACACATGACAGATGACACATGACAGGTGATAGATGACATATGAAAGATGACAGATGAAATAAGACATATGACAGATGACCTGTTGCAGATGACAGATGATAGGTGACAGATGATAGATGACAGATGACAGATGACACATGACAGATGACAGACGACAGATGACAGATGACATATGAAAGATGACAGATGAGATAAGACATATGACAGATGACCTGTTGCAGATGACAGACGAAAGATGATAGGTGACAGATGATAGATGACAGATGACAGATGACACATGACAGATGACAGACGACAGATGACAGATGACAGATGACAGACGACAGATGACAGATGACAGATGACAGATGACAGATGACAGATAACAGATGACAGATGACAGATGACAAATGACAGAAGACAGATGACAGATGACAGATGACAGATGACAGATGACAGATGATAGATGACAGATGACAGTTGGCAAATGACAGATGACAAATGACAGATGACAGATGACAAATGACAGATGATAGATGACAAATGACAGCTGAAAGATGACAGATGACAGATGACACATGACAGGTTACAGATGACAGATGATAGATGACATATGAAAGATGACAGATGACATATGACAGATGACACATGACAGATTACAGATGACAGATGATAGATTACAGATGAGAGATGACAGATTACAGGTGACAGATGACAGATGACAGATGACAGATGACATATGACAGATGACAGATGACAGACGACAGATGACAGATGACAGATGACAGATGACAGATAACAGATGACAGATGACAGATGACAAATGACAGAACAGATGACAGATGACAGATGACAGATGACAGATGACAGATGACAAATGGCCAATGGCAGATGACAGATGACAGATTACAGATGACACATGATAGATTACAGATGAGAGATGACAAATTACAGGTGACAGATGACAGATGACAGATGACAGATGACAGATGACAGATGACAGACGACAGATGACAGATGACAGATGACAGATGGCAAATGACAGATGATAAATGACAGATGACTGATGACAAATGACAGATGACAGATGACAAATGGCCAATGGCAGATGACAGATGACAGATTACAGATGACACATGATAGATTACAGATGAGAGATGACAGATTACAGGTGACAGATGACAGATGACAGATGACAGATGACAGATGACAGATGACAGATGACAGATGACAGATGACAGATGACAGACGACAGATGACAGATGACAGATGACAGATGACAGATAACAGATGACAGATGACAGATGACAAATGACAGAAGACAGATGACAGATGACAGATGACAGATGACAGATGACAGATGACAGATGACAGATGATAGATGACAGATGACAGATGATAGATGACAGATGACAGATGGCAAATGACAGATGATAAATGACAGATGACTGATGACAAATGACAGATGACAGATGACAGATGATAGATTACAGATGAGAGATGACAGATTACAGGTGACAGATGACAGATGACAGATGACAGATGACAGATGACAGATGACAGATGACAGACGACAGATGACAGATGACAGATGACAGATAACAGATGACAGATGACACATGACAGACGACAGATGACAGATGACAGATGACAGACGACAGATGATAAATGACAGATGACTGATGACAAATGACAGATGACAGATGACAAATGGCCAATGGCAGATGACAGATGACAGATTACAGATGACACATGATAGATTACAGATGAGAGATGACAGATTACAGGTGACAGATGACAGATGACAGATGACAGATGACAGATGACAGATGACAGACGACAGATGACAGATGACAGATGACAGATGACAGATGACAGATAACAGATGACAGATGACAGATGACAGATGACAGATGATAGTAACAGATGACAGATGGCAAATGACAGATGACAAATGACAGATGACAGATGACAAATGGCAGATGACAGATGACAAATGACAGCTGAAAGATGACAGATGACACATGACAGATTACAGATGACAGATGATAGATGACAGATGACAGATGACAGATGATAGATGACAGATGACAGTTGGCAAATGACAGATGACAAATGACAGATGACAGATGACAAATGACAGATGACAGATGACAAATGACAGCTGAAAGATGACAGATGACAGATGACACAAGACAGATTACAGATGACAGATGATAGATGACATATGAAAGATGACAGATAACATATGACAGATGACAGATGACACATGACAGATTACAGATGACAGATGATAGATTACAGATGAGAGATGACAGATTACAGGTGACAGATGACAGATGACAGATGACAGATGACAGATGACAGATGACAGATGACAGATGACAGACGACAGATGACAGATGACAGATGACAGATAACAGATGACAGATGACACATGACAGACGACAGATGACAGATGACAGATGACAGATGACAGATGACAGATGACAGATGACAGATGACAGATGACAGATGACAGATGACAGATAACAGATGACAGATGACAGATGACAGATGACAAATGACAGATGACAGATGACAAATGACAGCTGAAAGATGACAGATGACAGATGACACAAGACAGATTACAGATGACAGATGATAGATGACATATGAAAGATGACAGATAACATATGACAGATGACAGATGACACATGACAGATTACAGATGACAGATGATAGATTACAGATGAGAGATGACAGATTACAGGTGACAGATGACAGATGACAGATGACAGATGACAGATGACAGATGACAGATGACAGATGACAGACGACAGATGACAGATGACAGATGACAGATAACAGATGACAGATGACACATGACAGACGACAGATGACAGATGACAGATGACAGATGACAGATGACAGTTGGCAAATGACAGATGACAAATGACAGATGACAGATGACAAATGACAGATGACAGATGACAAATGACAGCTGAAAGATGACAGATGACAGATGACACATGACAGATTACAGATGACAGATGATAGATGACATATGAAAGATGACAGATGACATATGACAGATGACAGATGACACATGACAGATTACAGATGACAGATGATAGATTACAGATGAGAGATGACAGATTACAGGTGACAGATGACAGACGACAGATGACAGATGACAGATGACAGATGACAGATGACAGATGACAGATAACAGATGACAGATGACAGATGTCAGATGACAGATGACAGATGACAGATGACAGATGACACATGACAGATGACAGACGACAGATGACAGATGACAGATGACAGACGACAGATGACAGATGACAGATGACAGATGACAGATGACAGATGACAGATGACAGATAACAGATGACAAATGACAGATGACAAATGACAGAAGACAGATGACAGATGACAGATGACAGATGACAGATGATAGATGACAGATGACAGTTGGCAAATGACAGATGACAAATGACAGATGACAGATGACAAGTGACAGATGACAAATGACAGCTGAAAGATGACAGATGACAGATGACACATGACAGATTACAGATGACAGATGATAGATGACATATGAAAGATGACAGATGACATATGACAGATGACAGATGACACATGACAGATTACAGATGACAGATGATAGATTACAGATGAGAGATGACAGATTACAGGTGACAGATGACAGATGACAGATGACAGATGACAGACGACAGACGACAGATGACAGATGACAGATGACAGATGACAGATAACAGATGACAGATGACAGATGACAAATGACAGAAGACAGATGACAGATGACAGATGACAGATGACAGATGACAAATGGCCAATGGCAGATGACAGATGACAGATTACAGATGACACATGATAGATTACAGATGAGAGATGACAGATTACAGGTGACAGATGACAGATGACATATGACAGATGACAGATGACAGATGACAGATGACAGACGACAGATGACAGATGACAGATGACAGATGGCAAATGACAGATGATAAATGACAGATGATAGATGACAGATGACAGATGGCAAATGACAGATGATAAATGACAGATGACTGATGACAAATGACAGATGACAGATGACAGATGACAGATGATAGATGACAGATGACAGATGGCAAATGACAGATGATAAATGACAGATGACTGATGACAAATGACAGATGACAGATGACAAATGGCCAATGGCAGATGACAGATTACAGATGACACATGATAGATTACAGATGAGAGATGACAGATTACAGGTGACAGATGACAGATGACAGATAACAGATGACAGATGACAGATGACAGACGACAGATGACAGATGACAGATGACAGATGACAGATGACAGATGACAGATAACAGATGACAGATGACAGATGACAGATGACAGATGATAGATGACAGATGACAGATGGCAAATGACAGATGATAAAAAAGGCAGATGACTGATGACAAATGACAGATGACAGATGACAAATGGCCAATGGCAGATGACAGATGACAGATTACAGATGACACATGATAGATTACAGATGACACATGATAGATTACAGATGAGAGATGACAGATTACAGGTGACAGATGACAGATGACAGATGACAGATGACAGATGACAGATGACAGATGACAGACGACAGATGACAGATGACAGATGACAAATGGCCAATGGCAGATGACAGATGACAGATTACAGATGACACATGATAGATTACAGATGAGAGATGACAAATTACAGGTGACAGATGACAGATGACAGATGACAGATGACAGATGACAGATGACAGACGACAGATGACAGATGACAGATGACAGATGGCAAATGACAGATGATAAATGACAGATGACTGATGACAAATGACAGATGACAGATGACAAATGGCCAATGGCAGATGACAGATGACAGATTACAGATGACACATGATAGATTACAGATGAGAGATGACAGATTACAGGTGACAGATGACAGATGACAGATGACAGATGACAGATGACAGATGACAGATGACAGATGACAGATGACAGATGACAGACGACAGATGACAGATGACAGATGACAGATGACAGATAACAGATGACAGATGACAGATGACAAATGACAGAAGACAGATGACAGATGACAGATGACAGATGACAGATGACAGATGACAGATGATAGATGACAGATGACAGATGATAGATGACAGATGACAGATGGCAAATGACAGATGATAAATGACAGATGACTGATGACAAATGACAGATGACAGATGACAGATGATAGATTACAGATGAGAGATGACAGATTACAGGTGACAGATGACAGATGACAGATGACAGATGACAGATGACAGATGACAGATGACAGACGACAGATGACAGATGACAGATGACAGATAACAGATGACAGATGACACATGACAGACGACAGATGACAGATGACAGATGACAGACGACAGATGATAAATGACAGATGACTGATGACAAATGACAGATGACAGATGACAAATGGCCAATGGCAGATGACAGATGACAGATTACAGATGACACATGATAGATTACAGATGAGAGATGACAGATTACAGGTGACAGATGACAGATGACAGATGACAGATGACAGATGACAGATGACAGACGACAGATGACAGATGACAGATGACAGATAACAGATGACAGATGACAGATGACAGATGACAGATGATAGTAACAGATGACAGATGGCAAATGACAGATGACAAATGACAGATGACAGATGACAAATGGCAGATGACAGATGACAAATGACAGCTGAAAGATGACAGATGACACATGACAGATTACAGATGACAGATGATAGATGACAGATGACAGATGACAGATGATAGATGACAGATGACAGTTGGCAAATGACAGATGACAAATGACAGATGACAGATGACAAATGACAGATGACAGATGACAAATGACAGCTGAAAGATGACAGATGACAGATGACACAAGACAGATTACAGATGACAGATGATAGATGACATATGAAAGATGACAGATAACATATGACAGATGACAGATGACACATGACAGATTACAGATGACAGATGATAGATTACAGATGAGAGATGACAGATTACAGGTGACAGATGACAGATGACAGATGACAGATGACAGATGACAGATGACAGATGACAGACGACAGATGACAGATGACAGATGACAGATAACAGATGACAGATGACACATGACAGACGACAGATGACAGATGACAGATGACAGACGACAGATGACAGATGACAGATGACAGATGACAGATGACAGATGACAGATGACAGATAACAGATGACAGATGACAGATGACAAATGACAGAAGACAGATGACAGATGACAGATGACAGATGACAGTTGGCAAATGACAGATGACAAATGACAGATGACAGATGACAAATGACAGATGACAGATTACAAATGACAGCTGAAAGATGACAGATGACAGATGACACATGACAGATTACAGATGACAGATGATAGATGACATATGAAAGATGACAGATGACATATGACAGATGACAGATGACACATGACAGATTACAGATGACAGATGATAGATTACAGATGAGAGATGACAGATTACAGGTGACAGATGACAGACGACAGATGACAGATGACAGATGACAGATGACAGATGACAGATGACAGATGACAGATAACAGATGACAGATGACAGATGACAGATGACAGATGACAGATGACAGATGACACATGACAGATGACAGACGACAGATGACAGATGACAGATGACAGACGACAGATGACAGATGACAGATGACAGATGACAGATGACAGATGACAGATGACAGATAACAGATGACAGATGACAGATGACAAATGACAGAAGACAGATGACAGATGACAGATGACAGATGACAGATGATAGATGACAGATGACAGTTGGCAAATGACAGATGACAAATGACAGATGACAGATGACAAGTGACAGATGACAAATGACAGCTGAAAGATGACAGATGACAGATGACACATGACAGATTACAGATGACAGATGATAGATGACATATGAAAGATGACAGATGACATATGACAGATGACAGATGACACATGACAGATTACAGATGACAGATGATAGATTACAGATGAGAGATGACAGATTACAGGTGACAGATGACAGATGACAGATGACAGATGACAGATGACAGACGACAGATGACAGATGACAGATGACAGATGACAGATAACAGATGACAGATGACAGATGACAAATGACAGAAGACAGATGACAGATGACAGATGACAGATGACAGATGACAAATGGCCAATGGCAGATGACAGATGACAGATGACAGATGACAGATGACAGATGACAGATGACAGACGACAGATGACAGATGACAGATGACAGATGGCAAATGACAGATGATAAATGACAGATGACTGATGACAAATGACAGATGACAGATGACAAATGGCCAATGGCAGATGACAGATGACAGATTACAGATGACACATGATAGATTACAGATGAGAGATGACAGATTACAGGTGACAGATGACAGATGACAGATGACAGATGACAGATGACAGACGACAGATGACAGATGACAGATGACAGATGACAGAAAACAGATGACAGATGACAGATGACAAATGACAGAAGACAGATGACAGATGACAGATGACAGATGACAGATGACAGATGATAGATGACAGATGACAGATGATAGATGACAGATGACAGATGGCAAATGACAGATGATAAATGACAGATGACTGATGACAAATGACAGATGACAGATGACAGATGACAGATGATAGATGACAGATGACAGATGGCAAATGACAGATGATAAATGACAGATGACTGATGACAAATGACAGATGACAGATGACAAATGGCCAATGGCAGATGACAGATTACAGATGACACATGATAGATTACAGATGAGAGATGACAGATTACAGGTGACAGATGACAGATGACAGATAACAGATGACAGATGACAGATGACAGACGACAGATGACAGATGACAGATGACAGATGACAGATGACAGATGACAGATAACAGATGACAGATGACAGATGACAGATGACAGATGATAGATGACAGATGACAGATGGCAAATGACAGATGATAAAAAAGGCAGATGACTGATGACAAATGACAGATGACAGATGACAAATGGCCAATGGCAGATGACAGATGACAGATTACAGATGACACATGATAGATTACAGATGACACATGATAGATTACAGATGAGAGATGACAGATTACAGGTGACAGATGACAGATGACAGATGACAGATGACAGATGACAGATGACAGATGACAGACGACAGATGACAGATGACAGATGACAGATGACAGATGACAGATGACAGATAACAGATGACAGATGACAGATGACAAATGACAGAAGACAGATGACAGATGACAGATGACAGATGACAGATGACAGATGACAGATGATAGATGACTGATGACAGATGATAGATGACAGATGAAGGATGACATATGACATATGACAGATGACAGATGACAGATGACAAATGACAGATGACAGATGACAGATGACAGATGACAGATGATAGATGACAGATGACAGATGGCAAATGACAGATGATAAATGACAGATGACTGATGACAAATGACAGATGACAGATGACAAATGGCCAATGGCAGATGACAGATGACAGATTACAGATGACACATGATAGATTACAGATGACACATGATAGATTACAGATGAGAGATGACAGATTACAGGTGACAAATGACAGATGACAGATGACAGATGACAGATGACAGACGACAGATGACAGATGACAGATGACAGATGACAGATGACAGATAACAGATGACAGATGACAGATGACAAATGACAGAAGACAGATGACAGATGACAGATGACAGATGACAGATGACAGATGACAGATGACAGATGACAGATGACAGATGATAGATGACAGATGACAGATGATAGATGACGGATGACAGATGACAGATGACCTATTGCAGATGACAGATGACAGGCGACAGATGATAGATGACAGATGACAGATGACAGATGACACATGACACATGACAGATGACAGGTGATAGATGACATATGAAAGATGACAGATGAAATAAGACATATGACAGATGACCTATTGCAGATGACTGATGACAGGTGACAGATGATAGATGACAGATGACAGATGACAGATGACAGATGACAGATGACAGATGACAGATGATAGATGACAGATGACAGATGGCAAATGACAGATGATAAATGACAGATGACTCATGACAAATGACAGATGACAGATGACAAATGGCCAATGGCAGATGACAGATGATAGATGACAGATGACACATGATAGATTACAGATGAGAGATGACAGATTACAGCTGACAGATGACAGATGACAGATGACAGATGACAGATGACAGATGACAGACGACAGATGACAGATGACAGATGACAGATGACAGATGACAGATAACAGATGACAGATGACAGATGACAAATGACAGAAGACAGATGACAGATGACAAATGACAGATGACAGATGACAGATGACAGATGACAGATGACAGTTGGCAAATGACAGATGACAAATGACAGATGACAGATGACAAATGACAGATGACAGATGACAAATGACAGCTGAAAGATGACAGATGACAGATGACACATGACAGATTACAGATGACAGATGATAGATGACATATGAAAGATGACAGATGACATATGACAGATGACAGATGACACATGACAGATTACAGATGACAGATGATAGATGACATATGAAGGATGACATATGACAGATGACAGATGACAGATGACAGATGACAGATGACAGATGACAGATGATAGCTGACAGATGACAAATGACAAATGGCAAATGACAGATGACAAATGACAGATGATAGATGGCCAATGGCAGATGACAGCTGACAGATGACAGATGACAGATGACAGATAACAGATGACAGATGACAAATGACAGAAGACAGATGACAGATGACAGATGACAAATGACAAATGACAGATGACAGATGACAGATGACAGATGACAGATGACATATGATAGATGACAGATGACAGATGACATATGACATATGACAGATGACCGATTGCAAATGACAGATGACAGATGACAGGTGACAGATGACAGATGACAGATGACAGACCACAAATGACAGACGACAGATTACAGATGACAGATGACAGATGACAGATGACAGATGACAGATGACAGATGACAGATGACAGATGACAGATAACAGATTACAGATGACAAATGACAGAAGACAGGTGACAGCTGACAGATGACAGATGACAGATGACAGATGACAGATGACAGATGACAGATGACAGATGACAGATGACAGATGACAGATGACAGATGACAGATGACAGATGACAGATGACAGATGACAGATGACAGATGACAGATGACAGATGACAGATGACAGATGACAGATGACAGATGACAGATAGCAGATGACAAAAGACAGAAGACAGATGACAGATGACAGATGAAAAATGACAGATGCCAGATGACAGATGACATATGACAGATGACAGATGATAGATGACAGATGACAGATGGCAAATGACAGATGACAAATGACAGATGAAAGATGACAGATGACACATGACAGATTACAGATGACAGGTGATAGAGGACATATGAAAGATGACAGATGAATATGACATATGACAGATGACCGATTGCAGATGACAGATGACAGGTGACAGATGACAGATGACAGATGACAGATGACAGATGACAGATGACAGATAACAGATGACAGATGACAGATGACAAAAAACAAAAGACAGATGACAGATGACAGATGACAGATGACAGGTGACAGATGACAGGTAACAGATGACAGATGACAGATAACAGATCACAGATGACAGATGACAAAAGGCAGAAGACAGATGACGGATGACAGATGACAGATAACAGATGACAGATGACAAAAAACAAAAGACAGATGACAGATGACAGATGACAGGTGACAGATGACAGGTAACAGATGACAGATGACAGATAACAGATCACAGATGACAGATGACAAAAGGCAGAAGACAGATGACGGATGACAGATGACAGATGACAGATGAAGGATGACAGATGACAGATGCCAGATGACAGATGACATATGACAGATGACAGATGACAGATGATAGATGACAGATGACAAAAGGCAGAAGACAGATGACGGATGACAGATGATAGATGACAGATGACACATGACAGATTACAGATGACAGGTGATAGAGGACATATGAAAGATGACAGATGAATATGACATATGACAGATGACCGATTGCAGATGACAGATGACAGGTGACAGATGACAGATGACAGATGACAGATGACAGATGACAGATGACAGATGACAGATGACAGATGACAGATAGCAGATGACAGATAACAGATGACAGATGACAGATGACAAAAAACAAAAGACAGATGACAGATGACAGATGACAGATGACAGGTGACAGATGACAGGTAACAGATGACAGATGACAGATAACAGATCACAGATGACAGATGACAAAAGGCAGAAGACAGATGACGGATGACAGATGACAGATGACAGATGAAGGATGACAGATGACAGATGCCAGATGACAGATGACATATGACAGATGACAGATGACAGATGATAGATGACAGATGACAAAAGGCAGAAGACAGATGACGGATGACAGATGATAGATGACAGATGACACATGACAGATTACAGAAGACAGGTGATAGAGGACATATGAAAGATGAGAGATGAATATGACATATGACAGATGACCGATTGCAGATGACAGATGACAGGTGACAGATGACAGATGACAGATGACAGATGACAGATGACAGATGACAGATGACAGATAGCAGATGACAAAAGACAGAAGACAGATGACAGATGACAGATGAAAAATGACAGATGCCAGATGACAGATGACATATGACAGATGACAGATGATAGATGACAGATGACAGATGGCAAATGACAGATGACAAATGACAGATGAAAGATGACAGATGACACATGACAGATTACAGATGACAGGTGATAGAGGACATATGAAAGATGACAGATGAATATGACATATGACAGATGACCGATTGCAGATGACAGATGACAGGTGACAGATGACAGATGACAGATGACAGATGACAGATGACAGGTGACAGATGACAGGTAACAGATGACAGATGACAGATAACAGATCACAGATGACAGATGACAAAAGGCAGAAGACAGATGACGGATGACAGATGACAAATGACAGATGAAAGATGACAGATGACACATGACATATTACAGATGACAAATGATAGATGACATATGAAAGATGACAGATGACATATGACAGATAACAGATGACAGATGACAGATGACAAAAAACAAATGACAGATGACAGATGACAGATGACAGATGACAGATGATAGATGACAGATGACAGATGGCAAATGACAGATGATAAATGACAGATGACTGATGACAAATGACAGATGATAGATGGCCAATGGCAGATGACAGCTGACAGATGACAGATGACAGATAACAGATCACAGATGACAGATGACAAAAGGCAGAAGACAGATGACGGATGACAGATGACAAATGACAGATGAAAGATGACAGATGACAGATGACAGATGACAGATAACAGATGACAGATGACAGATGACAAATGACAGAAGACAGATGACAGATGACAGATGACAGATGACAGATGACAGATGACAGATGACAGATGATAGATGACAGATGACAGATGATAGATGACAGATGACAGATGACAGATGACCTATTGCAGATGACAGATGACAGGTGACAGATGATAGATGACAGATGACAGATGACAGATGACACATGACACATGGCAGATGACAGATGACAGGTGATAGATGACATATGAAAGATGACAGATGAAATAAGACATATGACAGATGACCTATTGCAGATGACAGATGACAGGTGACAGATGATAGATGACAGATGACAGATGACAGATGACAGATGACAGATGACAGATGACAGATGATAGATGACAGATGACAGATGGCAAATGACAGATGATAAATGACAGATGACTGATGACAAATGACAGATGACAGATGACAAATGGCCAATGGCAGATGACAGATGATAGATGACAGATGACACATGATAGATTACAGATGAGAGATGACAGATTACAGGTGACAGATGACAGATGACAGATGACAGATGACAGATGACAGACGACAGATGACAGATGACAGATGACAGATGACAGATGACAGATAACAGATGACAGATGACAGATGACAAATGACAGAAGACAGATGACAGATGACAAATGACAGATGACAGATGACAAATGACAGATGACAGATGACAGTTGGCAAATGACAGATGACAAATGACAGATGACAGATGACAAATGACAGATGACAGATGACAAATGACAGCTGAAAGATGACAGATGACAGATGACACATGACAGATTACAGATGACAGATGATAGATGACATATGAAAGATGACAGATGACATATGACAGATGACAGATGACACATGACAGATTACAGATGACAGATGATAGATGACATATGAAGGATGACATATGACAGATGACAGATGACAGATGACAGATGACAGATGACAGATGACAGATGATAGCTGACAGATGACAAATGACAAATGGCAAATGACAGATGACAAATGACAGATGATAGATGGCCAATGGCAGATGACAGCTGACAGATGACAGATGACAGATGACAGATAACAGATGACAGATGACAAATGACAGAAGACAGATGACAGATGACAGATGACAAATGACAAATGACAGATGACAGATGACAGATGACAGATGACAGATGACATATGATAGATGACAGATGACAGATGACATATGACATATGACAGATGACCGATTGCAAATGACAGATGACAGATTACAGATGACAAATGACAGAAGACAGGTGACAGCTGACAGATGACAGATGACAGATGACAGATGACAGATGACAGATGACAGATGACAGATGACAGATGACAGATGACAGATGACAGATGACAGATGACAGATGACAGATGACAGATGACAGATGACAGATGACAGATGACAGATGACAGATGACAGATGACAGATGACAGATGACAGATAGCAGATGACAAAAGACAGAAGACAGATGACAGATGACAGATGAAAAATGACAAATGCCAGATGACAGATGACATATGACAGATGACAGATGATAGATGACAGATGACAGGTGGCAAATGACAGATGACAAATGACAGATGAAAGATGACAGATGACACATGACAGATTACAGATGACAGGTGATAGAGGACATATGAAAGATGACAGATGAATATGACATATGACAGATGACCGATTGCAGATGACAGATGACAGGTGACAGATGACAGATGACAGATGACAGATGACAGATGACAGATGACAGATAACAGATGACAGATGACAGATGACAAAAAACAAAAGACAGATGACAGATGACAGATGACAGATGACAGATGACAGGTAACAGATGACAGATGACAGATAACAGATCACAGATGACAGATGACAAAAGGCAGAAGACAGATGACGGATGACAGATGACAGATAACAGATGACAGATGACAAAAAACAAAAGACAGATGACAGATGACAGATGACAGGTGACAGATGACAGGTAACAGATGACAGATGACAGATAACAGATCACAGATGACAGATGACAAAAGGCAGAAGACAGATGACGGATGACAGATGACAGATGACAGATGAAGGATGACAGATGACAGATGCCAGATGACAGATGACATATGACAGATGACAGATGACAGATGATAGATGACAGATGACAAAAGGCAGAAGACAGATGACGGATGACAGATGATAGATGACAGATGACACATGACAGATTACAGATGACAGGTGATAGAGGACATATGAAAGATGACAGATGAATATGACATATGACAGATGACCGATTGCAGATGACAGATGACAGGTGACAGATGACAGATGACAGATGACAGATAACAGATGACAGATGACAGATGACAGATGACAGATAGCAGATGACAGATAACAGATGACAGATGACAGATGACAGATGACAAAAAACAAAAGACAGATGACAGATGACAGATGACAGATGACAGGTGACAGATGACAGGTAACAGATGACAGATGACAGATAACAGATCACAGATGACAGATGACAAAAGGCAGAAGACAGATGACGGATGACAGATGACAGATGACAGATGAAGGATGACAGATGACAGATGCCAGATGACAGATGACATATGACAGATGACAGATGACAGATGATAGATGACAGATGACAAAAGCAGAAGACAGATGACGGATGACAGATGATAGATGACAGATGACACATGACAGATTACAGAAGACAGGTGATAGAGGACATATGAAAGATGAGAGATGAATATGACATATGACAGATGACCGATTGCAGATGACAGATGACAGGTGACAGATGACAGATGACAGATGACAGATGACAGATGACAGATGACAGATGACAGATGACAGATGACAGATAGCAGATGACAAAAGACAGAAGACAGATGACAGATGACAGATGAAAAATGACAGATGCCAGATGACAGATGACATATGACAGATGACAGATGATAGATGACAGATGACAGATGGCAAATGACAGATGACAAATGACAGATGAAAGATGACAGATGACACATGACAGATTACAGATGACAGGTGATAGAGGACATATGAAAGATGACAGATGAATATGACATATGACAGATGACCGATTGCAGATGACAGATGACAGGTGACAGATGACAGATGACAGATGACAGATGACAGATGACAGATGACAGATAACAGATGACAGATGACAGATGACAAAAAACAAAAGACAGATGACAGATGACAGATGACAGATGACAGGTGACAGATGACAGGTAACAGATGACAGATGACAGATAACAGATCACAGATGACAGATGACAAAAGGCAGAAGACAGATGACGGATGACAGATGACAAATGACAGATGAAAGATGACAGATGACACATGACATATTACAGATGACAAATGATAGATGACATATGAAAGATGACAGATGACATATGACAGATAACAGATGACAGATGACAGATGACAAAAAACAAATGACAGATGACAGATGACAGATGACAGATGACAGATGATAGATGACAGATGACAGATGGCAAATGACAGATGATAAATGACAGATGACTGATGACAAATGACAGATGACAGATGACAAATGGCCAATGGCAGATGACAGATGATAGATGACAGATGACACATGATAGATTACAGATGAGAGATGACAGATTACAGGTGACAGATGACAGATGACAGATGACAGATGACAGATGACAGACGACAGATGACAGATGACAGATGACAGATGACAGATGACAGATAACAGATGACAGATGACAGATGACAAATGACAGAAGACAGATGACAGATGACAAATGACAGATGACAGATGACAGATGACAGATGACAGATGACAGATGACAGTTGGCAAATGACAGATGACAAATGACAGATGACAGATGACAAATGACAGATGACAGATGACAAATGACAGCTGAAAGATGACAGATGACAGATGACACATGACAGATTACAGATGACAGATGATAGATGACATATGAAAGATGACAGATGACATATGACAGATGACAGATGACACATGACAGATTACAGATGACAGATGATAGATGACATATGAAGGATGACATATGACAGATGACAGATGACAGATGACAGATGACACATGACAGATTACAGATGACAGGTGATAGAGGACATATGAAAGATGACAGATGAATATGACATATGACAGATGACCGATTGCAGATGACAGATGACAGGTGACAGATGACAGATGACAGATGACAGATGACAGATGACAGATGACAGATGACAGATGACAGATAACAGATGACAGATGACAAAAAACAAATGACAGATGACAGATGACAGATGACAGATGATAGATGACAGATGACAGATGGCAAATGACAGATGATAAATGACAGATGACTGATGACAAATGACAGATGACAGATGACAAATGGCCAATGGCAGATGACAGATGACAGATTACAGATGACACATGATAGATTACAGATGACACATGATAGATTACAGATGAGAAATGACAGATTACAGGTGACAAATGACAGATGACAGATGACAGATGACAGATGACAGACGACAGATGACAGATGACAGATGACAGACGACAGATGACAGATGACAGATGACAGGTGACAGATGACAGATCACAGATGACAGATGACAAAAGGCAGAAGACAGATGACGGATGACAGATGACAGATGACAGATGAAGGCTGACAGATGACAGATGCCAGATGACAGATGACAGATGACAGATGATAGATGACAGATGACAAAAGGCAGAAGACAGATGACGGATGACAGATGATAGATGACAGATGACACATGACAGATTACAGATGACAGGTGATAGAGGACATATGAAAGATGACAGATGAATATGACATATGACAGATGACCGATTGCAGATGACAGATGACAGGTGACAGATGACAGATGACAGATGACAGATGACAGATGACAGATGACAGATGACAGATGACAGATAGCAGATGACAGATAACAGATGACAGATGACAGATGACAGATGACAAAAAACAAAAGACAGATGACAGATGACAGATGACAGATGACAGGTGACAGATGACAGGTAACAGATGACAGATGACAGATAACAGATCACAGATGACAGATGACAAAAGGCAGAAGACAGATGACGGATGACAGATGACAGATGACAGATGAAGGATGACAGATGACAGATGCCAGATGACAGATGACATATGACAGATGACAGATGACAGATGATAGATGACAGATGACAAAAGGCAGAAGACAGATGACGGATGACAGATGATAGATGACAGATGACACATGACAGATTACAGAAGACAGGTGATAGAGGACATATGAAAGATGAGAGATGAATATGACATATGACAGATGACCGATTGCAGATGACAGATGACAGGTGACAGATGACAGATGACAGATGACAGATGACAGATGACAGATGACAGATGACAGATGACAGATAGCAGATGACAAAAGACAGAAGACAGATGACAGATGACAGATGAAAAATGACAGATGCCAGATGACAGATGACATATGACAGATGACAGATGATAGATGACAGATGACAGATGGCAAATGACAGATGACAAATGACAGATGAAAGATGACAGATGACACATGACAGATTACAGATGACAGGTGATAGAGGACATATGAAAGATGACAGATGAATATGACATATGACAGATGACCGATTGCAGATGACAGATGACAGGTGACAGATGACAGATGACAGATGACAGATGACAGATGACAGATGACAGATAACAGATGACAGATGACAGATGACAAAAAACAAAAGACAGATGACAGATGACAGATGACAGATGACAGGTGACAGATGACAGGTAACAGATGACAGATGACAGATAACAGATCACAGATGACAGATGACAAAAGGCAGAAGACAGATGACGGATGACAGATGACAAATGACAGATGAAAGATGACAGATGACACATGACATATTACAGATGACAAATGATAGATGACATATGAAAGATGACAGATGACATATGACAGATAACAGATGACAGATGACAGATGACAAAAAACAAATGACAGATGACAGATGACAGATGACAGATGACAGATGATAGATGACAGATGACAGATGGCAAATGACAGATGATAAATGACAGATGACTGATGACAAATGACAGATGACAGATGACAAATGGCCAATGGCAGATGACAGATGATAGATGACAGATGACACATGATAGATTACAGATGAGAGATGACAGATTACAGGTGACAGATGACAGATGACAGATGACAGATGACAGACGACAGATGACAGATGACAGATGACAGATGACAGATGACAGATAACAGATGACAGATGACAGATGACAAATGACAGAAGACAGATGACAGATGACAAATGACAGATGACAGATGACAGATGACAGATGACAGATGACAGATGACAGTTGGCAAATGACAGATGACAAATGACAGATGACAGATGACAAATGACAGATGACAGATGACAAATGACAGCTGAAAGATGACAGATGACAGATGACACATGACAGATTACAGATGACAGATGATAGATGACATATGAAAGATGACAGATGACATATGACAGATGACAGATGACACATGACAGATTACAGATGACAGATGATAGATGACATATGAAGGATGACATATGACAGATGACAGATGACAGATGACAGATGACACATGACAGATTACAGATGACAGGTGATAGAGGACATATGAAAGATGACAGATGAATATGACATATGACAGATGACCGATTGCAGATGACAGATGACAGGTGACAGATGACAGATGACAGATGACAGATGACAGATGACAGATGACAGATGACAGATGACAGATAACAGATGACAGATGACAAAAAACAAATGACAGATGACAGATGACAGATGACAGATGATAGATGACAGATGACAGATGGCAAATGACAGATGATAAATGACAGATGACTGATGACAAATGACAGATGACAGATGACAAATGGCCAATGGCAGATGACAGATGACAGATTACAGATGACACATGATAGATTACAGATGACACATGATAGATTACAGATGAGAGATGACAGATTACAGGTGACAAATGACAGATGACAGATGACAGATGACAGATGACAGACGACAGATGACAGATGACAGATGACAGATGAGAGATGACAGATGACAGATAACAGATGACAGATGACAGATGACAAATGACAGAAGACAGATGACAGATGACAGATGACAGATGACAGATGACAGATGACAGATGACAGATGATAGATGACAGATGACAGATGGTAGATGACAGATGACAGATGACAGATGACCTATTGCAGATGACAGATGACAGGTGACAGATGATAGATGACAGATGACAGATGACAGATGACACATGACACATAACAGATGACAGATGACAGGTGATAGATGACATATGAAAGATGACAGATGAAATAAGACATATGACAGATGACCTATTGCAGATGACAGATGACAGGTGACAGATGATAGATGACAGATGACAGATGACAGATGACAGATGACAGATGACAGATGACAGATGATAGATGACAGATGACAGATGGCAAATGACAGATGATAAATGACAGATGACTGATGACAAATGACAGATGACAGATGACAAATGGCCAATGGCAGATGACAGATGATAGATGACAGATGACACATGATAGATTACAGATGAGAGATGACAGATTACAGGTGACAGATGACAGATGACAGATGACAGATGACAGATGACAGACGACAGATGACAGATGACAGATGACAGATGACAGATGCCAGATGACAGATGACAAACGACAGATGCCAGATGACAGATGACAAAAGACAGAAGACAGATGACGGGTGACAGATGACAGATGACAGATGACAGATGAGAGAAGACAGATGACAGATGACAGATGACAGGTGACAGATGATAGATGACAGATGACAGATGACACATGACACATGACAGATGACAGATGACAGGTGATAGATGACATATGAAAGATGACAGATGAAATAAGACATATGACAGATGACCTATTGCAGATGACAGATGACAGGTGACAGATGATAGATGACAGATGACAGATGACAGATGACAGATGACAGATGACAGATGACAGATGACAGATGATAGATGACAGATGACAGATGGCAAATGACAGATGATAAATGACAGATGACTGATGACAAATGACAGATGACAGATGACAAATGGCCAATGGCAGATGACAGATGATAGATGACAGATGACACATGATAGATTACAGATGAGAGATGACAGATTACAGGTGACAGATGACAGATGACAGATGACAGATGACAGATGACAGATGACAGATGACAGATAACAGATGACAGATGACAGATGACAAAAAACAAAAGACAGATGACAGATGACAGATGACAGGTGACAGATGACAGGTAACAGATGACAGATGACAGATAACAGATCACAGATGACAGATGACAAAAGGCAGAAGACAGATGACGGATGACAGATGACAAATGACAGATGAAAGATGACAGATGACACATGACATATTACAGATGACAAATGATAGATGACATATGAAAGATGACAGATGACATATGACAGATAACAGATGACAGATGACAGATGACAGATGACAGATGACAGATGACAGATGACAGATGATAGATGACAGATGACAGTTGGCAAATGACAGATGATAGATGACAGATGACAGATGGCAAATGACAGATGATAAATGACAGATGACTGATGACAAATGACAGATGACAGATGACAAATGGCCAATGGCAGATGACAGATGACAGATTACAGATGACACATGATAGATTACAGATGACACATGATAGATTACAGATGAGAGATGACAGATTACAGGTGACAAATGACAGATGACAGATGACAGATGACAGATGACAGACGACAGATGACATATGAAAGCTGACAGATGACATATGACAGATGACACATGACAGATTACAGATGACAGATGATAGATGACATATGAAATATGACCGATTACAGATGACAGATGACAGGCGTCAGATGACAGGTGACAGATGACAGATGACAGATGACAAATTACAGATGACAGATCACAGATGACAGATGACAGATGACAGGTGACAGATGACAGATAACAGATGACAAATGACAAAAGACCGATGACAGATGACAAATGACAGATGACAGATGACAGATGACAGATGACAGATGACATATGACAGATGACAGATGACAGATGACAGATGACAGATGACAGATGACAGATGACAGATGACAGATGACAAATGACAAAAGACCGATGACAGATGACAAATGACAGATGACAGATGACAGATGACAGATGACAGATGACAGATGACAGATGACAGATGACAGATGACAGATGACAGATGACAAATGACAGATGACAGATGACAGATGACAGATGACAGATGACAGATGACAGATGACAGATGACAGATGACAGATGACAGATGACAGATGACAGATGACAGATGGCAGATGACAAATGACAGATGACAGATGACAGATGATAGATGACAGATGACAGATGGCAAATGACAGATGACAAATGACAGATGACAGATGACAAATGACAAATGACAGATGACAGATGACAAATGACATAAGACAGATGACAGATGACAGATGACAGATGACAGATGCCAGATGACAGATGACAAACGACAGATGCCAGATGACAGATGACAAAAGACAGAAGACAGATGACGGGTGACAGATGACAGATGACAGATGACAGATGAGAGAAGACAGATGAC
Source organism: Condylostylus longicornis (assembly GCF_029603195.1). NCBI lineage: Eukaryota > Metazoa > Arthropoda > Insecta > Diptera > Dolichopodidae > Condylostylus > Condylostylus longicornis. Next base: position 1,132,378 of record NW_026578187.1, read on the forward strand.
AGATGACAGATAACAGATGACAGATGACAGATTACAGATGACAGATGATAGATGACATATGAAAGATGACAGATGACATATGACAGATGACAGATGGCAGATAACAGATGACAGATGACAGATGACAGATGACAAATGACAGATGACAGATGACAGATGACAGATGACAGATGACAGATGACAGATGACAGATGACAGATGACAGATGACAGATGACAGATTACAGATGACAGATGATAGATGACATATGACAGATGACAGATAAGATAAGACATATGACAGATGACCTATTGCAGATGACAGATGACAGGTGACAGATGATAGATGACAGATGACAGATGACAGATGACAGATGACAGATGACACATGACACATGACAGATGACAGATGACAGATCACAGATGACAGATTGCAGATAAAAAATGACAGATGAAAGATGACAGATGACACATGACATATTACAGATGACAAATGATAGATGACATATGAAAGCTGACAGATGACATATGACAGATGACACATGACAGATTACAGATGACAGATGATAGATGACATATGAAATATGACCGATTACAGATGACAGATGACAGGCGTCAGATGACAGATGACAGATGACAGATGACAGATGACAAATTACAGATGACAGATCACAGATGACAGATGACAGATGACAGGTGACAGATGACAGATAACAGATGACAAATGACAAAAGACCGATGACAGATGACAAATGACAGATGACAGATGACAGATGACAGATGACAGATGACAGATGACAGATGACAGATGACAGATGACAGATGACAGATGACAGATGACAGATGACAGATGACAGATGACAGATGACAGATGACAGATGACAGATGACAGATGACAGATGACAGATGCCAGATGACAGATGACAAATGACAGGCGACAGATGACAGATGACAGATGACAGATGCCAGATGACATATGACAAATGACAGAAGACAGATGACATATGACCGATTGCAGATGACAGATGACAGGCGACAGATGACAGATGACAGATGACAGACGAGAGCTGACAGATGACAGATGACAGATGACATGTGACAGATGACGCATGACAGATGACACATGACAGATGACACATGACAGGTGATAGATGACATATGAAAGATGACAGATGAAATAAGACATATGACAGATGACCTGTTGCAGATGACAGATGATAGGTGACAGATGATAGATGACAGATGACAGATGACACATGACAGATGACAGACGACAGATGACAGATGACATATGAAAGATGACAGATGAGATAAGACATATGACAGATGACCTGTTGCAGATGACAGACGAAAGATGATAGGTGACAGATGATAGATGACAGATGACAGATGACACATGACAGATGACAGACGACAGATGACAGATGACAGATGACAGACGACAGATGACAGATGACAGATGACAGATGACAGATGACAGATAACAGATGACAGATGACAGATGACAAATGACAGAAGACAGATGACAGATGACAGATGACAGATGACAGATGACAGATGACAGATGATAGATGACAGATGACAGTTGGCAAATGACAGATGACAAATGACAGATGACAGATGACAAATGACAGATGATAGATGACAAATGACAGCTGAAAGATGACAGATGACAGATGACACATGACAGGTTACAGATGACAGATGATAGATGACATATGAAAGATGACAGATGACATATGACAGATGACACATGACAGATTACAGATGACAGATGATAGATTACAGATGAGAGATGACAGATTACAGGTGACAGATGACAGATGACAGATGACAGATGACAGATGACAGATGACAGATGACAGATGACAGATGACAGATGACAGACGACAGATGACAGATGACAGATGACAGATGACAGATGACAGATAACAGATGACAGATGACAGATGACAAATGACAGAACAGATGACAGATGACAGATGACAGATGACAGATGACAAATGGCCAATGGCAGATGACAGATGACAGATTACAGATGACACATGATAGATTACAGATGAGAGATGACAAATTACAGGTGACAGATGACAGATGACAGATGACAGATGACAGATGACAGATGACAGACGACAGATGACAGATGACAGATGGCAAATGACAGATGATAAATGACAGATGACTGATGACAAATGACAGATGACAGATGACAAATGGCCAATGGCAGATGACAGATGACAGATTACAGATGACACATGATAGATTACAGATGAGAGATGACAGATTACAGGTGACAGATGACAGATGACAGATGACAGATGACAGATGACAGATGACAGATGACAGATGACAGATGACAGATGACAGATGACAGACGACAGATGACAGATGACAGATGACAGATGACAGATAACAGATGACAGATGACAGATGACAAATGACAGAAGACAGATGACAGATGACAGATGACAGATGACAGATGACAGATGACAGATGATAGATGACAGATGACAGATGATAGATGACAGATGACAGATGGCAAATGACAGATGATAAATGACAGATGACTGATGACAAATGACAGATGACAGATGACAGATGATAGATTACAGATGAGAGATGACAGATTACAGGTGACAGATGACAGATGACAGATGACAGATGACAGATGACAGATGACAGATGACAGACGACAGATGACAGATGACAGATGACAGATAACAGATGACAGATGACACATGACAGACGACAGATGACAGATGACAGATGACAGACGACAGATGATAAATGACAGATGACTGATGACAAATGACAGATGACAGATGACAAATGGCCAATGGCAGATGACAGATGACAGATTACAGATGACACATGATAGATTACAGATGAGAGATGACAGATTACAGGTGACAGATGACAGATGACAGATGACAGATGACAGATGACAGATGACAGACGACAGATGACAGATGACAGATGACAGATGACAGATGACAGATAACAGATGACAGATGACAGATGACAGATGACAGATGATAGTAACAGATGACAGATGGCAAATGACAGATGACAAATGACAGATGACAGATGACAAATGGCAGATGACAGATGACAAATGACAGCTGAAAGATGACAGATGACACATGACAGATTACAGATGACAGACGATAGATGACAGATGACAGATGACAGATGATAGATGACGGATGACAGTTGGCAAATGACAGATGACAAATGACAGATGACAGATGACAAATGACAGATGACAGATGACAAATGACAGCTGAAAGATGACAGATGACAGATGACACAAGACAGATTACAGATGACAGATGATAGATGACATATGAAAGATGACAGATAACATATGACAGATGACAGATGACACATGACAGATTACAGATGACAGATGATAGATTACAGATGAGAGATGACAGATTACAGGTGACAGATGACAGATGACAGATGACAGATGACAGATGACAGATGACAGATGACAGATGACAGACGACAGATGACAGATGACAGATGACAGATAACAGATGACAGATGACACATGACAGACGACAGATGACAGATGACAGATGACAGACGACAGATGACAGATGACAGATGACAGATGACAGATGACAGATGACAGATGACAGATAACAGATGACAGATGACAGATGACAAATGACAGAAGACAGATGACAGATGACAGATGACAGATGACAGTTGGCAAATGACAGATGACAAATGACAGATGACAGATGACAAATGACAGATGACAGATGACAAATGACAGCTGAAAGATGACAGATGACAGATGACACATGACAGATTACAGATGACAGATGATAGATGACATATGAAAGATGACAGATGACATATGACAGATGACAGATGACACATGACAGATTACAGATGACAGATGATAGATTACAGATGAGAGATGACAGATTACAGGTGACAGATGACAGACGACAGATGACAGATGACAGATGACAGATGACAGATGACAGATGACAGATAACAGATGACAGATGACAGATGACAGATGACAGATGACAGATGACAGATGACACATGACAGATGACAGACGACAGATGACAGATGACAGATGACAGACGACAGATGACAGATGACAGATGACAGATGACAGATGACAGATGACAGATAACAGATGACAGATGACAGATGACAAATGACAGAAGACAGATGACAGATGACAGATGACAGATGACAGATGACAGATGATAGATGACAGATGACAGTTGGCAAATGACAGATGACAAATGACAGATGACAGATGACAAATGACAGATGACAAATGACAGCTGAAAGATGACAGCTGACAGATGACACATGACAGATTACAGATGACAGATGATAGATGACATATGAAAGATGACAGATGACATATGACAGATGACAGATGACACATGACAGATTACAGATGACAGATGATAGATTACAGATGAGAGATGACAGATTACAGGTGACAGATGACAGATGACAGATGACAGATGACAGATGACAGACGACAGATGACAGATGACAGATGACAGATGACAGATAACAGATGACAGATGACAGATGACAAATGACAGAAGACAGATGACAGATGACAGATGACAGATGACAGATGACAAATGGCCAATGGCAGATGACAGATGACAGATTACAGATGACACATGATAGATTACAGATGAGAGATGACAGATTACAGGTGACAGATGACAGATGACAGATGACAGATGACAGATGACAGATGACAGACGACAGATGACAGATGACAGATGACAGATGACAGATAACAGATGACAGATGACAGATGACAAATGACAGAAGACAGATGACAGATGACAGATGACAGATGACAGATGACAGATGATAGATGACAGATGACAGATGATAGATGACAGATGGCAAATGACAGATGATAAATGACAGATGACTGATGACAAATGACAGATGACAGATGACAGATGACAGATGATAGATGACAGATGACAGATGGCAAATGACAGATGATAAATGACAGATGACTGATGACAAATGACAGATGACAGATGACAAATGGCCAATGGCAGATGACAGATTACAGATGACACATGATAGATTACAGATGAGAGATGACAGATTACAGGTGACAGATGACAGATGACAGATAACAGATGACAGATGACAGATGACAGACGACAGATGACAGATGACAGATGACAGATGACAGATGACAGATGACAGATAACAGATGACAGATGACAGATGACAGATGACAGATGATAGATGACAGATGACAGATGGCAAATGACAGATGATAAAAAAGGCAGATGACTGATGACAAATGACAGATGACAGATGACAAATGGCCAATGGCAGATGACAGATGACAGATTACAGATGACACATGATAGATTACAGATGACACATGATAGATTACAGATGAGAGATGACAGATTACAGGTGACAGATGACAGATGACAGATGACAGATGACAGATGACAGATGACAGACGACAGATGACAGATGACAGATGACAGATGACAGATGACAGATGACAGATGACAGATAACAGATGACAGATGACAGATGACAAATGACAGAAGACAGATGACAGATGACAGATGACAGATGACAGATGACAGATGACAGATGACAGATGATAGATGACTGATGACAGATGATAGATGACAGATGAAGGATGACATATGACATATGACAGATGACAGATGACAGATGACAAATGACAGATGACAGATGACAGATGACAGATGACAGATGATAGATGACAGATGACAGATGGCAAATGACAGATGATAAATGACAGATGACTGATGACAAATGACAGATGACAGATGACAAATGGCCAATGGCAGATGACAGATGACAGATTACAGATGACACATGATAGATTACAGATGACACATGATAGATTACAGATGAGAGATGACAGATTACAGGTGACAAATGACAGATGACAGATAACAGATGACAGATGACAGACGACAGATGACAGATGACAGATGACAGATGACAGATGACAGATAACAGATGACAGATGACAGATGACAAATGACAGAAGACAGATGACAGATGACAGATGACAGATGACAGATGACAGATGACAGATGACAGATGATAGATGACAGATGATAGATGACAGATGACAGATGACAGATGACCTATTGCAGATGACAGATGACAGGTGACAGATGATAGATGACAGATGACAGATGACAGATGACACATGACACATGACAGATGACAGATGACAGGTGATAGATGACATATGAAAGATGACAGATGAAATAAGACATATGACAGATGACCTATTGCAGATGACAGATGACAGGTGACAGATGATAGATGACAGATGACAGATGACAGATGACAGATGACAGATGACAGATGACAGATGATAGATGACAGATGACAGATGGCAAATGACAGATGATAAATGACAGATGACTGATGACAAATGACAGATGACAGATGACAAATGGCCAATGGCAGATGACAGATGATAGATGACAGATGACACATGATAGATTACAGATGAGAGATGACAGATTACAGGTGACAGATGACAGATGACAGATGACAGATGACAGATGACAGACGACAGATGACAGATGACAGATGACAGATGACAGATGACAGATAACAGATGACAGATGACAGATGACAGATGACAAATGACAGAAGACAGATGACAGATGACAAATGACAGATGACAGATGACAGATGACAGATGACAGATGACAGTTGGCAAATGACAGATGACAAATGACAGATGACAGATGACAAATGACAGATGACAGATGACAAATGACAGCTGAAAGATGACAGATGACAGATGACACATGACAGATTACAGATGACAGATGATAGATGACATATGAAAGATGACAGATGACATATGACAGATGACAGATGACACATGACAGATTACAGATGACAGATGATAGATGACATATGAAGGATGACATATGACAGATGACAGATGACAGATGACAGATGACAGATGACAGATGACAGATGATAGCTGACAGATGACAAATGACAAATGGCAAATGACAGATGACAAATGACAGATGATAGATGGCCAATGGCAGATGACAGCTGACAGATGACAGATGACAGATGACAGATAACAGATTACAGATGACAAATGACAGAAGACAGATGACAGATGACAGATGACAAATAACAAATGACAGATGACAGATGACAGATGACAGATGACAGATGACATATGATAGATGACAGATGACAGATGACATATGACATATGACAGATGACCGATTGCAAATGACAGATGACAGATGACAGGTGACAGATGACAGATGACAGATGACAGACCACAAATGACAGACGACAGATTACAGATGACAGATGACAGATGACAGATGACAGATGACAGATGACAGATGACAGATAACAGATTACAGATGACAAATGACAGAAGACAGGTGACAGCTGACAGATGACAGATGACAGATGACAGATGACAGATGACAGATGACAGATGACAGATGACAGATGACAGATGACAGATGACAGATGACAGATGACAGATGACAGATGACAGATGACAGATGACAGATGACAGATGACAGATGACAGATGACAGATGACAGATGACAGATGACAGATGACAGATAGCAGATGACAAAAGACAGAAGACAGATGACAGATGACAGATGAAAAATGACAGATGCCAGATGACAGATGACATATGACAGATGACAGATGATAGATGACAGATGACAGATGGCAAATGACAGATGACAAATGACAGATGAAAGATGACAGATGACACATGACAGATTACAGATGACAGGTGATAGAGGACATATGAAAGATGACAGATGAATATGACATATGACAGATGACCGATTGCAGATGACAGATGACAGGTGACAGATGACAGATGACAGATGACAGATGACAGATGACAGATGACAGATAACAGATGACAGATGACAGATGACAAAAAACAAAAGACAGATGACAGATGACAGATGACAGATGACAGGTGACAGATGACAGGTAACAGATGACAGATGACAGATAACAGATCACAGATGACAGATGACAAAAGGCAGAAGACAGATGACGGATGACAGATGACAGATAACAGATGACAGATGACAAAAAACAAAAGACAGATGACAGATGACAGATGACAGATGACAGGTGACAGATGACAGGTAACAGATGACAGATGACAGATAACAGATCACAGATGACAGATGACAAAAGGCAGAAGACAGATGACGGATGACAGATGACAGATGACAGATGAAGGATGACAGATGACAGATGCCAGATGACAGATGACATATGACAGATGACAGATGACAGATGATAGATGACAGATGACAAAAGGCAGAAGACAGATGACGGATGACAGATGATAGATGACAGATGACACATGACAGATTACAGATGACAGGTGATAGAGGACATATGAAAGATGACAGATGAATATGACATATGACAGATGACCGATTGCAGATGACAGATGACAGGTGACAGATGACAGATGACAGATGACAGATGACAGATGACAGATGACAGATGACAGATGACAGATAGCAGATGACAGATAACAGATGACAGATGACAAATGACAAAAAACAAAAGACAGATGACAGATGACAGATGACAGATGACAGGTGACAGATGACAGGTAACAGATGACAGATGACAGATAACAGATCACAGATGACAGATGACAAAAGGCAGAAGACAGATGACGGATGACAGATGACAGATGACAGATGAAGGATGACAGATGACAGATGCCAGATGACAGATGACATATGACAGATGACAGATGACAGATGATAGATGACAGATGACAAAAGGCAGAAGACAGATGACGGATGACAGATGATAGATGACAGATGACACATGACAGATTACAGAAGACAGGTGATAGAGGACATATGAAAGATGAGAGATGAATATGACATATGACAGATGACCGATTGCAGATGACAGATGACAGGTGACAGATGACAGATGACAGATGACAGATGACAGATGACAGATGACAGATGACAGATGACAGATGACAGATAGCAGATGACAAAAGACAGAAGACAGATGACAGATGACAGATGAAAAATGACAGATGCCAGATGACAGATGACATATGACAGATGACAGATGATAGATGACAGATGACAGATGGCAAATGACAGATGACAAATGACAGATGAAAGATGACAGATGACACATGACAGATTACAGATGACAGGTGATAGAGGACATATGAAAGATGACAGATGAATATGACATATGACAGATGACCGATTGCAGATGACAGATGACAGGTGACAGATGACAGATGACAGATGACAGATGACAGATGAAAGATAACAGATGACAGATGACAGATGACAAAAAACAAAAGACAGATGACAGATGACAGATGACAGATGACAGGTGACAGATGACAGGTAACAGATTACAGATGACAGATAACAGATCACAGATGACAGATGACAAAAGGCAGAAGACAGATGACGGATGACAGATGACAAATGACAGATGAAAGATGACAGATGACACATGACATATTACAGATGACAAATGATAGATGACATATGAAAGATGACAGATGACATATGACAGATAACAGATGACAGATGACAGATGACAAAAAACAAATGACAGATGACAGATGACAGATGACAGATGACAGATGATAGATGACAGATGACAGATGGCAAATGACAGATGATAAATGACAGATGACTGATGACAAATGACAGATGACAGATGACAAATGGCCAATGGCAGATGACAGATGATAGATGACAGATGACACATGATAGATTACAGATGAGAGATGACAGATTACAGGTGACAGATGACAGATGACAGATGACAGATGACAGATGACAGACGACAGATGACAGATGACAGATGACAGATGACAGATGACAGATAACAGATGACAGATGACAGATGACAAATGACAGAAGACAGATGACAGATGACAAATGACAGATGACAGATGACAGATGACAGATGACAGATGACAGATGACAGTTGGCAAATGACAGATGACAAATGACAGATGACAGATGACAAATGACAGATGACAGATGACAAATGACAGCTGAAAGATGACAGATGACAGATGACACATGACAGATTACAGATGACAGATGATAGATGACATATGAAAGATGACAGATGACATATGACAGATGACACATGACAGATTACAGATGACAGATGATAGATGACATATGAAGGATGACATATGACAGATGACAGATGACAGATGACAGATGACATATGACAGATTACAGATGACAGGTGATAGAGGACATATGAAAGATGACAGATGAATATGACATATGACAGATGACCGATTGCAGATGACAGATGACAGGTGACAGATGACAGATGACAGATGACAGATGACAGATGACAGATGACAGATGACAGATGACAGATAACAGATGACAGATGACAGATGACAAAAAACAAATGACAGATGACAGATGACAGATGACAGATGATAGATGACAGATGACAGATGGCAAATGACAGATGATAAATGACAGATGACTGATGACAAATGACAGATGACAGATGACAAATGGCCAATGGCAGATGACAGATGACAGATTACAGATGACACATGATAGATTACAGATGACACATGATAGATTACAGATGAGAGATGACAGATTACAGGTGACAAATGACAGATGACAGATGACAGATGACAGATGACAGACGACAGATGACAGATGACTGATGACAGATGACAGATGACAGATGACAGATGACAGATAACAGATGACAGATGACAGATGACAAATGACAGAAGACAGATGACAGATGACAGATGACAGATGACAGATGACAGATGACAGATGACAGATGACAGATGATAGATGACAGATGACAGATGATAGATGACAGATGACAGATGACAGATGACCTATTGCAGATGACAGATGACAGGTGACAGATGATAGATGACAGATGACAGATGACAGATGACATATGACACATGACAGATGACAGATGACAGGTGATAGATGACATATGAAAGATGACAGATGAAATAAGACATATGACAGAAGACCTATTGCAGATGACAGATGACAGGTGACAGATGATAGATGACAGATGACAGATGACAGATGACAGATGACAGATGACAGATGACAAATGATAGATGACAGATGACAGATGGCAAATGACAGATGATAAATGACAGATGACTGATGACAAATGACAGATGACAGATGACAAATGGCCAATGGCAGATGACAGATGATAGATGACAGATGACACATGATAGATTACAGATGAGAGATGACAGATTACAGGTGACAGATGACAGATGACAGATGACAGATGACAGATGACAGACGACAGATGACAGATGACAGATGACAGATGACAGATGACAGATAACAGATGACAGATGACAGATGACAAATGACAGAAGACAGATGACAGATGACAAATGACAGATGACAGATGACAGATGACAGATGACAGTTGGCAAATGACAGATGACAAATGACAGATGACAGATGACAAATGACAGATGACAGATGACAAATGACAGCTGAAAGATGACATATGACAGATGACACATGACAGATTACAGATGACAGATGATAGATGACATATGAAAGATGACAGATGACATATGACAGATGACAGATGACACATGACAGATTACAGATGACAGATGATAGATGACATATGAAGGATGACATATGACAGATGACAGATGACAGATGACAGATGACAGATGACAGATGACAGATGATAGCTGACAGATGACAAATGACAAATGGCAAATGACAGATGACAAATGACAGATGATAGATGGCCAATGGCAGATGACAGATGACAGATGACAGATAACAGATGACAGATGACAAATGACAGAAGACAGATGACAGATGACAGATGACAAATGACAAATGACAGATGACAGATGACAGATGACAGATGACAGATGACATATGATAGATGACAGATGACAGATGACATATGACATATGACAGATGACCGATTGCAAATGACAGATGACAGATGACAGGTGACAGATGACAGATGACAGATGACAGACCACAAATGACAGACGACAGATTACAGATGACAGATGACAGATGACAGATGACAGATGACAGATGACAGATAACAGATTACAGATGACAAATGACAGAAGACAGGTGACAGCTGACAGATGACAGATGACAGATGACAGATGACAGATGACAGATGACAGATGACAGATGACAGATGACAGATGACAGATGACAGATGACAGATGACAGATGACAGATGACAGATGACAGATGACAGATGACAGATGACAGATGACAGATGACAGATGACAGATGACAGATGACAGATGACAGATGACAGATGACAGATGACAGATAGCAGATGACAAAAGACAGAAGACAGATGACAGATGACAGATGAAAAATGACAGATGCCAGATGACAGATGACATATGACAGATGACAGATGATAGATGACAGATGACAGATGGCAAATGACAGATGACAAATGACAGATGAAAGATGACAGATGACACATGACAGATTACAGATGACAGGTGATAGAGGACATATGAAAGATGACAGATGAATATGACATATAACAGATGACCGATTGCAGATGACAGATGACAGGTGACAGATGACAGATGACAGATGACAGATGACAGATGACAGATGACAGATGACAGATAACAGATGACAGATGACAGATGACAAAAAACAAAAGACAGATGACAGATGACAGATGACAGATGACAGGTGACAGATGACAGGTAACAGATGACAGATAACAGATCACAGATGACAGATGACAAAAGGCAGAAGACAGATGACGGATGACAGATGACAGATGACAGATGAAGGATGACAGATGACAGATGCCAGATGACAGATGACATATGACAGATGACAGATGACAGATGATAGATGACAGATGACAAAAGGCAGAAGACAGATGACGGATGACAGATGATAGATGACAGATGACAGATGACAAATGCCAGATGACAGATGACATATGACAGATGACAGATGACAGATGACAAATGACAGATGAAAGATGACAGATGACACATGACATATTTCAGATGACAAATGATAGATGACATATGAAAGATGACAGATGACATATGACAGATGACAGATGACACATGACAGATTACAGATGACAGATGATAGATAACATATGAAATATGACCGATTACAGATGACAGATGACATGCGGCAGATGACAGATGACAGTTGACAGATGACAGATGACAGATGACAGATGACAAATGACAGATGACAGATGACAGATCACAGATGACAGATGACAGATGACAGATCACAGATGACAGATAACAGATGACAATTGACAAAAGACAGATGACAGATGACAAATGACAGATGACAGATGACAGATGACAGATGACAGATGACAGATGACAGATGACAGATGACAGATCACAGATGACAGATGACAGATGACAGATGACAGGTGACAGATGACAGGTAACAGATGACAGATGACAGATGACAGATGACAGATGACAGATGACAGATGACACATGACAGATGACAGATGACAGATGACAGATGACAGATCACAGATGACAGATGACAGATGACAGATGACAGATGACAGATAACAGATGACAGATGACAAATGACCGAAGATAGATGACAGATGACAGATGACACATGACAGGTGACAGATGATAGATGACAGATGACAGATGACAGATGACACATGACACATGACAGATGACAGATGACAGGTGATAGATGACATATGAAAGATGACAGATGAAATAAGACATATGACAGATGACCTATTGCAGATGACAGATGACAGGTGACAGATGATAGATGACAGATGACAGATGACAGATGACAGATGACAGATGACAGATGACAGATGATAGATGACAGATGACAGATGGCAAATGACAGATGATAAATGACAGATGACTGATGACAAATGACAGATGACAGATGACAAATGGCCAATGGCAGATGACAGATGATAGATGACAGATGACACATGATAGATTACAGATGAGAGATGACAGATTACAGGTGACAGATGACAGATGACAGATGACAGATGACAGATGACAGACGACAGATGACAGATGACAGATGACAGATGACAGATGACAGATAACAGATGACAGATGACAGATGACAAATGACAGAAGACAGATGACAGATGACAAATGACAGATGACAGATGACAGATGACAGATGACAGATGACAGATGACAGTTGGCAAATGACAGATGACAAATGACAGATGACAGATGACAAATGACAGATGACAGATGACAAATGACAGCTGAAAGATGACAGATGACAGATGACACATGACAGATCACAGATGACGGATGACAGATTACAGATGACAGATGATAGATGACATATGAAGGATGACATATGACAGATGATAGATGACATATGAAGGATGACATATGACAGATGACAGATGACAGATGACAGATGACAGATGACAGATGACAGATGATAGCTGACAGATGACAAATGACAAATGGCAAATGACAGATGACAAATGACAGATGATAGATGGCCAATGGCAGATGACAGCTGACAGATGACAGATGACAGATGACAGATAACAGATGACAGATGACAAATGACAGAAGACAGATGACAGATGACAGATGACAAATGACAAATGACAGATGACAGATGACAGATGACATATGATAGATGACAGATGACAGATGACATATGACATATGACAGATGACCGATTGCAAATGACAGATGACAGATGACAGGTGACAGATGACAGATGACAGATGACAGACCACAAATGACAGACGACAGATTACAGATGACAGATGACAGATGACAGATGACAGATGACAGATGACAGATGACAGATGACAGATAACAGATTACAGATGACAAATGACAGAAGACAGGTGACAGCTGACAGGTGACAGATGACAGATGACAGATGACAGATGACAGATGACAGATGACAGATGACAGATGACAGATGACAGATGACAGATGACAGATGACAGATGACAGATGACAGATGACAGATGACAGATGACAGATGACAGATGACAGATGACAGATGACAGATGACAGATGACAGATAGCAGATGACAAAAGACAGAAGACAGATGACAGATGAAAAATGACAGATGCCAGATGTCAGATGACATATGACAGATGACAGATGATAGATGACAGATGACAGATGGCAAATGACAGATGACAAATGACAGATGAAAGATGACAGATGACACATGACAGATTACAGATGACAGGTGATAGAGGACATATGAAAGATGACAGATGAATATGACATATGACAGATGACCGATTGCAGATGACAGATGACAGGTGACAGATGACAGATGACAGATGACAGATGACAGATGACAGATAACAGATGACAGATGACAGATGACAAAAAACAAAAGACAGATGACAGATGACAGATGACAGATGACAGGTGACAGATGACAGGTAACAGATGACAGATGACAGATAACAGATCACAGATGACAGATGACAAAAGGCAGAAGACAGATGACGGATGACAGATGACAGATAACAGATGACAGATGACAGATGACAAAAAACAAAAGACAGATAACAGATGACAGATGACAGATGACAGGTGACAGATGACAGGTAACAGATGACAGATGACAGATAACAGATCACAGATGACAGATGACAAAAGGCAGAAGACAGATGACGGATGACAGATGACAGATGAAGGATGAGAGATGACAGATGCCAGATGACAGATGACATATGACAGATGACAGATGACAGATGATAGATGACAGATGACAAAAGGCAGAAGACAGATGACGGATGACAGATGATAGATGACAAATGACACATGACAGATTACAGATGACAGGTGATAGAGGACATATGAAAGATGACAGATGAATATGACATATGACAGATGACCGATTGCAGATGACAGATGACAGGTGACAGATGACAGATGACAGATGACAGATGACAGATGACAGATGACAGATGGCAGATGACAGATAGCAGATGACAGATAACAGATGACAGATGACAGATGACAAAAAACAAAAGACAGATGACAGATGACAGATGACAGATGACAGGTGACAGATGACAGGTAACAGATGACAGATGACAGATAACAGATCACAGATGACAGATGACAAAAGGCAGAAGACAGATGACGGATGACAGATGACAGATGACAGATGAAGGATGACAGATGACAGATGCCAGATGACAGATGACATATGACATATGACAGATGACAGATGACAGATGATAGATGACAGATGACAAAAGGCAGAAGACAGATAACGGATGACAGATGATAGATGACAGATGACACATGACAGATTACAGATGACAGGTGATAGAGGACATATGAAAGATGACAGATGAATATGACATATGACAGATGACCGATTGCAGATGACAGATGACAGGTGACAGATGACAGATGACAGATGACAGATGACAGATGACAGATGACAGATGACAGATGACAGATGACAGATAGCAGATGACAAAAGACAGAAGACAGATGACAGATGACAGATGAAAAATGACAGATGCCAGATGACAGATGACATATGACAGATGACAGATGATAGATGACAGATGACAGATGGCAAATGACAGATGACAAATGACAGATGAAAGATGACAGATGACACATGACAGATTACAGATGACAGGTGATAGAGGACATATGAAAGATGACAGATGAATATGACATATGACAGATGACCGATTGCAGATGACAGATGACAGGTGACAGATGACAGATGACAGATGACAGATGACAGATGACAGATGACAGATAACAGATGACAGATGACAGATGACAAAAAAGAAAAGACAGATGACAGATGACAGATGACAGATGACAGGTGACAGATGACAGGTAACAGATGACAGATGACAGATAACAGATCACAGATGACAGATGACAAAAGGCAGAAGACAGATGACGGATGACAGATGACAAATGACAGATGAAAGATGACAGATGACACATGACATATTACAGATGACAAATGATAGATGACATATGAAAGATGACAGATGACATATGACAGATAACAGATGACAGATGACAGATGACAAAAAGCAAATGACAGATGACAGATGACAGATGACAGATGACAGATGATAGATGACAGATGACAGATGGCAAATGACAGATGATAAATGACAGATGACTGATGACAAATGACAGATGACAGATGACAAATGGCCAATGGCAGATGACAGATGATAGATGACAGATGACACATGATAGATTACAGATGAGAGATGACAGATTACAGGTGACAGATGACAGATGACAGATGACAGATGACAGATGACAGACGACAGATGACAGATGACAGATGACAGATGACAGATGACAGATGACAGATGACAGATAACAGATGACAGATGACAGATGACAAATGACAGAAGACAGATGACAGATGACAAATGACAGATGACAGATGACAGATGACAGATGACAGATGACAGATGACAGATGACAGTTGGCAAATGACAGATGACAAATGACAGATGACAGATGACAAATGACAGATGACAGATGACAAATGACAGCTGAAAGATGACAGATGACAGATGACACATGACAGATTACAGATGACAGATGATAGATGACATATGAAAGATGACAGATGACATATGACAGATGACAGATGACACATGACAGATTACAGATGACAGATGATAGATGACATATGAAGGATGACATATGACAGATGACAGATGACAGATGACAGATGACACATGACAGATTACAGATGACAGGTGATAGAGGACATATGAAAGATGACAGATGAATATGACATATGACAGATGACCGATTGCAGATGACAGATGACAGGTGACAGATGACAGATGACAGATGACAGATGACAGATGACAGATGACAGATAACAGATGACAGATGACAGATGACAAAAAACAAATGACAGATGACAGATGACAGATGACAGATGATAGATGACAGATGACAGATGGCAAATGACAGATGATAAATGACAGATGACTGATGACAAATGACAGATGACAGATGACAAATGGCCAATGGCAGATGACAGATGACAGATTACAGATGACACATGATAGATTACAGATGACACATGATAGATTACAGATGAGAGATGACAGATTACAGGTGACAAATGACAGATGACAGATGACAGATGACAGATGACAGACGACAGATGACAGATGACAGATGACAGATGACAGATGACAGATGACAGATAACAGATGACAGATGACAGATGACAAATGACAGAAGACAGATGACAGATGACAGATGACAGATGACAGATGACAGATGACAGATGACAGATGATAGATGACAGATGACAGATGATAGATGACAGATGACAGATGACAGATGACCTATTGCAGATGACAGATGACAGGTGACAGATGATAGATGACAGATGACAGATGACAGATGACACATGACACATGACAGATGACAGATGACAGGTGATAGATGACATATGAAAGATGACAGATGAAATAAGACATATGACAGATGACCTATTGCAGATGACAGATGACAGGTGACAGATGATAGATGACAGATGACAGATGACAGATGACAGATGACAGATGACAGATGATAGATGACAGATGACAGATGGCAAATGACAGATGATAAATGACAGATGACTGATGACAAATGACAGATGACAGATGACAAATGGCCAATGGCAGATGACAGATGATAGATGACAGATGACACATGATAGATTACAGATGAGAGATGACAGATTACAGGTGACAGATGACAGATGACAGATGACAGATGACAGATGACAGACGACAGATGACAGATGACAGATGACAGATGACAGATGACAGATAACAGACGACAGATGACAGATGACAAATGACAGAAGACAGATGACAGATGACAAATGACAGATGACAGATGACAGATGACAGATGACAGATGACAGTTGGCAAATGACAGATGACAAATGACAGATGACAGATGCCAAATGACAGATGACAGATGACAAATGACAGCTGAAAGATGACAGATGACAGATGACACATGACAGATTACAGATGACAGATGATAGATGACATATGAAAGATGACAGATGACATATGACAGATGACAGATGACACATGACAGATTACAGATGACAGATGATAGATGACATATGAAGGATGACATATGACAGATGACAGATGACAGATGACAGATGACAGATGACAGATGACAGATGATAGCTGACAGATGACAAATGACAAATGGCAAATGACAGATGACAAATGACAGATGATAGATGGCCAATGGCAGATGACAGATGACAGATGACAGATAACAGATGACAGATGACAAATGACAGAAGACAGATGACAGATGACAGATGACAAATGACAAATGACAGATGACAGATGACAGATGACAGATGACAGATGACAGATGACATATGATAGATGACAGATGACAGATGACATATGACATATGACAGATGACCGATTGCAAATGACAGATGACAGATGACAGGTGACAGATGACAGATGACAGATGACAGACCACAAATGACAGACGACAGATTACAGATGACAGATGACAGATGACAGATGACAGATGACAGATGACAGATGACAGATAACAGATTACAGATGACAAATGACAGAAGACAGGTGACAGCTGACAGATGACAGATGACAGATGACAGATGACAGATGACAGATGACAGATGACAGATGACAGATGACAGATGACAGATGACAGATGACAGATGACAGATGACAGATGACAGATGACAGATGACAGATGACAGATGACAGATGACAGATGACAGATGACAGATGACAGATGACAGATGACAGATAGCAGATGACAAAAGACAGAAGACAGATGACAGATGACAGATGAAAAATGACAGATGCCAGATGACAGATGACATATGACAGATGACAGATGATAGATGACAGATGACAGATGGCAAATGACAGATGACAAATGACAGATGAAAGATGACAGATGACACATGACAGATTACAGATGACAGGTGATAGAGGACATATGAAAGATGACAGATGAATATGACATATGACAGATGACCGATTGCAGATGACAGATGACAGGTGACAGATGACAGATGACAGATGACAGATGACAGATGACAGATGACAGATGACAGATGACAGATAACAGATGACAGATGACAGATGAAAAAAAACAAAAGACAGATGACAGATGACAGATGACAGATGACAGGTGACAGATGACAGGTAACAGATGACAGATGACAGATAACAGATCACAGATGACAGATGACAAAAGGCAGAAGACAGATGACGGATGACAGATGACAGATGACAGATGAAGGATGACAGATGACAGATGCCAGATGACAGATGACATATGACAGATGACAGATGACAGATGATAGATGACAGATGACAAAAGGCAGAAGACAGATGACGGATGACAGATGATAGATGACAGATGACAGATGACAAATGCCAGATGACAGATGACATATGACAGATGACAGATGACAGATGACAAATGACAGATGAAAGATGACAGATGACACATGACATATTACAGATGACAAATGATAGATGACATATGAAAGATGACAGATGACATATGACAGATGACAGATGACACATGACAGATTACAGATGACAGATGATAGATAACATATGAAATATGACCGATTACAGATGACAGATGACATGCGGCAGATGACAGATGACAGTTGACAGATGACAGATGACAGATGACAGATGACAAATGACAGATGACAGATGACAGATCACAGATGACAGATGACAGATGACAGATCACAGATGACAGATAACAGATGACAATTGACAAAAGACAGATGACAGATGACAAATGACAGATGACAGATGACAGATGACAGATGACAGATGACAGATGACAGATGACAGATGACAGATGACAGATGACAGATCACAGATGACAGATGACAGATGACAGATGACAGGTGACAGATGACAGGTAACAGATGACAGATGACAGATGACAGATGACAGATGACAGATGACAGATGACACATGACAGATGACAGATGACAGATGACAGATGACAGATCACAGATGACAGATGACAGATGACAGATGACAGATAACAGATGACAGATGACAAATGACCGAAGATAGATGACAGATGACAGATGACAGATGACAGATGACAGGTGACAGATGACAGGTAACAGATGACAGATGACAGATAACAGATCACAGATGACAGATGACAAAAGGCAGAAGACAGATGACGGATGACCGATGACAGATGACAGATGACAGATGACAGATGACAGATGACAGATGACAGATGCCAGATGACAGATGACATATGACAGATGACAGATGACAGATGATAGATGACAGATGACAAAAGGCAGAAGACAGATGACGGATGACAGATGACAGATGACAGATGACAGATGACAAATGCCAGATGACAGATGACATATGACAGATGACAGATGACAGATGATAGATGACAGATGGCAAATGACAGATGACAAATGACAGATGAAAGATGACAGATGACACATGACATATTACAGATGACAGATGATAGATGACATATGAAAGATGACAGATGACATATGACAGATGACAGATGACAGATGACAGATGACAGATGACAGATGACAGATGGCCAATGGCAGATGATAGATGACCGATTACACAAGACAGATGCAGATGCAGATGACAGATGAAAGAAGACACATGATAAATTACAGATGACGTATAAGATATGACATATGACAGTTGACAGATGACATATAACAGATGACAGGTGACAGATGACAAATGACAGATAACAGATGACAGATGACAGATGACAGATGATAGATGACAGATGACAGATGACAGATGACAGATGACAGATGACAGATGACAGATGACAGATGACAGATGACAGATGACAGATGACAGATGACAGATGACAAATGACAGATGACAGATGATAGATGACAGATGACAGATGACAGATGACAGATGACAGATGACAGATGACAGATGACAGATGACAGATGACAGATGACAGATGACAGATGGCCAATGGCAGATGATAGATGAGCGATTACATAAGACAGATGCAGATGCAGATGACAGATGACAGAAAACACGTGATAAATTACAGATGACGTATAAGATATGACATATGACAGTTGACAGATGACATATAACAGATGACAGGTGACAGATGACAAATGACAGATAACAGATGACAGATGACAGATGACAGATGATAGATGACAGATGACAGATGACAGATGAAAGATGACAAATGACAGTTGACATATTTCATATGGCAGATGCAGATGACAGATACCAAATGACAGATGACAGAAGACACGTGATAAATTACAGATGACCGGTGACAAATGACAGATGACATATGACACATGACACATGACAGATGACACATGACAGATGACAGATGACAGATGACAAATGACAGACGACAGATGAAAGATGACAGATGACAGATGACAGATGACAGATGACAGATGACAGATGGCCAATGGCAGATGATAGATGACCGATTACATAAGACAGATGCAGATGCAGATGACAGATGACAGAAGACACGTGATAAATTACAGATGACATATAAGATATGACATATGATAGTTGACAGATGACATATGACAGATGACACGTGACAAATGACAAATGACAGATGACAGATGACAGATGACAGATGACAGATGACAGATGACAGATGACAGATGACAGATGACAGATGACAGATGACAGATGACAGATGACAGATGACAGATGACAGATGACAGATGACAGATGACAGATGACAGATGACAGATGACAGATGACAGATGACAGATGACAGGTGACAGATGACAGATGACAGATGACAGATAACAGATGACACATGACAAAAGACAGATGACAGATGACAGATGACAGATGGCCAATGGCAGATGATAGATGACCGATTACATAAGACAGATGCAGATGCAGATGACAGATGACAGAAGACACGTGATAGATTACAGATGACATATAAGATATGACATATGATAGTTGACAGATGACATATGACAGATGACACGTGACAAATGACAAATGACAGATGACAGATGACAGATGACAGATGACAGATGACAGATGAAAGATGACAGATGACACATGACATATTACAGATGACAGATGGTAGATGACATATGAAAGCTGACAGATGACATATGACAGATGACACATGACAGATTACAGATGACAGATGATAGATGACATATGAAATATGACCGATTACAGATGACAGATGACAGGCGTCAGATGACAGATGACAGATGACAGATGACAAATTACAGATGACAGATCACAGATGAGAGATGACAGATGACAGATGACAGATGTCAGATGACAGATAACAGATGACAAATGACAAAAGACAGATGACAGATGACAAATGACAGATGACAGATGATAGATGACAGATGACAGATGACAAATGACAGATTACAGATGAGAGATGACAGATGACAGATGACACATGACAGATTACAGATGACAGATGATAGAGGACATATGAAAGATGACAGATGAATATGACATATGACAGATGACCGATTGCAGATGACAGATGACAGATAACAGATGACAGATGACAGATGACAAAAAACAGAAGACAGATGACAGATGACAAATGACAGAAGACAGATGACAGATGACCGATGACAGATGACAGATGACAGATGACAGATGACAGATGATAGATGACAGATGACAGATGACAGGTGGCAAATGACAGATGACAAATGACAGATGACAGATGACAGATGACAAATGACAGATGACAAATGACAGCTGAAAGATGATAGATGACAGATGACACATGACAGATTACAGATGACAGATGATAGATGACATATGAAAGATGACAGATGACATATCACAGATGACAGATGACACATGACAGATTACAGATGACAGATGCTAGATGACATATGAAAGATGACAGATGACATATCACAGATGACAGATGACACATGACAGATTACAGATGACACATGATAGATGACATATGAAAGATGACATATGACATATGACAGATGACAGATGACAGATGACAGATGGTAGCTGACAAATGACAAATGACAAATGGCAAATGACAGATGACAAATGACAGATGACAGATGGCCAATGGCAGATGACAGCTGACAGATGACAGATGACAAATAACAGATGACAGATGACAAATGACAGAAGACAGATGACAGATGGCAGATGACAGATGACAAATGACAGATGACAGATGACAGATGACAGATGATAGATGACAGATGACAGATAAGATAAGACATATGACAGATGACCTATTGCAGATGACAGATAACAGATGACAGATGATAGATGACAGATGACAGATGACACATGACAGATGACAGATGACAGAACACAGATGACAGATTACAGATTACAGATTACAGATTACAGATGACAGATGACAGATGACAGATAACAGATGACAGATGACAAATGACAGAAGACAGATGACAGATGACAGATGACAGATGACAGATGACAGATGACAGATGACAGATGACAGATGACAGATGACAGATGACAGATGATAGATGACAGATGACAGATGATAGATGACAGATGACAGATGACAGATGACAGATGACAGATGACAGATGACAGATGGCCAATGGCAGATGATAGATGACCGATTACATAAGACAGATGCAGATGCAGATGACAGATGACAGAAGACACGTGATAAATTACAGATGACGTATAAGATATGACATATGACAGTTGACAGATGACATATAACAGATGACAGGTGACAGATGACAAATGACAGATAACAGATGACAGATGACAGATGACAGATGATAGATGACAGATGACAGATCACAGATGACAGATGACAGATGACAGATGACAGATGACAGATGACCGATGACAGATGACAGATGACAGATGACAAATGACAGATGACAGATGACAGATGACAGATGACAGATGACAGATGACAGATGACAGATGGCCAATGGCAGATGATAGATAACCGATTACATAAGACAGATGCAGATGCAGATGACAGATGACAAAAGACACGTGATAAATTACAGATGACATATAAGATATGACATATGATAGTTGACAGATGACATATGACAGATGACACGTGACAAATGACAAATGACAGATGACAGATGACAGTTGACAGATGACAGATGACAGATGACAGATGACAGATGACAGATGACAGATGACAGATGACAGATGACAGATGACAGATGACAGATGACAGATGACAGATGACAGATGACCGATGACAGATGACAGATGACAGATGACAAATGACAGATGACAGATGACAGATGACAGATGACAGATGACAGATGGCCAATGGCAGATGATAGATGACCGATTACATAAGACAGATGCAGATGCAGATGACAGATGACAGAAGACACGTGATAAATTACAGATGACATATAAGATATGACATATGATAGTTGACAGATGACATATGACAGATGACACGTGACAAATGACAAATGACAGATGACAGATGACAGATGACAGATGACAGATGACAGATGACAGATGACAGATGACAGATGACAGATGACAGATGACAGATGACAGATGACAGATGACAGATGACAGATGACAGATGACAGATGACAGATGACAGATGACAGATGACAGATGACAGATGACAGATGACAGATGACAGATGACAGATGACAGATGACAGATGACAGATGACAGATGACAGATGACAGATGACAGATGACAGATGACAGATGACAGATGACAGATGACAGATGACAGATGACAGATGACAGATGACAGATAACAGATGACACATGACAAAAGACAGAAGACAGATGACGGAAGACAGATGACAGATGACAGATGACAGATGACATATGACAGATGACAGATGACAGATGATAGATGACAGATGACAGATGGCAAATGACAGATGACAAATGACAGATGACAGATGACAGATGACACATGACAGATTACAGATGACAGATGATAGAGGACATATGAAAGATGACAGATGAATATGACATATGACAGATGACCGATTGCTGATGACAGATGACAGATGACAGATGACAGATGACAGATGACAGATGACAGATGACAGGTAACAGATGACAGATGACAGATGACAGATGACAGATGACAGATAACAGATGACAGATGCCAGATGACAGATGACATATGACAGATGACAGATGACAGATGATAGATGACAGATGACAGATGGCAAATGACAGATAACAAATGACAAATGAAAGATGACAGATGACACATGACATATTACAGATGACAGATGGTAGATGACATATGAAAGCTGACAGATGACATATGACAGACGACACATGACAGATTACAGATGACAGATGATAGATGACATATGAAATATGACCGATCACAGATGACAGATGACAGGTGTCAGATGACAGATGACAGATGACAGATGACAGATGACAAATTACAGATGACAGATCACAGATGACAGATGAAAGATGACAGATGACAGATGACAGATGACAGTTAACAGATGACAAATGACAAAAGACAGATGACAGATGACAAATGACAGATGACAGATGATAGATGACAGATGACAGATGACACATGACAGATTACAGATGAGAGATGACAGATGACAGATGACACATGACAGATTACAGATGACAGATGATAGAGGACATATGAAAGATGACAGATGAATATGACATATGACAGATGACCGATTGCAGATGACAGATGACAGATAACAGATGACAGATGACAGATGACAAAAAACAGAAGGCAGATGACAGATGACAAATGACAGAAGACAGATGACAGATGACCGATGACAGATGACAGATGACAGATGACAGATGACAGATGATAGATGACAGATGACAGATGACAGGTGGCAAATGACAGATGACAAATGACAGATGACAGATGACAAATGACAGATGACAAATGACAGCTAAAAGATGATAGATGACAGATGACACATGACAGATTACAGATGACAGATGATAGATGACATATGAAAGATGACAGATGACATATCACAGATGACAGATGACACATGACAGATTACAGATGACAGATGCTAGATGACATATGAAAGATGACAGATGACATATCACAGATGACAAATGACACATGACAGATTACAGATGACACATGATAGATGACATATGAAAGATGACATATGACATATGACAGATGACAGATGACAGATGACAGATGACAGATGATAGCTGAAAAATGACAAATGACAAATGGCAAATGACAGATGACAAATGACAGAAGACAGATGGCCAATGGCAGATGACAGCTGACAGATGACAAATGACAGAAGACAGATGACAGATGGCAGATGATAGATGACAGATGACAGATGACAGATAAGATAAGACATATGACAGATGACCTATTGCAGATGACAGATGACAGGTGACAGATGATAGATGACAGATGACAGATGACAGATGACAGATGACAGATGACAGATGACAGATGACAGATGACAGATGACAGATGGCCAATGGCAGATGATAGATGACCGATTACATAAGACAGATGCAGATGCAGATGACAGATGACAGAAGACACGTGATAAATTACAGATGACATATAAGATATGACATATGATAGTTGACAGATGACATATGACAGATGACACGTGACAAATGACAAATGACAGATGACAGATGACAGATGACAGATGACAGATGACAGATGACAGATGACAGATGACAGATGACAGATGACAGATGACAGATGACCGATGACAGATGACAGATGACAGATGACAAATGACAGATGACAGATGACAGATGACAGATGGCCAATGGCAGATGATAGATGACCGATTACATAAGACAGATGCAGATGCAGATGACAGATGACAGAAGACACGTGATAAATTACAGATGACATATAAGATATGACATATGATAGTTGACAGATGACAAATGACAGATGACACGTGACAAATGACAAATGACAGATGACAGATGACAGATGACAGATGACAGATGACAGATGACAGATGACAGATGACAGATGACAGATGACAGATGACAGATGACAGATGACAGATGACAGATGACAGATGACAGATGACAGATGACAGATGACAGGTGACAGATAACAGATGACACATGACAAAAGACAGAAGACAGATGACGGAAGACAGATGACAGATGACAGATGACAGATGACATATGACAGATGACAGATGACAGATGATAGATGACAGATGACAGATGACAGATGGCAAATGACAGATGACAAATGACAGATGAAAGATGACAGATGACAGATGACACATGACAGATTACAGATGACAGATGATAGAGGACATATGAAAGATGACAGATGAATATGACATATGACAGATGACCGATTGCAGATGACAGATGACAGATGACAGATGACAGATGACAGATGACAAAAAACAGAAGACAGATGACAGATGACAAATGACAGAAGACAGATGACAGATGACCGATGACAGATGACAGATGACAGATGACAGATGACAGATGACAGATGATAGATGACAGATGACAGATGACAGGTGGCAAATGACAGATGACAAATGACAGATGACAGATGACCGAAGACAGATGACAGATGACAGATGACAGATGACAGATGACAGATGACAGATGATAGATGACAGATGACAGATGACAGGTGGCAAATGACAGATGACAAATGCCAGATGACAGATGACAGATGACAAATGATAGATGACAGATGACACATGACAGATTACAGATGACAGATGATAGATGACATATGAAAGATGACAGATGACATATCACAGATGACAGATGACACATGACAGATTACAGATGACAGATGACAGATGACAGATGACAGATGACAGATGACCGATGACAGATGACAGATGACAGATGACAGATGACAGATGACAGATGATAGATGACAGATGACAGATGACAGGTGGCAAATGACAGATGACAAATGACAGATGACAGATGACAGATGACAAATGACAGATGACAAATGACAGCTGAAAGATGATAGATGACAGATGACACATGACAGATTACAGATGACAGATGATAGATGACAGATGACAGATGACAGATAAGATAAGACATATGACAGATGACCTATTGCAGATGACAGATGACAGGTGACAGATGATAGATGACAGATGACAGATGACAGATGACAGATGACAGATGACAGATGACAGATGACAGATGGCCAATGGCAGATGATAGATGACCGATTACATAAGACAGATGCAGATGCAGATGACAGATGACAGAAGACACGTGATAAATTACAGATGACATATAAGATATGACATATGATAGTTGACAGATGACAAATGACAGATGACACGTGACAAATGACAAATGACAGATGACAGATGACAGATGACAGATGACAAAAAACAGATGACAGATGACAAATGACAGAAGACAGATGACAGATGACAGATGACCGATTGCAGATGACAGATGACAGATAACAGATGACAGATGACAGATGACAAAAAACAGAAGACAGATGACAGATGACAAATGACAGAAGACAGATGACAGATGACCGATGACAGATGACAGATGACAGATGACAGATGACAGATGACAGATGACAGATGATAGATGACAGATGACAGATGACAGGTGGCAAATGACAGATGACAAATGACAGATGACAGATGACAGATGACAAATGACAGATGACAAATGACAGCTGAAAGATGATAGATGACAGATGACACATGACAGATTACAGATGACAGATGATAGATGACATATGAAAGATGACAGATGACATATCACAGATGACAGATGACACATGACAGATTACAGATGACAGATGCTAGATGACATATGAAAGATGACAGATGACATATCACAGATGACAGATGACACATGACAGATTACAGATGACACATGATAGATGACATATGAAAGATGACATATGACATATGACAGATGACAGATGACAGATGACAGATGGTAGCTGACAAATGACAAATGACAAATGGCAAATGACAGATGACAAATGACAGATGACAGATGGCCAATGGCAGATGACAGCTGACAGATGACAGATGACAAATAACAGATGACAGATGACAAATGACAGAAGACAGATGACAGATGGCAGATGACAGATGACAAATGACAGATGACAGATGACAGATGACAGATGATAGATGACAGATGACAGATAAGATAAGACATATGACAGATGACCTATTGCAGATGACAGATAACAGATGACAGATGATAGATGACAGATGACAGATGACACATGACAGATGACAGATGACAGAACACAGATGACAGATTACAGATTACAGATTACAGATTACAGATTACAGATGACAGATGACAGATAACAGATGACAGATGACAAATGACAGAAGACAGATGACAGATGACAGATGACAGATGACAGATGACAGATGACAGATGACAGATGACAGATGACAGATGACAGATGACAGATGACAGATGACAGATGACAGATGACAGATGACAGATGACAGATGATAGATGACAGATGACAGATGACAGATGACAGATGACAGATGACAGATGACAGATGGCCAATGGCAGATGATAGATGACCGATTACATAAGACAGATGCAGATGCAGATGACAGATGACAGAAGACACGTGATAAATTACAGATGACGTATAAGATATGACATATGACAGTTGACAGATGACATATAACAGATGACAGGTGACAGATGACAAATGACAGATAACAGATGACAGATGACAGATGACAGATGATAGATGACAGATGACAGATCACAGATGACAGATGACAGATGACAGATGACAGATGACAGATGACCGATGACAGATGACAGATGACAGATGACAAATGACAGATGACAGATGACAGATGACAGATGACAGATGACAGATGACAGATGACAGATGACAGATGGCCAATGGCAGATGATAGATGACCGATTACATAAGACAGATGCAGATGCAGATGACAGATGACAAAAGACACGTGATAAATTACAGATGACATATAAGATATGACATATGATAGTTGACAGATGACATATGACAGATGACACGTGACAAATGACAAATGACAGATGACAGATGACAGTTGGCAGATGACAGATGACAGATGACAGATGACAGATGACAGATGACAGATGACAGATGACAGATGACAGATGACAGATGACAGATGACAGATGACCGATGACAAATGACAGATGACAGATGACAAATGACAGATGACAGATGACAGATGACAGATGACAGATGACAGATGACAGATGGCTAATGGCAGATGATAGATGACCGATTACATAAGACAGATGCAGATGCAGATGACAGATGACAGAAGACACGTGATAAATTACAGATGACATATAAGATATGACATATGATAGTTGACAGATGACATATGACAGATGACACGTGACAAATGACAAATGACAGATGACAGATGACAGATGACAGATGACAGATGACAGATGACAGACGACAGATGACAGATGACAGATGACAGATGACAGATGACAGATGACAGATGACAGATGACAGATGACAGATGACAGATGACAGATGACAGATGACAGATGACAGATGACAGATGACAGATGACAGATGACAGATGACAGATGACAGATGACAGATGACAGATGACAGATGACAGATAACAGATGACACATGACAAAAGACAGAAGACAGATGACGGAAGACAGATGACAGATGACAGATGACAGATGACATATGACAGATGACAGATGACAGATGATAGATGACAGATGACAGATGGCAAATGACAGATGACAAATGACAGATGACAGATGACAGATGACACATGACAGATTACAGATGACAGATGATAGAGGACATATGAAAGATGACAGATGAATATGACATATGACAGATGACCGATTGCAGATGACAGATGACAGATGACAGATGACAGATGACAGATGACAGATGACAGATGACAGGTAACAGATGACAGATGACAGATGACAAAAAACAGAAGACAGATGACAAATGACAGAAGACACATGACAGATGACAGATCACAGATGACAGATCACAGATGACAGATGACAGATGACAGATGACAGATAACAGATGATAGATGCCAGATGACAGATGACATATGACAGATGACAGATGACAGATGATAGATGACAGATGACAAATGGCAAATGACAGATAACAAATGACAAATGAAAGATGACAGATGACTCATGACATATTACAGATGACAGATGGTAGATGACATATGAAAGCTGACAGATGACATATGACAGACGACACATGACAGATTACAGATGACAGATGATAGATGACATATGAAATATGACCGATCACAGATGACAGGTGACAGGTGTCAGATGACAGATGACAGATGACAGATGACAGATGACAAATTACAGATGACAGATCACAGATGACAGATGAAAGATGACAGATGACAGATGACAGATGACAGATAACAGATGACAAATGACAAAAGACAGATGACAGATGACACATGACAGATGACAGATGATAGATGACAGATGACAGATGACACATGACAGATTACAGATGAGAGATGACAGATGACAGATGACACATGACAGATTACAGATGACAGATGATAGAGGACATATGAAAGATGACAGATGAATATGACATATGACAGATGACCGATTGCAGATGACAGATGACAGATAACAGATGACAGATGACAGATGACAAAAAACAGAAGGCAGATGACAGATGAAAAATGACAGAAGACAGATGACAGATGACCGATGACAGATGACAGATGACAGATGACAGATGACAGATGACAGATGATAGATGACAGATGACAGATGACAGGTGGCAAATGACAGATGACAAATGACAGATGACAGATGACAAATGACAGATGACAAATGACAGCTGAAAGATGATAGATGACAGATGACACATGACAGATTACAGATGACAGATGATAGATGACATATGAAAGATGACAGATGACATATCACAGATGACAGATGACACATGACAGATTACAGATGACAGATGCTAGATGACATATGAAAGACGACAGATGACATATCACAGATGACAGATGACACATGACAGATTGCAGATGACACATGATAGATGACATATGAAAGATGACATATGACATATGACAGATGACAGATGACAGATGACAGATGACAGATGATAGCTGAAAAATGACAAATGACAAATGGCAAATGACAGATGACAAATGACAGAAGACAGATGGCCAATGGCAGATGACAGCTGACAGATGACAAATGACAGAAGACAGATGACAGATGGCAGATGATGGATGACAGATGACAGATGACAGATAAGATAAGACATATGACAGATGACCTATTGCAGATGACAGATGACAGGTGACAGATGATAGATGACAGATGACAGATGACAGATGACAGATGACAGATGACAGATGACAGATGACAGATGACAGATGACAGATGGCCAATGGCAGATGATAGATGACCGATTACATAAGACAGATGCAGATGCAGATGACAGATGACAGAAGACACGTGATAAATTACAGATGACATATAAGATATGACATATGATAGTTGACAGATGACATATGACAGATGACACGTGACAAATGACAAATGACAGATGACAGATGACAGATGACAGATGACAGATGACAGATGACAGATGACAGATGACAGATGACAGATGACCGATGACAGATGACAGATGACAGATGACAGATGACAAATGACAGATGACAGATGACAGATGACAGATGACAGATGACAGATGGCCAATGGCAGATGATAGATGACCGATTACATAAGACAGATGCAGATGCAGATGACAGATGACAGAAGACACGTGATAAATTACAGATGACATATAAGATATGACATATGATAGTTGACAGATGACAAATGACAGATGACACGTGACAAATGACAAATGACAGATGACAGATGACAGATGACAGATGACAGATGACAGATGACAGATGACAGATGACAGATGACAGATGACAGATGACAGATGACAGATGACAGATGACAGATGACAGATGACAGATGACAGATGACAGATGACAGATGACAGATGACAGATGACAGATGACAGATGACAGATGACAGATGACAGATGACAGATGACAGATGACAGATGACAGATGACAGATGACAGATGACAGATGACAGATGACAGATAACAGATGACACATGACAAAAGACAGAAGACAGATGACGGAAGACAGATGACAGATGACAGATGACAGATGACATATGACAGATGACAGATGACAGATGATAGATGACAGATGACAGATGACAGATGGCAAATGACAGATGACAAATGACAGATGAAAGATGACAGATGACAGATGACACATGACAGATTACAGATGACAGATGATAGAGGACATATGAAAGATGACAGATGAATATGACATATGACAGATGACCGATTGCAGATGACAGATGACAGATGACAGATGACAGATGACAGATGACAGATGACAGATGACAGGTAACAGATGACAGATGACAGATGACAAAAAACAGAAGACAGATGACAGATGACAAATGACAGAAGACACACGACAGATGACAGATGACAGATCACAGATGACAGATCACAGATGACAGATGACAGATGACAGATGACAGATGACAGATGACAGATGACAGATGACAGATAACAGATGACAGATGCCAGATGACAGATGACATATGACAGATGACAGATGACAGATGATAGATGACAGATGACTGATGGCAAATGACAGATAACAAATGACAAATGAAAGATGACAGATGACACATGACATATTACAGATGACAGATGGTAGATGACATATGAAAGCTGACAGATGACATATGACAGACGACACATGACAGATTACAGATGACAGATGATAGATGACATATGAAATATGACCGATCACAGATGACAGATGACAGGTGTCAGATGACAGATGACAGATGACAGATGACAAATTACAGATGACAGATCACAGATGACAGATGACAGATGACAGATGACAGATGACAGATAACAGATGACAAATGACAAAAGACAGATGACAGATGACAAATGACAGATGACAGATGATAGATGACAGATGACAGATGACACATGACAGATTACAGATGAGAGATGACAGATGACAGATGACACATGACAGATTACAGATGACAGATGATAGAGGACGTATGAAAGATGACAGATGAATATGACATATGACAGATGACGGATTGCAGATGACAGATGACAGATAACAGATGACAGATGACAGATGACAAAAAACAGAAGACAGATGACAGATGACAAATGACAGAAGACAGATGACAGATGACCGATGACAGATGACAGATGACAGATGACAGATGACAGATGACAGATGATAGATGACAGATGACAGATGACAGGTGGCAAATGACAGATGACAAATGACAGATGACAGATGACAAATGACAGATGACAAATGACAGCTGAAAGATGATAGATGACAGATGACACATGACAGATTACAGACGACAGATGATAGATGACATATGAAAGATGACAGATGACATATCACAGATGACAGATGACACATGACAGATTACAGATGACAGATGCTAGATGACATATGAAAGATGACAAATGACATATCACAGATGACAGATGACACATGACTGATTACAGATGACACACGATAGATGACATATGAAAGATGACATATGACATATGACAGATGACAGATGACAGATGACAGATGACAGATGATAGCTGACAAATGACAAATGACAAATGGCAAATGACAGATGACAAATGACAGATGACAGATGGCCAATGGCAGATGACAGCTGACAGATGACAGATAACAGATGACAGATGACAAATGACAGAAGACAGATGACAGATGGCAGATGATAGATGACAGATGACAGATGACAGATAAGATAAGACATATGACAGATGACCTATTGCAGATGACAGATGACAGGTGACAGATGATAGATGACAGATGACAGATGACAGATGACAGATGACAGATGACACTTGACAGATGACAGATGACAGATCACAGATGACAGATTACAGATTACAGATTACAGATGACAGATGACAGATGACAGATAACAGATGACACATGACAAATGACAGAAGACAGATGACAGATGACAGATGACAGATGACAGATGACAGATGACAGATGACAGATGACAGATGACAGATGACAGATGACAGATGACAGATGACAGATGACAGATGACAGATGACAGATGACAGATGACAGATGACAGATGATAGATGACAGATGACAGATGACAGATGACAGATGACAGATGACAGATGACGGATGACAGATGACAGATGACAGATGACAGATGACAGATGACAGATGACAGATGACAGATGACAGATGACAGATAACAGATGACAAAAGACAGAAGACAGATGACAGATGACAGATGACAAATGACAGATGCCAGATGACAGATGACATATGACAGATGACAGATGACGGATGACAGATGACAGATGACAGATGACAGATTGCAGATGACAGATGCCAGATGACAGATGACATATCACAGATGACAGATGACAGATGATAGATGACAGATGACAGATGGCAAATGACAGATGACAGATGACAGATGAAAGATGACAGATGAGAGATGACACATGACAGATTACAGATGACAGATGATAGAGGACATATAAAAGATGACAGATGAATATGACATATGACAGATGACCGATTGCAGATGACAGATGACAGATGACAGATGACAGATGACAGATGACAGATGACAGATGACAGATAACAGATGACAGATGACAAAAAACAGAAGACAGATGACAAATGACAGAAGACACATGACAGATGACAGATGACAGATGACAGATGACAGATAACAGATGACAGATGACAAATGACAGATGACAGATGACAGATGACAGATGACAGATGACAGATGACAGATGACAGATGACAGATGACAGATGACAGGTGACAGATGACAGGTGACAGATGACAGATAACAGATCACAGATGACAGATGACAAAAGGCAGAAGACAGATGACGGATGACAAATGACAGATGACAGGTGACAGATGACAGTTGCCAGATGACAGATGACATATGACAGATGACAGATGACAGATGATAGATGACAGAAAACAGATGGCAAATGACAGATAACAAATGACAGATGAAAGATGACAGATGACACATGACATATTACAGATGACAAATGATAGATGACATATGAAAGCTGACAGATGACATATGACAGATGACACATGACAGATTACAGATGACAGATGATAGATGACATATGAAATATGACCGATTACAGATGACAGATGACAGGGGTCAGATGACAGATGACAGATGACAGATGACAGATGACAAATTACAGATGACAGATGACAGATGACAGATGACAGATGACAGATGACAGATGACAGATGACAGATGACAGATGACAGATGACAGATAACAGATGACAGATGACAGATGACAGATGACAGATGACAGATGACAGATGACAGATGACAGATGACAGATGACAGATGACAGATGACAGATGACAAATGGCCAATGGCAGATGACAGATGACAGATGACAGATTACAGATGACACATGATAGATTACAGATGAGAGATAACAGATTACAGGTGACAGATGACAGATGACAGATGACAGATGACAGATGACAGATGACAGATGACAGATGACAGACGACAGATGACAGAAGACAGATGACAGATGACAGATGACAGATGACAGATGACAGATAACAGATGACAGATGACAAATGACAAAAGACAGATGACAGATGACAGATGACAGATGACAGATGACAGATGACAGATGATAGATGATAGATGACAGATGACAGTTGCCAAATGACAGATGACAAATGACAGATGACAGATGACAAATGACAGATTACAGATGACAAATGACAGCTGAAAGATGACAGATGACAGATGATACATGACAGATTACAGCTGACAGATGATAGATGACATATGAAAGATGACAGATGACATATGACAGATGACAGATGACACATGACAGATTACAGATGACAGATGATAGATGACATATGAAAGATGACATATGACATATGACAGATGACAGATGACAGATGACAGATGACAGATGACAGATGACAGATGACAGATGACAGATGACAGATGATAGCTGACAGATGACAAATGACAAATGGCAAATGACAGATGACAAATGACAGATGATAGATGGCCAATGGCAGATGACAGCTGACAGATGACAGATGACAGATGACAGATAACAGATGACAGAAGACAAATGACAGAAGACAGATGACAGATGACAGATGACAAATGACAAATGACAAATGACAGATGACAGATGACAGATGACAGATGACAGATGACAGATGACAGATGATAGATGACAGATGACAGATGACATATGAGATATGACAGATGACCGATTGCAAATGACAGATGACAGGTGACAGATGACAGATGACAGATGACAGATGACAGATGACAGATGACAGATGACAGATGACGGATGACAGATGACAGATCGCAAATGACAGACGACAGATTACAGATGACAGATGACAGATAACAGATTACAGATGACAAATGACAGAAGACAGGTGACAGATGACAGATGACAGATAACAGATGACAGATGACAGATGACAGATGACAGATGACAGATGACAGATGACAGATGACAGATGATAGATGACAGATGACAGATGGCAAATGACAGATGACAAATGACAGATGAAAGATGACAGATGACACATGACAGATTACAGATGACAGGTGATAGAGGACATATGAAAGATGACAGATGAATATGACATATGACAGATGACCGATTGCAGATGACAGATAACAGATGACAGGTGACAGATGACAGATGACAGATGACAGATGACAGATGACAGATGACAGATGACAGATGACAGATGACAGATGACAGACGACAGATGACAGATGACAGATAACAGATGACAGATGACAAATGACCGAAGACAGATGACAGATGACAGATGACAGATGACAGATGACAGATGACAGATGACAGATGACAGGTGACAGATGACAGGTAAGAGATGACAGATAACAGATCACAGATGACAGATGACAAAAGGCAGAAGACAGATGACGGATGACAGATGACAGATGACAGATGACAGATGACAGATGACAGATGCCAGATGACAGATGACATATGACAGATGACAGATGACAGATGACAAAAGGCAGAAGACAGATGACGGATGACAGATGACAGATGACAGATGACAGATGACAAATGCTAGATGACAGATGACATATGACAGATGACAGATGACAAAAAACAGAAGACAGATGACAGATGACAAATGACAGAAGACAAATGACAGATGACAGATGACAGATGACAGATAACAGATGACAGATCACAGATGACAGATGACAGATGACAGATGACAGATGACAGATGACAGATGACAGATAACAGATGACAGATGACAAATGACCGAAGACAGATGACAGATGACAGATGATAGATGACAGATGACAAAAGGCAGATGACAGATGACAGATGACAGATGACAGATGACAGATGACAGATGACAGATGACAGATGGCAGATGACAGATGACAGATAACACATGACAGATGACAGATGACAAAAAACAGAAGACAGATGACAGATGACAAATGACAGAAGACAGATGACAGATGACAGATGACAGATGACAGATGACAGATCACAGATGACAGATGACAGATGACAGATGACAGATGACAGATAACAGATGACAAATGACCGAAGACAGATGACAGATGACAGATGACAGATGACAGGTGACAGATGACAGGTAACAGATGAC
The DNA here is from genome assembly GCF_029603195.1 of Condylostylus longicornis. Lineage (NCBI taxonomy): Eukaryota > Metazoa > Arthropoda > Insecta > Diptera > Dolichopodidae > Condylostylus > Condylostylus longicornis. Next base: position 1,172,371 of record NW_026578187.1, read on the forward strand.
AGATAACAGATCACAGATGACAGATGACAAAAGGCAGAAGACAGATGACGGATGACAGATGACAGATGACAGATGACAGATGACAGATGACAGATGCCAGATGACAGATGACATATGACAGATGACAGATGACAGATGATAGATGACAGATGACAAAAGGCAGAAGACAGATGACGGATGACAGATGACAGATGACAGATGACAGATGACAAATGCCAGATGACAGATGACATATGACAGATGACAGATGACAGATGACAGATGACAGATGATAGATGACAGATGACAGATGGCAAATGACAGATGACAAATGATAGATGAAAGATGACAGATGACACATGACATATTACAGATGACAGATGATAGATGACATATGAAAGATGACAGATGACATATGACAGATGACAGATGACACATGACAGATTACAGATGACAGATGATAGATAACATATGAAATATGACCGATTACAGATGACAGATGACAGGCGGCAGATGACAGATGACAGTTGACAGATGACAGATGACAGATGACAGATGACAAATGACAGATGACAAATGACAGATCACAGGTGACAGATGACAGATGACAGATGACCGATCACAGATGACAGATAACAGATGACAAATGACAAAAGACAGATGACAGATGACAAATGACATATGACAGATGACAGATGACAGATGACAGATGACAGATCACAGATGACAGATGACAGATGACAGATGACAGATGACAGATGACAAATAACAGATGACAGATGACAGATGACAGATGACAGATGACAGATGACAGATGACAGATGACAGATAACAGATGACAGATGACAAATGACCGAAGACAGATGACAGATGACAGATGACAGATGACAGATGACAGGTGACAGATGACAGGTAACAGATGACAGATAACAGATCACAGGTGACAGATGACAGATGACAGATGACAGATCACAGATGACAGATGACAGATGACAGATGACAGGTGACAGATGACAGGTAACAGATGACAGATGACAGAAGACAGATGACAGATGACAGATGACAGGTGACAGATGACAGGTAACAGATGACAGATGACAGATGACAGATGACAGATGACAGATGACAGATGACAGATGACAGATAACAGATGACAGATGACAAATGACAGATCACAGGTGACAGATGACAGATGACAGATGACAGATCACAGATGACAGATAACAGATGACAAATGACAAAAGACAGATGACAGATGACAAATGACATATGACAGATGACAGATGACAGATGACAGATGACAGATCACAGATGACAGATAACAGATCACAGATGACAGATGACAGATGACAGATGACAGATGACAGATGACAGGTAACAGATGACAGATGACAGATGACAGATGACAGATGACAGATGACAGATGACAGATGACAGATGACAGATGACAGATGACAGATGACAGATGACAGATCACAGATGACAGATGACAGATGACAGATGACAGATGACAGATGACAGATGACAGATAACAGATGACAGATGACAGATGACAGATGACAGATGACAGATAACAGATGACAGATGACAAATGACCGAAGACAGATGACAGATGACAGATGACAGATGACAGGTGACAGATGACAGGTAACAGATGACAGATAACAGATCACAGGTGACAGATGACAGATGACAGATGACAGATGAAAGATCACAGATGACAGATGACAGATGACAGATGACAGGTGACAGATGACAGGTAACAGATGACAGATGACAGATGACAGATGACAGATGACATATGACAGATGACAGATGACAGATCACAGATGACAGATGACAGATGACAGATGACAGATAACAAATGACAGATGACAAATGACCGAAGACAGATGACAGATGACAGATGACAGATGACAGATGACAGATGACAGGTGACAGATGACAGGTAAAAGATGACAGATGACAGATAACAGATCACAGATGACAGATGACAAAAGGCAGAAGACAGATGACGGATGACAGATGACAGATGACAGATGACAGATGACAGATGACAGATGACAGATGACAGATGACAGATGACAGATGACAGATGACAGATGACAGATGACAGATGACAGATGACAGATGACAGATGACAGATGACAGATGACAGATGACAGATGCCAGATGCCAGATGACAGATGACATATGACAGATGACAGATGACAGATGATAGATGACAGATGACAAAAGGCAGAAGACAGATGACGGATGACAGATGGCAGATGACAGATGCCAGATGACAAATGCCAGATGACAGATGACATATGACAGATGACAGATGACAGATGATAGATGACAGATGACAGATGGCAAATGACAGATGACAAATGACAGATGAAAGATGACAGATGACACATGACATATTACAGATGACAGATGATAGATGACATATGAAAGATGACAGATGACAGATGACACATGACAGATTACAGATGACAGATGATAGATAACATATGAAATATGATCGATTACAGATGACAGATGACAGGCGGCAGATGACAGATGACAGTTGACAGATGACAGATGACAGATGACAGATGACAAATGACAGATGACAGATGACAGATGACAGATGACAGATGACAGATGACAGATGACAGATGACAGATGACAGATGACAGATGACAGATGACAAATGACAGATGACAGATGACAGATGACAAATGACAGAAGACAGATGACAGATGACAGATCACAGATGACAGATGACAGATGACAGATCACAGATGACAGATAACAGATGACAAATGACAAAAGACAGATGACAGATGACAAATGACAGATGACAGATGACAGATGACAGATGACAGATGACAGATGACAGATGACAGATGACAGATGACAGATGACAGATGACAGATGACAGGCGGCAGATGACAGATGACAGATGACTGATGACTGATGACTGATGACAGATGACAGATGATATATGACAGATGACAGATGACAGATGACAGATGACAGATGACAGATGACAGATTGCAGATGACAGATGACAGATGACAGATGACAAATGACAGATGACAGATGACAGATGACAGATGACAGATGACAGATGACAGGCGGCAGATGACTGATGACAGTTGACAGATGACAGATGACAGATGACAGATGACAGATGACAGATGACAGATGACAAATGACAGATGACAGATGACAAATGACAGAAGACAGAAGACAGATGACAGATGACAGATCACAGATGACAGATGACAGATGACAGATCACAGATGACAGATAACAGATGACAAATGACAAAAGACAGATGACAGATGACAAATGACAGATGACAGATGACAGATGACAGATGACAGATGACAGATGACAGATGACAGATGACAGATGACAGATGACAGATGACAGGCGGCAGATGACAGATGACAGATGACAAATGACAGAAGACAGATGACAGATGACAGATCACAGATGACAGATGACAGATCACAGATGACAGATAACAGATGACAAATGACAAAAGACAGATGACAGATGACAAATGACAGATGACAGATGACAGATGACAGATGACAGATGACAGATGACAGATGACAGATGACAGATGACAGATGACAGGCGGCAGATGACAGATGACAGTTGACAGATGACAGATGACAGATGACAGATGACAAATGACAGATGACAGATGACAGATCACAGATGACAGATGACAGATAACAGATGACAGATGACAGATGACAAAAAACGGAAGACAAATGACAGATGACAGATGACAGATGCCAGCTGACATATGACAGATGACAGATGATAGATGACAGATGACAGATGACAGATGACAAAAGACAGAAGACAGATGACAGATAACAGATGACAGATGACAAAAGACAGAAGACATATGACAGATGACAGATGATAGATGACAGATGACAGATGACAAAAGACAGAAGACAGATGACAGATAACAGATGACGGATGACAAAAGACAGAAGACACATGACAGATTACAGATGACAGATGACAGATGCCAGATGACAGATGACAGACGACAGATGACAGATGGCATATGACAGATGACACATGACAGATTACAGATGACAGATGATAGATGACATATGAAAGATGACAGATGACATATGACATATGACGGATGACCGATTGCAGATGACAGATGACAGGTGACAGATAACAGATGACAGATGACTGATGACAAAAAACGGAAGACAAATGACAGATGAGAGATGACAGATGACAGATGACAGATAACAGATGACAGATGACAAATGACAGATGACAGATGACAGATGACAGATGACAGATGCCAGATGACATATGACAGATGCCAGATGACATATGACAGATGACAGACAATAGATGACAGATGACAAATGACAAAAGACAGAAGACAGATGACAGATGACAGATGACAGATGACAGATGCCAGATGACATATGACAGATGACAGACAATAGATGACAGATGACAAATGACAAAAGACAGAAGACAGATGACAGATAACAGATGACAGATGACAAAAGACAGAAGACACATGACAGATTACAGATGACAGATGACAGATGACAGATGACAGATGACAGATGACAGATGACAGATGACGGATGACAGATGACAGATGACAGATGACAGATGCCAGATGATAGATGATAGATGACATATGAAAGATGACAGATGACATATGACAGATGATCGATTGCAGACGACAAATGACAGGTGACAGATGACAGATGACAGATGACAGATGACAGATCACAGATGACAGATGACAGATGACAGATAACAGATGACAGATGACAAATGACAGAATACAGATGACAGATGACAGATGACAAATGACAGATGACAGATGACAGATGACAGATGACAGATGACAGATGACAGATGACAGGTGGCATATGACAGATGACACATGACAGATTACAGATGACAGATGACAGATGCCAGATGACAGATGACAGATCACAGATGACGGATGACAGATGACAGATGACAGATGGCAAATGACAAAATTCAAATGACAGATGAAAGATGACAGATGACAGATGACACATGACAGATTACAGATGACAGATGATAGATGACAGATGACAGATGGCAAATGACAAAATTCAAATGACAGATGAAAGATGACAGATGACAGATGACACATGACAGATTACAGATGACAGATGATAGATGACATATGGAAGATGACAGATGACATATGACATATGACAGATGACCGATTGCAGACGACTAATGACAGGTGACAGATGACAGATGACAGATGACAGATGACAGATGACAGATGACAGATGACAGATCTCAGATGACAGATGACAGATAACAGATGACAGACGACAAATGACAGAAGACAGATGACAGATGACAGATGGCAAATGACAAAATTCAAATGACAGATGAAAGATGACAGATGACAGATGACACATGACAGATTACAGATGACAGATGATAGATGACAGATGACAGATGGCAAATGACAAAATTCAAATGACAGATGAAAGATGACAGATGACAGATGACACATGACAGATTACAGATGACAGATGATAGATGACATATGGAAGATGACAGATGACATATGACATATGACAGATGACCGATTGCAGACGACTAATGACAGGTGACAGATGACAGATGACAGATGACAGATGACAGATGACAGATCTCAGATGACAGATGACAGATAACAGACGACAAATGACAGGTGACAGATGACAGATGACAGATGACAGATGACAGATCACAGATGACGGATGACAGATGACAGATGACAGATGGCAAATGACAAAATTCAAATGACAGATGAAAGATGACAGATGACAGATGACACATGACAGATTACAGATGACAGATGATAGATGACATATGGAAGATGACAGATGACATATGACATATGACAGATGACCGATTGCAGACGACTAATGACAGGTGACAGATGACAGATGACAGATGACAGATGACAGATGACAGATGACAGATCGCAGATGACAGATGACAGATAACAGATGACAGACGACAAATGACAGAAGACAGATGACAGATGACAGATGACAAATGACAGATGACAGATGACAGATGACAGATGACAGATGACAGATGACAGATGACAGATGGCATATGGCAGATGACAAAAGACAGAAGACAGATGACGGATGACAGATGACAGATGACAGATGACAGATGGCAAATGACAGATTACAAATGACAGATGAAAGATGACAGATGACAGATGACACATGACAGATTACAGATGACAGATGATAGATGACATATGAAAGATGACAGATGACATATGACATATGACGGATGACCGATTGCAGATGACAGATGACAGGTGACAGATAACAGATGACAGATGACAGATGACAAAAAACGGAAGACAAATGACAGATGACAAATGACAGATGACATATGACAGATGACAGATGACAGATGACAGATAACAGATGACAGATGACAAATGACAGATGACAGATGACAGATTACAGATGCCAGATGACATATGACAGATGATAGATGACAGATGACAGATGACAAAAGACAGAAGACAGATGACAGATAACAGATGACAGATGACAAAAGACAGAAGACACATGACAGATGACAGATGACAGATGACAGATGACAGATGACAGATGACAGATGACAGATGACAGATGACAGATGACGGATGACAGATGACAGATGACAGATGACAGATAATACATGACAGATGCCAGATGATAGATGACAATTGAAAGATGACAGATGACATATGACATATGACAGATGACCGATTGCAGACGACAAATGACAGGTGACAGATAACAGATGACAGATGACAGATGACAAAAAACGGAAGACAAATGACAGATGACAAATGACAGATGACATATGACAGATGACAGATGACAGATGACAGATAACAGATGACAGATGACAAATGACAGATGACAGATGACAGATTACAGATGCCAGATGACATATGACAGATGATAGATGACAGATGACAGATGACAAAAGACAGAAGACAGATGACAGATAACAGATGACAGATGACAAAAAACGGAAGACAAATGACAGATGACAAATGACAGATGACATATGACAGATGACAGATGACAGATGACAGATAACAGATGACAGATGACAAATGACAGATGACAGATGACAGATTACAGATGCCAGATGACATATGACAGATGATAGATGACAGATGACAGATGACAAAAGACAGAAGACAGATGACAGATAACAGATGACAGATGACAAAAGACAGAAGACACATGACAGATGACAGATGACAGATGACAGATGACAGATGACAGATGACAGATGACAGATGACAGATGACAGATGACGGATGACAGATGACAGATGACAGATGACAGATGATACATGACAGATGCCAGATGATAGATGACAATTGAAAGATGACAGATGACATATGACATATGACAGATGACCGATTGCAGACGACAAATGACAGGTGACAGATAACAGATGACAGATGACAGATGACAAAAAATGGAAGACAAATGACAGATGACAAATGACAGATGACAGATGACAGATGACAGATGACAGATAACAGATGACAGATGACAAATGACAGATGACAGATTACAGATGCCAGATGACATATGACAGAAGACAGGTGACAGATGACAGATGACAAATGACAGATGACAGATGACAGATGACAGATGACAGATGACAGATGACAGATGACAAAAGACAGAAGACAGATGACAGATAACAGATGACAGATGACAAAAGACAGAAGACACATGACAGATGACAGATCACAGATGACAGATGACAGATGACAGATAACAGATGACAGATGACAAATGACAGAAGACAGGTGACAGATGACAGATGACAAATGACAGATGACAGATGACAGATGACAGATGACAGATGACAGATGACAGATGACAGATGACAGATCACAGATGACAGATGACAGATGACAGATGACAGGTGACAAAAGACAGAATACAGATGACGGATGACAGATGACAGATGACAGATGACAGATGACAGATGACAGATGACAGATGACAGATGGCAAATGACAGATTACAAATGACAGTTGATAGATGACAGATGACACATGACAGATTACAGATGACAGATGATAGATGACATATGAAAGATGACAGATGACATATGACATATGACAGATGACCGATTGCAGACGACAAATGACAGGTGACAGATGACAGATGACAGATGACAGATGACAGATCACAGATGACACATGACAGATGACAGATAACAGACGACAGACGACAAATGACAGAAGACATATGACAGATGACAGATGACAAATGACAGATGACAGATGACAGATGACAGATGACAGATGACAGATGACAGATGACAGATGACAGATGACAGATGACAGATGACAGATGACAGATGGCATATGACAGATGACACATGACAGATTACAGATGACAGATGATAGATGACATATGAAAGATGACATATGACATATGACATATGACGGATGACCGATTGCAGATGACAGATGACAGGTGACAGATAACAGATGACAGATGACAGATGACAAAAAACGGAAGACAAATGACAGATGACAAATGACAGATGACAGATGACAGATGACAGATAACAGATGACAGATGACAAAAGACAGAAGACAGATGACAGATAACAGATGACGGATGACAAAAGACAGAAGACACATGACAGATTACAGATGACAGATGACAGATGCCAGATGACAGATGACAGATGACAGATGACAGATGACAGATGGCATATGACAGATGACACATGACAGATTACAGTAACAGATGATAGATGACATATGAAAGATGACAGATGACATATGACATATGACGGATGACCGATTGCAGATTGCAGATGACAGGTGACAGATAACAGATGACAGACGACAGATGACAAAAAACGGAAGACAAATGACAGATGACAAATGACAGATGACAGATGACAGATAACAGATGACAGATGACAAATGACAGATGACAGATGACAGATGACAGATGACAGATGCCAGATGACATATGACAGATGACAGATGATAGATGACAGATGACAAATGACAAAAGACAGAAGACAGATGACAGATAACAGATGACAGATGACAAAAGACAGAAGACACATGACAGATTACAGATGACAGATGACAGATGACAGATGACAGATGACAGATGACAGATGACGGATGACAGATGACAGATGACAGATGCCAGATGATAGATGACATATGAAAGATGACAGATGACATATGACATATGACAGATGACCGATTGCAGACGACAAATGACAGGTGACAGATGACAGATGACAGATCACAGATCACAGATGACAGATGACAGATGACAGATAACAGATGACAGATGACAAATGACAGAAGACAGATGACAGATGACAGATGACAAATGACAGATGACAGATGACAGATGACAGATGACAGATGACAGATGACAGATGACAGATGACAGATGACAGATGACAGATGACAGATGACAGGTGGCATATGACAGATGACACATGACAGATTACAGATGACAGATGACAGATGACAGATGACAGATGACAGATAACAGATGACAGATGACAGATGACAAAAGACAGAAGACAGATGACGGATGACAGATGACAGATGACAGAAGACAGATGACAGATGGCAAATGACAGATTACAAATGACAGATGAAAGATGAGAGATGACAGATGACACATGACAGATTACAGATGATAGATGACATATGAAAGATGACAGATGACATATGACATATGACAGATGACCGATTGCAGACGACAAATGACAGGTGACAGATGACAGATGACAGATGACAGATGACAGATGACAGATGACAGATCACAGATGACAGATGACAGATAACAGATGACAGACGACAAATGACAGAAGACAGATGACAGATGACAGATGACAAATGACAGATGACAGATGACAGATGACAGATGCCAGATGATAGATGACATATGAAAGATGACAGATGACATATGACATATGACAGATGACCGATTGCAAACGACAAATGACAGGTGACAGATGACAGATGACAGATGACAGATGACAGATGACAGATCACAGATGACAGATGACAGATGACAGATAACAGATGACAGATGACAAATGACAGAAGACAGGTGACAGATGACAGATGACAAATGACAGATGACAGATGACAGATGACAGATGACAGATGACAGATGACAGATGACAGATGACAGATGACAGATGACAGATGACAGATGACAGATGACAGATGACAGATTACAGATGACAGATGACAGATGACAGATGACGGATGACAGATGACAGATGACAGACGACAGATGACAGATGACAGATGACAGATGACAGATGACAGATGACAGATGAGAGATGACAGATGACAGATGGCAAATGACAGATTACAAATGACAGATGAAAGATGATAGATGACACATGACAGATTACAGATGATAGATGATAGATGACATATGAAAGATGACAGATGACATATGACATATGACAGATGACCGATTGCAGACGACAAATGACAGATGACATATGACAGATGACAGATGCCAGATGACAGATGACATATGAAAGATGACAGATCACAGATCACAGATGACAGATGACAGATGACAGATGACAGATGACAGATGACAGATGACAGATAACAGATGACAGATGACAAATGACAGAAGACAGATGACAGATGACAGATGACAAATGACAGATGACAGATGACAGATGACAGATGACAGATGACAGATGGCAGATGACAGATGACAGATGACAGATGGCATATGACAGATGACAGATCACAGATGACAGATGACACATGACAGATTACAGATGACAGATGACAGATGACAGATGACAGATGACAGATGACAGATAACAGATGACAGATGACAAATGACAAAAGACAGAAGACAGATGACGGATGACAGATGACAGATGACAGAAGACAGATGACAGATGGCAAATGACAGATTACAAATGACAGATGAAAGATGACAGATGACAGATGACACATGACAGATTACAGATGACAGATGATAGATGACATATGAAAGATGACAGATGACATATGACATATGACAGATGACTGATTGCAGACGACAAATGACAGGTGACAGATGACAGATGACAGATGACAGATGACAGATGACAGATCACAGATGACAGATGACAGATAACAGATGACAGACGACAAATGACAGAAGACAGATGACAGATGACAGATGACAAATGACAGATGACAGATGACAGATGACAGATGACAGATGACAGATGACAGATGACAGATGACAGATGACAGATGACAGATGGCATATGACACATGACACATGACAGATTACAGATGACAGATGATAGATGACATATGAAAGATGACAGATGACATATGACATATGACGGATGACCGATTGCAGATGACAGATGACAGGTGACAGATAACAGATGACAGATGACAGATGACAAAAAACGGAAGACAAATGACAGATGACAAATGACAGATGACAGATGACAGATGACAGATGACAGATAACAGATGACAGATGACAAATGACACATGACAGATGACAGATGACAGATGCCAGATAACATATGACAGATGACAGATGATAGATGACACATGCCAGATGACATATGACAGATGACAGATGATAGATGACAGATGACAGATGACAAAAGACAGAAGACACATTACAGATTACAGATGACAGATGACAGATGACAGATGACAGATGACAGATGACAGATGACAGATGACAGATGACAGATGACGGATGACAGATGACAGATGACAGATGACAGATGACAGATGCCAGATGATAGATGACATATGAAAGATGACAGATGACATATTACATATGACAGATGACCGAATGCAGACGACAAATGACAGGTGACAGATGACAGATGACAGATGACAGATGACAGATCACAGATGACAGACGACAGATGACAGATAACAGATGACAGATGACAAATGACAGAAGACAGGTGACAGATGACAGATGACAAATGACAGATGACAGATGACAGATGACAGATGACAGATGACAGATGACAGATGACAGATGACAGATGACAGATGACAGATGACAGATGACAGATGACAGATGACAGATGACAGATGACAGATGACAGATGACAGGTGGCATATGACAGATGACACATGACAGATTACAGATGACAGATGACAGATGACAGATGACAGATGACAGATAACAGATGACAGATGACAGATGACAAAAGACAGAAGACAGATGACGGATGACAGATGACAGATGACAGATGACAGATGACAGATGACAGATGACAGATGACAGATGACAGATGACAGATGACAGATGGCAAATGACAGATTACAAATGACAGATGAAAGATGACAGATGACACATGACAGATTACAGATGATAGATGATAGATGACATATGAAAGATGACAGATGACATATGACATATGACAGATGACCGATTGCAGACGACAAATGACAGGTGACAGATGACAGATGACAGATGACAGATGACAGATCACAGATGACAGATGACAGATGACAGATAACAGATGACAGACGACAAATGACAGAAGACAGATGACAGATGACAAATGACAGATGACAGATGACAGATGACAGATGACAGATGACAGATGACAGATGACAGATGACAGATGACAGATGGCATATGACAGATGACACATGACAGATTACAGATGACAGATGATAGATGACATATGAAAGATGACATATGACATATGACATATGACGGATGACCGATTGCAGATGACAGATGACAGCTGACCGATAACAGATGACAGATGACAGATGACAAAAAACGGAAGACAAATGACAGATGACAAATGACAGAAGACAGATGACAGATGACAGATGACAGATGATAAATGACAGAAAACAGATGACGGATGACAGATGACAGATGACAGATGACAGATGCCAGATGACAGATGACATATGACAGATGACAGATGCCAGATCACCGATGACATATGACAGATCACAGATGACAGATGATAGATGACAGATGACAGATGGCAAATGACAGATGACAAATGACAGATGACAGATGAGAGATGACAGATGACAGATGACAGATGACAGATAACAGATGACAGATGACAAATGACAGAAGACAGATGACAGATGAAAGATGACAGATGACAGATGACAAATAACAGATGACAGATGACAGATGATAAAAGACAGAAGACAGATGACGGATGATAGATGACAGATGACAGATGACAGATGACAGATGCCAGATGACAGATGGCATATGACAGATGACAGATGATAGATGACAGATGACAGATGACAGATGGCAAATGACAGATGACAAATGACAGATGAAAGATGACAGATGACAGATGACACATGACAGATTACAGATGACAGATGATAGATAACATATGAAAGATGACAGATGACATATGACAGATGACAGATGACATATGACAGATCACAGATGACAGATGAGAGATGACATATGAAAGATGACAGATGACATAAGACAGATGACCGATTGCAGATGACAGATGACAGCTGACAGATGACAGATGACAGATGACAGATGACAGATTACAGATCACAGATGACAGATGCCAGATGACAGATAACAGATGACAGATGAAAAATCACTGAAGACAGATGACAGATGACAAATGACAGATGACAGATGACAGATGACAGATGACAGATGACAGATGACAGATGACAGATGACAAATGACAGATGACAGATGATAGATGACAGGTGACAGATGACAGATGACATTTGACAGATGACAGATGACAGATGATAGATGACAGGTGACAGATGACAGATGACAGATGACAGATGACAGATGACAGATGACAGATGACAGATGACAGATAACAGATGACAGATGACAGATGACAAAAGACAGAAGACAGATGACAGATGACAGATGACGGATGACAGATGCCAGATGACAGATGACAGATGACAGATGGCAAATGACAGATTACAAATGACAGTTGAAAGATGACAGATGACACATGGCAGATGACAGATGACAGCTGACAGATGACAGATGACAGATGACAGATTACAGATCACAGATGACAGATGCCAGATGACAGATAACAGATGACAGATGACAAATCACTGAAGACAGATGACAGATGACAAATGACAGATGACAGATGACAGATGACAGACGACAGATGACAGATGACAGATGACAGATGACAGATGACAGATGACAGATGACAGATGACAGATGACCGATTGCAGACGACAAATGACAGGTGACAGATGACAGATGACAGATGACAGATGACAGATGACAGATGACAGATCACAGATGACAGATGACAGATGACAGATAACAGATGACAGATGACAAATGACAGAAGACAGGTGACAGATGACAGATGACAAATGACAGATGACAGATGACAGATGACAGATGACAGATGACAGATGACAGATGACAGATGACAGATGACAGATGACAGATGACAGATGACAGATGACAGATGACAGATGACAGATGACAGATGACAGATGACAGATGACAGATGAGAGATGACAGATGACAGATGGCAAATGACAGATTACAAATGACAGATGAAAGATGACAGATGACACATGACAGATTACTGATGATAGATGATAGATGACATATGAAAGATGACAGATGACATATGACATATGACAGATGACCGATTGCAGACGACAAATGACAGGTGACAGATGACAGATGACAGATGACAGATGACAGATGACAGATCACAGATGACAGATGACAGATGACAGATAACAGATGACAGACGACAAATGACAGAAGACAGATGACAGATGACAAACGACAGATGACAGATGACAGATGATAAATGACAGAAAACAGATGACGGATGACAGATGACAGATGACAGATGACAGATGCCAGATGACAGATGACATATGACAGATGACAGATGCCAGATGACAGATGACATATGACAGATGACAGATCACAGATCACAGATGACAGATGACAGATGACAGATGACAGATGACAGATGACAGATAACAGATGACAGATGACAAATGACAGAAGACAGATGACAGATGACAGATGACAAATGACAGATGACAGATGACAGATGACAGATGACAGATGACAGATGGCAGATGACAGATGACAGATGACAGATGGCATATGACAGATGACAGATCACAGATGACAGATGACACATGACAGATTACAGATGACAGATGACAGATGACAGATGACAGATGACAGATAACAGATGACAGATGACAAATGACAAAAGACAGAAGACAGATGACGGATGACAGATGACAGATGACAGAAGACAGATGACAGATGGCAAATGACAAATTACAAATGACAGATGAAAGATGACAGATGACAGATGACACATGACAGATTACAGATGACAGATGATAGATGACATATGAAAGATGACAGATGACATATGACATATGACAGATGACCGATTGCAGACGACAAATGACAGGTGACAGATGACAGATGACAGATGACAGATGACAGATGACAGATCACAGATGACAGATGACAGATAACAGATGACAGACGACAAATGACAGAAGACAGATGACAGATGACAGATGACAAATGACAGATGACAGATGACAGATGACAGATGACAGATGACAGATGACAGATGACAGATGACAGATGACAGATGACAGATGGCGTATGACACATGACACATGACAGATTACAGATGACAGATGATAGATGACATATGAAAGATGACAGATGACATATGACATATGACGGATGACCGATTGCAGATGACAGATGACAGGTGACAGATAACAGATGACAGATGACAAAAAACGGAAGACAAATGACAGATGACAAATGACAGATGACAGATGACAAATGACAGATGACAGATAACAGATGACAGATGACAAATGACACATGACAGATGACAGATGACAGATGCCAGATAACATATGACAGATGACAGATGATAGATGACACATGCCAGATGACATATGACAGATGACAGATGATAGATGACAGATGACAGATGACAAAAGACAGAAGACACATGACAGATTACAGATGACAGATGACAGATGACAGATGACAGATGACAGATGACAGATGACAGATGACAGATGACAGATGACGGATGACAGATGACAGATGACAGATGACAGATGACAGATGACAGATGCCAGATGATAGATGACATATGAAAGATGACAGATGACATATTACATATGACAGATGACCGAATGCAGACGACAAATGACAGGTGACAGATGACAGATGACAGATGACAGATGACAGATCACAGATGACAAATCACTGAAGACAGATGACAGATGACAAATGACAGATGACAGATGACAGATGACAGACGACAGATGACAGATGACAGATGACAGATGACAGATGACAGATGACAGATGACAGATGACCGATTGCAGACGACAAATGACAGGTGACAGATGACAGATGACAGATGACAGATGACAGATGACAGATCACAGATGACAGATGACAGATGACAGATAACAGATGACAGATGACAAATGACAGAAGACAGGTGACAGATGACAGATGACAAATGACAGATGACAGATGACAGATGACAGATGACAGATGACAGATGACAGATGACAGATGACAGATGACAGATGACAGATGACAGATGACAGATGACAGATGACAGATGACAGATGACAGATGACAGATGACAGATGAGAGATGACAGATGACAGATGGCAAATGACAGATTACAAATGACAGATGAAAGATGACAGATGACACATGACAGATTACTGATGATAGATGATAGATGACATATGAAAGATGACAGATGACATATGACATATGACAGATGACCGATTGCAGACGACAAATGACAGGTGACAGATGACAGATGACAGATGACAGATGACAGATGACAGATCACAGATGACAGATGACAGATGACAGATAACAGATGACAGACGACAAATGACAGAAGACAGATGACAGATGACAAACGACAGATGACAGATGACAGATGATAAATGACAGAAAACAGATGACGGATGACAGATGACAGATGACAGATGACAGATGCCAGATGACAGATGACATATGACAGATGACAGATGACAGATGCCAGATGACAGATAACAGATGACAGATGACAAATCACTGAAGACAGATGACAGATGACAAATGACAGATGACAGATGACAGATGACAGACGACAGATGACAGATGACAGATGACAGATGACAGATGACAGATGACCGATTGCAGACGACAAATGACAGGTGACAGATGACAGATGACAGTTGACAGATGACAGATGACAGATGACAGATCACAGATGACAGATGACAGATGACAGATAACAGATGACAGATGACAAATGACAGAAGACAGGTGACAGATGACAGATGACAAATGACAGATGACAGATGACAGATGACAGATGACAGATGACAGATGACAGATGACAGATGACAGATGACAGATGACAGATGACAGATGACAGATGACAGATGACAGATTACAGATGACAGATGACAGATGACAGATGAGAGATGACAGATGACAGATGGCAAATGACAGATTACAAATGACAGATGAAAGATGACAGATGACACATGACAGATTACTGATGATAGATGATAGATGACATATGAAAGATGACAGATGACATATGACATATGACAGATGACCGATTGCAGACGACAAATGACAGGTGACAGATGACAGATGACAGATGACAGATGACAGATGACAGATCACAGATGACAGATGACAGATGACAGATAACAGATGACAGACGACAAATGACAGAAAACAGATGACAGATGACAAACGACAGATGACAGATGACAGATGATAAATGACAGAAAACAGATGACGGATGACAGATGACAGATGACAGATGACAGATGCCAGATGACAGATGACATATGACAGATGACAGATGCCAGATGACAGATGACATATGACAGATGACAGATCACAGATCACAGATGACAGATGACAGATGACAGATGACAGATGACAGATGACAGATAACAGATGACAGATGACAAATGACAGAAGACAGATGACAGATGACAGATGACAGATGACAAATGACAGATGACAGATGACAGATGACAGATGACAGATGACAGATGGCAGATGACAGATGACAGATGGCATATGACAGATGACAGATCACAGATGACAGATGACACATGACAGATTACAGATGACAGATGACAGATGACAGATGACAGATGACAGATAACAGATGACAGATGACAAATGACAAAAGACAGAAGACAGAAGACAGATGACGGATGACAGATGACAGATGACAGAAGACAGATGACAGATGGCAAATGACAAATTACAAATGACAGATGAAAGATGACAGATGACAGATGACACATGACAGATTACAGATGACAGATGATAGATGACATATGAAAGATGACAGATGACATATGACATATGACAGATGACCGATTGCAGACGACAAATGACAGGTGACAGATGACAGATGACAGATGACAGATGACAGATCACAGATGACAGATGACAGATAACAGATGACAGACGACAAATGACAGAAGACAGATGACAGATGACAGATGACAAATGACAGATGACAGATGACAGATGACAGATGACAGATGACAGATGACAGATGACAGATGACAGATGACAGATGACAGATGACAGATGGCGTATGACACATGACACATGACAGATTACAGATGACAGATGATAGATGACATATGAAAGATGACAGATGACATATGACATATGACGGATGACCGATTGCAGATGACAGATGACAGGTGACAGATAACAGATGACAGATGACAGATGACAAAAAACGGAAGACAAATGACAGATGACAAATGACAGATGACAGATGACAGATGACAGATGACAGATAACAGATGACAGATGACAAATGACACATGACAGATGACAGATGACAGATGCCAGATAACATATGACAGATGACAGATGATAGATGACACATGCCAGATGACATATGACAGATGACAGATGATAGATGACAGATGACAGATGACAAAAGACAGAAGACACATGACAGATTACAGATGACAGATGACAGATGACAGATGACAGATGACAGATGACAGATGACAGATGACAGATGACAGATGACGGATGACAGATGACAGATGACAGATGACAGATGACAGATGACAGATGCCAGATGATAGATGACATATGAAAGATGACAGATGACATATTACATATGACAGATGACCGAATGCAGACGACAAATGACAGGTGACAGATGACAGATGACAGATGACAGATGACAGATCACAGATGACAAATCACTGAAGACAGATGACAGATGACAAATGACAGATGACAGATGACAGATGACAGACGACAGATGACAGATGACAGATGACAGATGACAGATGACAGATGACAGATGACAGATGACAGATCACAGATGACAGATGACAGATGACAGATAACAGATGACAGATGACAAATGACAGAAGACAGGTGACAGATGACAGATGACAAATGACAGATGACAGATGACAGATGACAGATGACAGATGACAGATGACAGATGACAGATGACAGATGACAGATGACAGATGACAGATGACAGATGACAGATGACAGATGACAGATGACAGATGACAGATGACAGATGACAGATGAGAGATGACAGATGACAGATGGCAAATGACAGATTACAAATGACAGATGAAAGATGACAGATGACACATGACAGATTACTGATGATAGATGATAGATGACATATGAAAGATGACAGATGACATATGACATATGACAGATGACCGATTGCAGACGACAAATGACAGGTGACAGATGACAGATGACAGATGACAGATGACAGATGACAGATCACAGATGACAGATGACAGATGACAGATAACAGATGACAGACGACAAATGACAGAAGACAGATGACAGATGACAAACGACAGATGACAGATGACAGATGATAAATGACAGAAAACAGATGACGGATGACAGATGACAGATGACAGATGACAGATGCCAGATGACAGATGACATATGACAGATGACAGATGCCAGATGACAGATGACATATGACAGATGACAGATCACAGATCACAGATGACAGATGACAGATGACAGATGACAGATGACAGATGACAGATAACAGATGACAGATGACAAATGACAGAAGACAGATGACAGATGACAGATGACAAATGACAGATGACAGATGACAGATGACAGATGACAGATGACAGATGGCAGATGACAGATGACAGATGACAGATGGCATATGACAGATGACAGATCACAGATGACAGATGACACATGACAGATTACAGATGACAGATGACAGATGACAGATGACAGATGACAGATAACAGATGACAGATGACAAATGACAAAAGACAGAAGACAGATGACGGATGACAGATGACAGATGACAGAAGACAGATGACAGATGGCAAATGACAGATTACAAATGACAGATGAAAGATGACAGATGACAGATGACACATGACAGATTACAGATGACAGATGATAGATGACATATGAAAGATGACAGATGACATATGACATATGACAGATGACCGATTGCAGACGACAAATGACAGGTGACAGATGACAGATGACAGATGACAGATGACAGATGACAGATCACAGATGACAGATGACAGATAACAGATGACAGACGACAAATGACAGAAGACAGATGACAGATGACAGATGACAAATGACAGATGACAGATGACAGATGACAGATGACAGATGACAGATGACAGATGACAGATGACAGATGACAGATGGCGTATGACACATGACACATGACAGATTACAGATGACAGATGATAGATGACATATGAAAGATGACAGATGACATATGACATATGACGGATGACCGATTGCAGATGACAGATGACAGGTGACAGATAACAGATGACAGATGACAGATGACA
This sequence comes from Condylostylus longicornis, assembly GCF_029603195.1. Taxonomy (NCBI): domain Eukaryota; kingdom Metazoa; phylum Arthropoda; class Insecta; order Diptera; family Dolichopodidae; genus Condylostylus; species Condylostylus longicornis. The sequence continues at coordinate 1,193,357 of NW_026578187.1, forward strand.
AAAAACGGAAGACAAATGACAGATGACAAATGACAGATGACAGATGACAGATGACAGATGACAGATAACAGATGACAGATGACAAATGACACATGACAGATGACAGATGACAGATGCCAGATAACATATGACAGATGACAGATGATAGATGACACATGCCAGATGACATATGACAGATGACAGATGATAGATGACAGATGACAGATGACAAAAGACAGAAGACACATGACAGATTACAGATGACAGATGACAGATGACAGATGACAGATGACAGATGACAGATGACAGATGACAGATGACAGATGACAGATGACGGATGACAGATGACAGATGACAGATGACAGATGACAGATGACAGATGCCAGATGATAGATGACATATGAAAGATGACAGATGACATATTACATATGACAGATGACCGAATGCAGACGACAAATGACAGGTGACAGATGACAGATGACAGATGACAGATGACAGATCACAGATGACAGATGACAGATGACAGATAACAGATGACAAATGACAAATGACAGAAGACAGGTGACAGATGACAGATGACAAATGACAGATGACAGATGACAGATGACAGATGACAGATGACAGATGACAGATGACAGATGACAGATGACAGATGACAGATGACAGATGACAGATGACAGATGACAGGTGGCATATGACAGATGACACATGACAGATTACAGATGACAGATGACAGATGACAGATGACAGATAACAGATGACAGATGACAAAAGACAGAAGACAGATGACGGATGACAGATGACAGATGACAGATGACAGATGACAGATGACAGATGACAGATGACAGATGACAGATGACAGATGGCAAATGACAGATTACAAATGACAGATGAAAGATGACAGATGACACATGACAGATTACAGATGATAGATGATAGATGACATATGAAAGATGACAGATGACATATGACATATGACAGATGACCGATTGCAGACGACAAATGACAGGTGACAGATGACAGATGACAGATGACAGATGACAGATCACAGATGACAGATGACAGATGACAGATGACAGATAACAGATGACAGACGACAAATGACAGAAGACAGATGACAGATGACAAATGACAGATGACAGATGACAGATGACAGATGACAGATGACAGATGACAGATGACAGATGACAGATGGCATATGACAGATGACACATGACAGATTACAGATGACAGATGATAGATGACATATGAAAGATGACATATGACATATGACATATGACGGATGACCGATTGCAGATGACAGATGACAGCTGACCGATAACAGATGACAGATGACAGATGACAAAAAACGGAAGACAAATGACAGATGACAAATGACAGAAGACAGATGACAGATGACAGATGACAGATGATAAATGACAGAAAACAGATGACGGATGACAGATGACAGATGACAGATGACAGATGCCAGATGACAGATGACATATGACAGATGACAGATGCCAGATCACCGATGACATATGACAGATCATAGATGACAGATGATAGATGACAGATGACAGATGGCAAATGACAGATGACAAATGACAGATGACGGATGAGAGATGACAGATGACAGATGACAGATGACAGATAACAGATGACAGATGACAAATGACAGAAGACAGATGACAGATGAAAGATGACAGATGACAGATGACAAATAACAGATGACAGATGACAGATGATAAAAGACAGAAGACAGATGACGGATGATAGATGACAGATGACAGATGACAGATGACAGATGCCAGATGACAGATGGCATATGACAGATGACAGATGATAGATGACAGATGACAGATGACAGATGGCAAATGACAGATGACAAATGACAGATGAAAGATGACAGATGACAAATGACACATGACAGATTACAGATGACAGATGATAGATAACATATGAAAGATGACAGATGACATATGACAGATGACAGATGACATATGACAGATCACAGATGACAGATGAGAGATGACATATGAAAGATGACAGATGACATAAGACAGATGACCGATTGCAGATGACAGATGACAGATGACAGATGACAGATGACAGATGACAGATGACAGATTACAGATCACAGATGACAGATGCCAGATGACAGATAACAGATGACAGATGAAAAATCACTGAAGACAGATGACAGATGACAGATGACAGATGACAGATGACAGATGACAGATGACAGATGACAAATGACAGATGACAAATGACAGATGACAGATGATAGATGACAGGTGACAGATGACAGATGACATTTGACAGATGACAGATGACAGATGATAGATGACAGGTGACAGATGACAGATGACAGATGACGGATGACAGATGCCAGATGACAGATGACAGATGACAGATGGCAAATGACAGATTACAAATGACAGTTGAAAGATGACAGATGACACATGACAGATGACAGATGACAGCTGACAGATGACAGATGACAGATGACAGATGACAGATTACAGATCACAGATGACAGATGCCAGATGACAGATAACAGATGACAGATGACAAATCACTGAAGACAGATGACAGATGACAAATGACAGATGACAGATGACAGATGACAGACGACAGATGACAGATGACAGATGACAGATGACAGATGACAGATGACAGATGACAGATGACAGATGACCGATTGCAGACGACAAATGACAGGTGACAGATGACAGATGACAGATGACAGATGACAGATCACAGATGACAGATGACAGATGACAGATGACAGATAACAGATGACAGATGACAAATGACAGAAGACAGGTGACAGATGACAGATGACAAATGACAGATGACAGATGACAGATGACAGATGACAGATGACAGATGACAGATGACAGATGACAGATGACAGATGACAGATGACAGATGACAGATGACAGATGACAGATGACAGATGACAGATGACAGATGACAGATGACAGATGACAGATGACAAGTGGCATATGACAGATGACACATGACAGATTACAGATGACAGATGACAGATGACAGATGACAGATAACAGATGACAGATGACAGATGACAAAAGACAGAAGACAGATGACGGATGACAGATGACAGATGACAGATGACAGATGACAGATGACAGATGACAGATGACAGATGACAGATTACAGATGACAGATGATAGATGACATATGAAAGATGACATATGACATATGACATATGACATATGACGGATGACCGATTGCAGATGACAGATGACAGGTGACCGATAACAGATGACAGATGACAGATGACAAAAAACGGAAGACAAATGACAGATGACAAATGACAGAAGACAGATGACAGATGACAGATGACAGATGATAAATGACAGAAAACAGATGACGGATGACAGATGACAGATGACAGATGACAGATGCCAGATGACAGATGACATATGACAGATGACAGATGCCAGATGACAGATGACATATGACAGATGACAGATGACAGATGATAGATGACAGATGACAGATGGCAAATGACAGATGACAAATGACAGATGACAGATGAGAGATGACAGATGACAGATGACAGATGACAAATAACAGATGACAGATGACAAATGACAGAAGACAGATGACAGATGAAAGATGACAGATGACAGATGACAAATAACAGATGACAGATGACAGATGATAAAAGACAGAAGACAGATGACGGATGATAGATGACAGATGACAGATGACAGATGACAGATGACAGATGCCAGATGACAGATGACAGATGACACATGACAGATTACAGATGACAGATGATAGATAACATATGAAAGATGACAGATGACATATGACAGATGACATATGACAGATCACAGATGACAGATGATAGATGACATATGAAAGATGACAGATGACATATGACAGATGACCGATTGCAGATGACAGATGACAGCTGACAGATGACAGATGACAGATGACAGATGACAGATGACAGATTACAGATCACAGATGACAGATGCCACATGACAGATAACAGATGACAGATGACAAATCACTGAAGACAGATGACAGATGACAAATGACAGATGACAGATGACAGATGACAGATGACAGATGACAGAAGACAAATGACAGATGACAGATGATAGATGACAGGTGACAGATGACAGATGACATTTGACAGATGACAGATGACAGATGATAGATGACAGGTGACAGATGACAGATGACAGATGACACATGACAGATTACAGATGACAGATGACAGATGACAGATGACAGATGACAGATGACAGATGACAGATGACAGATGACAAAAGACAGAAGACAGATGACGGATGACAGATGACAGATGACAGATGACAGATGACAGATGACAGATGACAGATGACAGATGACAGATGGCAAATGACAGATTACAAATGACAGTTGAAAGATGACAGATGACACATGACAGATTACAGATGACAGATGATAGATGACATATGAAAGATGACAGATGACATATGACATATGACAGATGACCGATTGCAGACGACAAATGACAGGTGACAGATGACAGATGACAGATGACAGATGACAGATCACAGATGACACATGACAGATGACAGATAACAGATGACAGACGACAAATGACAGAAGACAGATGACAGATGACAGATGACAAATGACAGATGACAGATGACAGATGACAGATGACAGATGACAGATGACAGATGACAGATGACAGATGACAGATGACAGATGGCATATGACAGATGACACATGACAGATTACAGATGACAGATGATAGATGACATATGAAATATGACATATGACATATGACATATGACGGATGACCGATTGCAGATGACAGATGACAGGTGACAGATAACAGATGACAGATGACAGATGACAAAAAACGGAAGACAAATGACAGATGACAAATGACAGATGACAGATGACAGATGACAGATAACAGATGACAGATGACAAAAGACAGAAGACAGATGACAGATAACAGATAACAGATGACAGATGACAGATGACAGATGACAAAAAACGGAAGACAAATGACAGATGACAAATGACAGATGACAGATGACAGATAACAGATGACAGATGACAAATGACAGATGACAGATGACAGATGACAGATGACAGATGCCAGATGACATATGACAGATGACAGATGATAGATGACAGATGACAAATGACAAAAGACAGAAGACAGATGACAAATAACAGATGACAGATGACAAAAGACAGAAGACACATGACAGATTACAGATGACAGATGACAGATGACAGATGACAGATGACAGATGACAGATGACAGATGACGGATGACAGATGACAGATGACAGATGACAGATGACAGATGCCAGATGATAGATGACATATGAAAGATGACAGATGACATATGACATATGACAGATGACCGATTGCAGACGACAGATGACAGGCGACAGATGACAGATGACAGATCACAGATCACAGATGACAGATAACAGATGACAGATGACAAATGACAGAAGACAGATGACAGATGACAAATGACAGATGACAGATGACAGATGACAGATGACAGATGACAGATGACAGATTACAGATGACAGATGACAGATGACAGATGACAGATGACAGATGACAGGTGGCATATGACAGATGACACATGACAGATTACAGATGACAGATGACAGATGACAGATGACAGATGACAGATAACAGATGACAGATGACAGATGACAAAAGACAGAAGACAGATGACGGATGACAGATGACAGATGACAGAAGACAGATGACAGATGGCAAATGACAGATTACAAATGACAGATGAAAGATGACAGATGACAGGTGACACATGACAGATTACAGATGACAGATGATAGATGACATATGAAAGATGACAGATGACATATGACATATGACAGATGACCGATTGCAGACGACAAATGACAGGTGACAGATGACAGATGACAGATGACAGATGACAGATCACAGATGACAGATGACAGATAACAGATGACAGACGACAAATGACAGAAGACAGATGACAGATGACAGATGACAAATGACAGATGACAGATGACAGATGACAGATGACAGATGACAGATGACAGATGACAGATGACAGATGACAGATGACAGATGACAGATGGCATATGACACATGACACATGACAGATTACAGATGACAGATGATAGATGACATATGAAAGATGACAGATGACATATGACATATGGCGGATGACCGATTGCAGATGACAGATGATAGGTGACAGATAACAGATGACAGATGACAGATGACAAAAAACGGAAGACAAATGACAGATGACAAATGACAGATGACAGATGACAGATGACAGATAACAGATGACGGATGACAAATGACAGATGACAGATGACAGATGACAGATGCCAGATAACATATGACAGATGACAGATGATAGATGACACATGCCAGATGACATATGACAGATGACAGATGATAGATGACAGATGACAGATGACAAAAGACAGAAGACACATGACAGATTACAGATGACAGATGACAGATGACAGATGACAGATGACAGATGACAGATGACGGATGACAGATGACAGATGACAGATGACAGATGACAGATGCCAGATGATAGATGACATATGAAAGATGACAGATGACATATGACATATGACAGATGACCGATTGCAGACGACAAATGACAGGTGACAGATGACAGATGACAGATGACAGATGACAGATGACAGATCACAGATGACAGATGACAGATGACAGATAACAGATGACAGATGACAGATGACAGAAGACAGGTGACAGATGACAGATGACAAATGACAGATGACAGATGACAGATGACAGATGACAGATGACAGATGACAGATGACAGATGACAGATGACAGATGACAGATGACAGATGACAGATGACAGATGACAGATGACAGATGACAGATGACAGATGACAGATGACAGATGACAGATGACAGGTGGCATATGACAGATGACACATGACAGATTACAGATGACAGATGACAGATGACAGATGACAGATAACAGATGACAGATGACAGATGACAAAAGACAGAAGACAGATGACGGATGACAGATGACAGATGACAGATGACAGATGACAGATGACAGATGACAGATGGCAAATGACAGATTACAAATGACAGATGAAAGATGACAGATGACACATAACAGATTACAGATGATAGATGATAGATGACATATGAAAGATGACAGATGACATATGACATATGACAGATGACCGATTGCAGACGACAAATGACAGGTGACAGATGACAGATGACAGATGACAGATGACAGATGACAGATCACAGATGACAGATGACAGATGACAGATAACAGATGACAGACGACAAATGACAGAAGACAGATGACAGATGACAAATGACAGATGACAGATGACAGATGACAGATGACAGATGACAGATGACAGATGACAGATGACAGATGACAGATGACAGATGGCATATGACAGATGACACATGACAGATTACAGATGACAGATGATAGATGACATATGAAAGATGACATATGACATATGACATATGACGGATGACCGATTGCAGATGACAGATGACAGGTGACAGATAACAGATGACAGATGACAGATGACAAAAAACGGAAGACAAATGACAGATGACAAATGACAGAAGACAGATGACAGATGACAGATGACAGATGATAAATGACAGAAAACAGATGACGGATGACAGATGACAGATGACAGATGACAGATGCCAGATGACAGATGACATATGACAGATGACAGATGCCAGATGACAGATGACATATGACAGATGACAGATGACAGATGATAGATGACAGATGACAGATGGCAAATGACAGATGACAAATGACAGATGACAGATGAGAGATGACAGATGACAGATGACAGATGACAGATAACAGATGACAGATGACAAATGACAGAAGACAGATGACAGATGAAAGATGACAGATGACAGATGACATATAACAGATGACAGATGACAGATGATAAAAGACAGAAGACAGATGACGGATGATAGATGACAGATGACAGATGACAGATGACAGATGCCAGATGACAGATGACATATGACAGATGACAGATGATAGATGACAGATGACAGATGGCAAATGACAGATGACAAATGACAGATGAAAGATGACAGATGACAGATGACACATGACAGATTACAGATGACAGATGATAGATAACATATGAAAGATGACAGATGACATATGACAGATGACAGATGACATATGACAGATCACAGATGACAGATGATAGATGACATATGAAAGATGACAGATGACATATGACAGATGACCGATTGCAGATGACAGATGACAGCTGACAGATGACAGGTGACAGATGACAGATTACAGATCACAGATGACAGATGCCAGATGACAGATAACAGATGACAGATGACAAATCACTGAAGACAGATGACAGATGACAAATGACAGATGACAGATGACAGATGACAGATGACAGATGACAGATGACAAATGACAGATGACAGATGATAGATGACAGGTGACAGATGACAGATGACATTTGACAGATGACAGATGACAGATGATAGATGACAGATGACAGATGACAGATGACAGATGACAGATGACAGATAACAGATGACAGATGACAGATGACAGATGACAGATGACAGATAACAGATGACAGATGACAGATGACAAAAGACAGATGACAGATGACAGATGACAGATGACGGATGACAGATGCCAGATGACAGATGACATATGACAGATGACAGATGACAGATGATATATGACAGATGGCCAATTGGAGATGACAGATGGCAGATGACAGATGACAGATGACAGATGACAGATGACAGATGACAGATGACAGATGACAGATGACAGATGACAGATGACAGATGACAGATGACAGATGACAGATGACAGATGACAGATGACAGATGACAGATAACAGATGACAGATGACAGATGACAAAAGACAGAAGACAGATGACAGATGACAGATGACAGATGACATATGACAGATGACAGATGACAGATGACAGATGATATATGACAGATGGCCAATTGGAGATGACAGATAACAGATGACAGATGACACATGACAGATTACAGATGACAGATGACAGATGACAGATGACAGATGACAGATGACAGATGACAGATTACAGATGACAGATGACAGATGACAGATGACGGATGACAGATGACAGATGACAGACGACAGATGACAGATGACAGATGACAGATGACAGATGACAGACCACAGATGACAGATGACAGATGACAGATGACAGATGACAGATGACAGATGACAGATGACAGATGACAGATGACAGATGACAGATGGCATATGACAGATGACACATGACAGATTACAGATGACAGATGATAGATGACATATGAAAGATGACATATGACATATGACATATGACGGATGACCGATTGCAGATGACAGATGACAGGTGACAGATAACAGATGACAGATGACAGATGACAAAAAACGGAAGACAAATGACAGATGACAAATGACAGAAGACAGATGACAGATGACAGATGACAGATGATAAATGACAGAAAACAGATGACGGATGACAGATGACAGATGACAGATGACAGATGCCAGATGACAGATGACATATGACAGATGACAGATGCCAGATGACAGATGACATATGACAGATGACAGATGACAGATGATAGATGACAGATGACAGATGGCAAATGACAGATGACAAATGACAGATGACAGATGAGAGATGACAGATGACAGATGACAGATGACAGATAACAGATGACAGATGACAAATGACAGAAGACAGATGACAGATGAAAGATGACAGATGACAGATGACATATAACAGATGACAGATGACAGATGATAAAAGACAGAAGACAGATGACGGATGATAGATGACAGATGACAGATGACAGATGACAGATGCCAGATGACAGATGACATATGACAGATGACAGATGATAGATGACAGATGACAGATGGCAAATGACAGATGACAAATGACAGATGAAAGATGACAGATGACAGATGACACATGACAGATTACAGATGACAGATGATAGATAACATATGAAAGATGACAGATGACATATGACAGATGACAGATGACATATGACAGATCACAGATGACAGATGATAGATGACATATGAAAGATGACAGATGACATATGACAGATGACCGATTGCAGATGACAGATGACAGCTGACAGATGACAGGTGACAGATGACAGATTACAGATCACAGATGACAGATGCCAGATGACAGATAACAGATGACAGATGACAAATCACTGAAGACAGATGACAGATGACAAATGACAGATGACAGATGACAGATGACAGATGACAGATGACAGATGACAAATGACAGATGACAGATGATAGATGACAGGTGACAGATGACAGATGACATTTGACAGATGACAGATGACAGATGATAGATGACAGATGACAGATGACAGATGACAGATGACAGATGACAGATAACAGATGACAGATGACAGATGACAGATGACAGATGACAGATAACAGATGACAGATGACAGATGACAAAAGACAGATGACAGATGACAGATGACAGATGACGGATGACAGATGCCAGATGACAGATGACATATGACAGATGACAGATGACAGATGATATATGACAGATGGCCAATTGGAGATGACAGATGGCAGATGACAGATGACAGATGACAGATGACAGATGACAGATGACAGATGACAGATGACAGATGACAGATGACAGATGACAGATGACAGATGACAGATGACAGATGACAGATGACAGATGACAGATGACAGATGACAGATAACAGATGACAGATGACAGATGACAAAAGACAGAAGACAGATGACAGATGACAGATGACAGATGACATATGACAGATGACAGATGACAGATGACAGATGATATATGACAGATGGCCAATTGGAGATGACAGATAACAGATGACAGATGACACATGACAGATTACAGATGACAGATGACAGATGACAGATGACAGATGACAGATGACAGATGACAGATTACAGATGACAGATGACAGATGACAGATGACGGATGACAGATGACAGATGACAGACGACAGATGACAGATGACAGATGACAGATGACAGATGACAGACCACAGATGACAGATGACAGATGACAGATGACAGATGACAGATGACGGATGACAGATGACAGATGGCAAATGACAGATGACAGATGACAGATGAAAGATGACAGATGACAGATGACACATGACAGATTACAGATGACAGATGATAGATAACATATGAAAGATGACAGATGACATATGACAGATGACAGATGACACATGACAGATCACAGATGACAGATGATAGATGACATATGAAAGATGACAGATAACATATGACATATGACAGATGACCGATTGCAGATGACAGGTGACAGATGACAGATGACAGATGACAGATGACAGATGACAGATCACAGATCACAGATGACAGATGAGAGATAACAGATGACAGATGACAAATCACAGATGACAGATGACAGATGACAGACCACAGATGACAGATGACAGATGACAGATGACGGATGACAGATGACAGATGACAGATGACAGATGACAGATGACAGATGATAGATGACAGATGACAGATGACAGATGGCAAATGACAGATGACAAATGACAGATGACAGATGACAGATAACAGATGACAGATGACAGATGACAGATGACAGATGACAGATGGCAGATGGCAGATGACAGATGACAGATGACAGATGACAGATGACAAATGACAGAAGACAGATGACATATGACAGATGACAGATGCCTGATGGCAAATGACACATGACAGATTACAGATGACAGATGTTAGATAACATATGAAAGATGACAGATGACATATGACAGAAGACATATGACAGATGACAGATGACAGATGACATATGTCAGATGACAGATGGCCAATGGCAGACGACAGATGACAGATGACAGATCAGTGGCTTCAAGCACAAACGACTTAAGTCTGTTTTAGTGATTTCGAGATAAATGCATTTTAAACTTTAAATTAAATTTTGAAAAAAGTTATGAAGTTTTTTGAACCAATTTTTTTTTTAATTGAAAGATAATTAGAAAAGGAAGCGATTAACTCATAATCTGAAGTAAAACAACTAATAGTATTCTCATAATTATGAAAAAAGTAAGATAGGCGGTTATACAAAATTTATAAAAAGCACTTTGCAAAGCATAACTCGACTTAGGCGATTTGTGAAAAATTACTTTTGTATTTTCGTCAAACTTAAGTCGACTTAAGCTGTTGTTGCAAAACTGAAAATATGGTTTTAGGTGACTTAAGTTATACTAAAAAGGGAAGAAATATATGTATTATTTTTACGTTATTTGATTTTTCACTTTTTTTTCAAATCATTGTCATAAAAAACATAAATTGAGGTAAGAAATGAATAAACTTCAAGTAAAAATTATTTCTAAAAGTTTAAAAATAATTTTTTCATTAAATTTAAGAAAGGTGACAGTATCTTTTATTCTCTCTCGGATTCTCCAACTAAATATGGATGAGTATCTGTTAAATCTCCAGTCTTAATCGTTTTGTAAAATTTGTAAACCAAAAAATTGCATCAAGTACTCTAAATTTTTCTTTTTTGGAAAAAGATTTTCTCTTCTTCTTCAATTCGGAGTATATCTTGAAAATCTAACTAGTTAACACCTCGTCTTAAAATATAAAAAATCTTTGTATAAACTGTTCTTGTAAAATATTTTTGGAAGTCAATTTTTTGAAATCTGTGGTGCGACTCTTTCCACTTAAGAAAATTTCAAAAGGTAATTCAATTACAAAAAGGCTTCATTGTGCAACGGATCTGACAAAGTTGTTACATTATTGTAAAAATGAGCACATAAAGTAATATCTAAAATGAGTTTATGAGTTTTGTGTTTGTTATTTTATTTATGTACTATAGTCCATATGACCTTCTTACTTGTTCATAATGATACTAAATGCGAATTAATTAAAATTTTTAAATCAAAAACAAAATGAAATCGAGTGTGAGTCATTACAACTACTGTAATTAAAAGTCGAATTTGATAGTGAATTCGAACTCGTATAGAAAATAATAATTCGATACTTGTGACAATTAAATCTTGGAGACGTATTATTAATTACATATTGAAAATGGTTTGTTCGCCAGTTTTTCTGTAAGTTCTGCCGTAAAAAGTATATAGATCTCCGTAAAACGTTGTGGCAAAGTAAATTGGTTCGGAATTTGCTCTCCTATCATAGAGTATATAAGTATTTGATTATCAAATAAACAAAGAATATTGTAAGTTTGCTCGACATTTTTATTTTAGCTGTCAGCATTTATTTTTCAATTAAGACTCCATACAAATGGACCACGAGTCAGTTTCGAGCGTTCATGTACTTGAGTGCATTTAGGAAGCCCGGTCGCGAAAAATTAAGCGAATTTTTCTAACCGTTCGGCAAATTGTAAAAGGATTTTTCTTAAAACAATAAAAGTAAAAAGCCTTTCATATTTTTTCATCTCTACAGATATGTTCACATGCCCAATAGGACCCGAAAACTTGCTTTTGAATGTTGTCAATTTTAAAATCAGGATCATTAATACAGTCACCACGACCAAAGTCAATTGCGGTTTTCAAAACTGTATTAACTTCAGTTTTCAAAGTAAGATCTGTTATGTAAATACTTGTTTATTTACTATAGGACCAGTTTCGCTAATTTCTATGCTTTAAAACACTTTGAATCCGTTATGTTAGTTTCAAATATATTGCAATACCTCTAACATCCGCCACAATCATCTCAGCTCTCCTAGCAAGTTCCAAAACTTTTAACGTACATTTATTAAGCGTGAATAAAGTTTATATTGGATAATTTTTGCATTATTTAACAATTTCCAACATCAGCACATTTAAAAACAATAATAAATAACTGTCTTTGTAAAAAATACTTCCTTCGAAATAACAAAAATATCATAAATATTTGAAAATCGAAGAAATTTAATCTTACGGAAATGAGTAATAAAAGGTATAACAAAATATTGTTATTCCCAAACGTACCAATTTTATTTATTGAAAACCCTTGCATATTATAATAATTTGAATTTTCTAACAAAATGTGTTTTACTAGTTTATAATAAAAATATTGCTTTGTAGCACAATAATTAGAATAAAAACTCTTGTTAAACACAAAAATTTGATCTTCCTAATAACATGTGTTTTACAACACTTTGTTTAATAATACAATTATGTTAGACCACAAAGGCAAAACAATCTACCATCAGGTAGCTAGCCACGTGTCATTTTAACATGGGAACTCCGTCAATTGAAAAAAACATTTGTCGCAGGTAAACCACGAAATGACCTACAAGATTATTTGTTAAATAAAAAAATTCAAATCTTAAACATGGAATATTTGGGTAATTAGAGCATTAAAAATGCAGGTAACTTGTGTACATGTTTTATATTTTGGGTTAAAAAATACAACTATCTTACTTGTCCCTGAATGTAAGATTTAATTTTAACTATAGTAAACAAGTTTTAAACAATGGACATAAAGTACCTACACTATATATCACATAAAATAATATGTTAAGCGTTATAAAATATTTTATAAAATATTTTATAAAAAACTAAAAAATATTCTATACTAATCATGTATTATTTCTTACACTAAACGCTTAACTTTGGTTTTTGATTCTTATTTGCACGCGTTATAAAAACCTAACTCAACATAAGAAGCCTTTTGGAATATAATTGCATTTGCAATAATCGCCTAACTCGAGATGAGTTTAAACAACCAACAATTATTATTTTACACAAATCGCTTATCTCGAGTTAATATTTAAAAACACTCAAAATTAATTTTGCAACAAAAGCTTAACTCGAGATAAGCGGTTATAAAAATTCATACATGAAAAAAAAAATGTCACTAATTTTGATTTGCAACAATAGCCTATCTCGAAATAAGTGGTTTGTGAAAAACATAAAAAAGATGTTTTCTGCTCTTAACTCGATTTAGGCGATTAGTGCAAGTGCACATAGCCACCATTTCGAGTTAGGTCATGTGTGAATTCGACAATAACTCCGGCTACAACAGTCGTAGAATCACCAAATTTTGTGAGCATATGAAACTCAAAACGGAGAATTCGCTGGTAAACATATCTCATTTTTGTCTTAACTCGAGTTAGGCGGTTTGTGTTTGAGGCCACTGAGATGACACATGACAGATTACAGATGAGAAATGACAGATTACAGATGACAGATTACAGATGACGGATGACAGATGACAGATGACAGAAGACAGATGACAGATGACAGATGACAGATGACAGACCACAGATGACAGATGACAGATGACAGAAGACAGATGACAGATGAAAGATGACAGATGACAAATAACAGATGACAGATGACAGACGATAAAAGACAGAAGACAGATGACGGATGACATATGAAAGATGACAGATGACATATGACATATGACGGATGACCGATTGCAGATGACAGATGGCAGGTGACAGATAACAGATGACAGATGACAGATGACAAAAAACGGAAGACAAATGACAGATGACAAATGACAGATGACAGATGACAGATGACAGATAACAGATGACAGATGACAAATGACAGATGACAGATGACAGATGACAGATGACAGATGCTAGATGACATATGACAGATGATAGATGACAGATGACAAATGACGAAAGACAGAAGACAGATGACAGATAACAGATGACAGATGACAAAAGACAGAAGACACATGACAGATTACAGATGACAGATGACAGATGACAGATGACAGATGACAGATGACGGATGACAGATGACAGATGACAGATGACAGATGCCAGATGATAGATGACATATGAAAGATGACAGATGACATATGACATATGACAGATGACCGATTGCAGACGACAAATGACAGGTGACAGATGACAGATGACAGATCACAGATCACAGATGACAGATGACAGATGACAGATAACAGATGACAGATGACAAATGACAGAAGACAGATGACAGATGACAGATGACAAATGACAGATGACAGATGACAGATGACAGATGACAGATGACAGATGACAGATGACAAATGACAGAAGACAGATGACAGATGACAGATGACAAATGACAGATGACAGATGACAGATGACAGATGACAGATGACAGATGACAGATGACAGATGACAGATGACAGATGACAGATGACAGATGACAGATGACAGATGGCATATGACACATGACACATGACAGATTACAGATGACAGATGATAGATGACATATGAAAGATGACAGATGACATATGACATATGACGGATGACCGATTGCAGATGGCAGATGACAGGTGACAGATAACAGATGACAGATGACAGATGACAAAAAACGGAAGACAAATGACAGATGACAAATGACAGATGACAGATGACAGATGACAGATAACAGATGACAGATGACAAATGACAGATGACAGATGACAGATGACAGATGACAGACGACAAATGACAGAAGACAGATGACAGATGACAGATGACGAATGACAGATGACAGATGACAGATGACAGATGACAGATGACAGATGACAGATGACAGATGACAGATAACAGATGACAGATGACAGATGACAGATGACAGATGGCATATGACACATGACACATGACAGATTACAGATGACAGATGATAGATGACATATGAAAGATGACAGATGACATATGACAGACGACAGATGACAGATGGCATATGACACATGACACATGACAGATTACAGATGACAGATGATAGATGACATATGACAGATGACAGATGACATATGACATATGACGGATGACCGATTGCAGATGGCAGATGACAGGTGACAGATAACAGATGACAGATGACAGATGACAAAAAACGGAAGACAAATGACAGATGACAAATGACAGATGACAGATGACAGATGACAGATAACAGATGACAGATGACAAATGACAGATGACAGATGACAGATGATAGATGACATATGAAAGATGACAGATGACATATGCCATATGACGGATGACCGATTGCAGATGGCAGATGACAGGTGACAGATAACAGATGACAGATGACAGATGACAAAAAACGGAAGACAAATGACAGGTGACAGATGACAGATGACAGATGACAGATGACAGATGACAGATGACAGATGACAGATCACAGATGACAGATGACAGATAACAGATGACAGACGACAAATGACAGAAGACAGATGACAGATGACAGATGACAGATGACAGATGACAGATGACAGATGACAGATGACAGATGACAGATGGCATATGACACATGACACATGACAGATTACAGATGACAGATGACAGATGACAGATGACAGATGACAGATGACAGATGACAGATGACAGATGACAGATGGCATATGACACATGACACATGACAGATTACAGATGACAGATGATAGATGACATATGACAGATGACAGATGACATATGACGGATGACCGATTGCAGATGGCAGATGACAGGTGACAGATAACAGATGACAGATGACAAAAAACGGAAGACAAATGACAGATGGCAAATGACAGATGACAGATGACAGATGACAGATAACAGATGACAGATGACAAATGACAGATGACAGATGACAGATGCCAGGTAACATATGACAGATGACAGATGATAGATGACACATGCCAGATGACATATGACAGATGACAGATGATAGATGACAGATGACAGATGACAAAAGACAAAAGACAGAAGACACATGACAGATTACAGATGACAGATGACAGATGACAGATGACAGATGACAGATGACAGATGACAGATGACGGATGACAGATGACAGATGACAGATGACAGATGACAGATGACAGATGCCAGATGATAGATGACATATGAAAGATGACAGATGACATATGACATATGACAAATGACCGATTGCAGACGACAAATGACAGGTGACAGATGACAGATGACAGATGACAGATGACAGATCACAGATGACAGATGACAGATGACAGATAACAGATGACAGATGACAGAAGACAGGTGACAGATGACAGATGACAAATGACAGATGACAGATGACAGATGACAGATGACAGATGACAGATGACAGATGACAGATGACAGATGACAGATGACAGATGACAGATGACAGATGACAGATGACAGATGACAGGTGGCATATGACAGATGACACATGACAGATTACAGATGACAGATCACAGATGACAGATGACAGATGACAGATGACAGACGACAAATGACAGAAGACAGATGACAGATGACAAATGACAGATGACAGATGACAGATGACAGATGACAGATGACAGATGACAGATGACAGATGACAGATGGCATATGACAGATGACACATGACAGATTACAGATGACAGATGATAGATGACATATGAAAGATGACATATGACATATGACGGATGACCGATTGCAGATGACAGATGACAGGTGACAGATAACAGATGACAGATGACAGATGACAAAAAACGGAAGACAAATGACAGATGACAAATGACAGAAGACAGATGACAGATGACAGATGACAGATGACAGATGATAAATGACAGAAAACAGATGACGGATGACAGATGACAGATGACAGATGACAGATACAAGATGACAGATGACATATGACAGATGACAGATGCCAGATGACAGATGATATATGACAGATGACAGATGACAGATGATGGATGACAGATGACAGATGGCAAATGACAGATGACAAATGACAGATGACAGATGAGAGATGACAGATGACAGATGACAGATGACAGATAACAGATGACAGATGACAAATGACAGAAGACAGATGACAGATGAAAGATGACAGATGACAGATGACAAATAACAGATGACAGATGACAGATGATAAAAGACAGAAGACAGATGACGGATGATAGATGACAGATGACAGATGACAGATGCCAGATGACAGATGACATATGACAGATGACAGATGATAGATGACAGATGACAGATGGCAAATGACAGATGACAAATGACAGATGACAGATGACAGATGACATATGTCAGATGACAGATGGCCAATGGCAGACGACAGATGACAGATGACAGATGACACATGACAGATTACAGATGAGAAATGACAGATTACAGATGACAGATGACAGATGACGGATGACAGATGACAGATGACAGAAGACAGATGACAGATGACAGATGACAGATGACAGACCACAGATGACAGATGACAGATGACAGAAGACAGATGACAGATGAAAGATGACAGATGACAAATAACAGATGACAGATGACAGACGATAAAAGACAGAAGACAGATGACGGATGACATATGAAAGATGACAGATGACATATGACATATGACGGATGACCGATTGCAGATGACAGATGACAGGTGACAGATAACAGATGACAGATGACAGATGACAAAAAAACGGAAGACATATGACAGATGAAAAATGACAGATGACAGATGACAGATGACAGATAACAGATGACAGATGACAAATGACAGATGACAGATGACAGATGACAGATGACAGATGCTAGATGACATATGACAGATGATAGATGACAGATGACAAATGACAAAAGACAGAAGACAGATGACAGATAACAGATGACAGATGACAAAAGACAGAAGACGCATGACAGATTACAGATGACAGATGACAGATGACAGATGACAGATGACAGATGACGGATGACAGATGACAGATGACAGATGACAGATGCCAGATGATAGATGACATATGAAAGATGACAGATGACATATGACATATGACAGATGACCGATTGCAGACGACAAATGACAGGTGACAGATGACAGATGACAGATCACAGATCACAGATGACAGATGACAGATAACAGATGACAGATGACAAATGACAGAAGACAGATGACAGATGACAGATGACAAATGACAGATGACAGATGACAGATGACAGATGACAGATGACAGATGACAAATGACAGAAGACAGATGACAGATGACAGATGACAAATGACAGATGACAGATGACAGATGACAGATGACAGATGACAGATGACAGATGACAGATGACAGATGACAGATGACAGATGACAGATGACAGATGACAGATGACAGATGGCATATGACACATGACACATGACAGATTACAGATGACAGATGATAGATGACATATGAAAGATGACAGATGACATATGACATATGACGGATGACCGATTGCAGATGGCAGATGACAGGTGACAGATAACAGATGACAGATGACAGATGACAAAAAACGGAAGACAAATGACAGATGACAAATGACAGATGACAGATGACAGATGACAGATAACAGATGACAGATGACAAATGACAGAAGACAGATGACAGATGACAGATGACAAATGACAGATGACAGATGACAGATGACAGATGACAGATGACAGATGACAGATGACAGATGACAGATGACAGATGGCATATGACACATGACACATGACAGATTACAGATGACAGATGATAGATGACATATGAAAGATGACAGATGACATATGACAGATGACAGATGACAGATGGCATATGACACATGACACATGACAGATTACAGATGACAGATGATAGATGACATATGACAGATGACAGATGACATATGACATATGACGGATGACCGATTGCAGATGGCAGATGACAGGTGACAGATGACAGATGACAGATGACAGATAACAGATGACAGATGACAAATGACAGATGACAGATGACAGATGATAGATGACATATGAAAGATGACAGATGACATATGACATATGACGGATGACCGATTGCAGATGGCAGATGACAGGTGACAGATAACAGATGACAGATGGCAGATGACAAAAAACGGAAGACAAATGACAGGTGACAGATGGCAGATGACAGATGACAGATGACAGATGACAGATGACAGATCACAGATGACAGATGACAGATAACAGATGACAGACGAGAAATGACAGAAGACAGATGACAGATGACAGATGACAAATGACAGATGACAGATGACAGATGACAGATGACAGATGACAGATGACAGATGACAGATGACAGATGACAGATGACAGATGACAGATGACAGATGACAGATGGCATATGACAGATGGCATATGACACATGACACATGACAGATTACAGATGACAGATGATAGATGACATATGAAAGATGACAGATGACATATGACATATGACGGATGACCGATTGCAGATGGCAGATGACAGGTGACAGATAACAGATGACAGATGACAGATGACAAAAAACGGAAGACAAATGACAGATGACAAATGACAGATGACAAATGACAGATGACAGATAACAGATGACAGATGACAAATGACAGATGACAGATGACAGATGACAGATGCCAGGTAACATATGACAGATGACAGATAACAGATGACAGATGACAAATGACAGATAACAGATGACAGATGACAGATGACAAAAAACGGAAGACAAATGACAGATGACAAATGACAGATGACAGATGACAGATGACAGATGACAGATAACAGATGACAGATGACAGATGACAGATAACAGATGACAGATGACAAATGACAGATAACAGATGACAGATGACAGATGACAAAAAACGGAAGACAAATGACAGATGACAAATGACAGATGACAGATGACAGATAACAGATAACAGATGACAGATGACAAATGACAGATGACAGATGACAGATGACAGATGACAGATCACAGATGACAGATGACAGATAACAGATGACAGACGACAAATGACAGATGACAAATGACAGATGACAGATGACAGATGACAGATGACAGATAACAGATGACAGATGACAAATGACAGATGACAGATGACAGATGACAGATGACAGATGACAGATCACAGATGACAGATGACAGATAACAGATGACAGACGACAAATGACAGATGACAAATGACAGATGACAGATGACAGATGACAGATAACAGATGACAGATGACAAATGACAGATGACAGATGACAGATGACAGATGCCAGGTAACATATGACAGATGACAGATGATAGATGACACATGCCAGATGACATATGACAGATGACAGATGATAGATGACAGATGACAGATGACAAAAGACAGAAGACACATGAAAGATTACAGATGACAGATGACAGATGACAGATGACAGATGACAGATGACAGATGACGGATGACAGATGACAGATGACAGATGACAGATGGCATATGACACATGACACATGACAGATTACAGATGACAGATGATAGATGACATATGAAAGATGACAGATGACATATGACATATGACGGATGACCGATTGCAGATGGCAGATGACAGGTGACAGATAACAGATGACAGATGACAGATGACAAAAAACGGAAGACAAATGACAGATGACAAATGACAGATGACAGATGACAGATGACAGATAACAGATGACAGATGACAAATGACAGATGACAGATGACAGATGACAGATGCCAGGTAACATATGACAGATGATAGATGACACATGCCAAATGACATGTGACAGATGACAGATGATAGATGACAGATGACAGACGACAAATGACAGAAGACAGATGACAGATGACAGATGACAAATGACAGATGACAGATGACAGATGACAGATGACAGATGACAGATGACAGATGACAGATGACAGATGACAGATGACAGATGACAGATGACAGATGACAGATGGCATATGACACATGACACATGACAGATTACAGATGACAGATGATAGATGACATATGAAAGATGACAGATGACATATGACATATGACGGATGACCGATTGCAGATGGCAGATGACAGGTGACAGATAACAGATGACAGATGACAGATGACAAAAAACGGAAGACAAATGACAGATGACAAATGACAGATGACAGATGACAGATGACAGATAACAGATGACAGATGACAAATGACAGATGACAGATGACAGATGACAGATGCCAGGTAACATATGACAGATGACAGATGATAGATGACACATGCCAGATGACATATGACAGATGACAGATGATAGATGACAGATGACAGATGACAAAAGACAGAAGACACATGAAAGATTACAGATGACAGATGACAGATGACAGGTGACAGATAACAGATGACAGATGACAGATGACAAAAAACGGAAGACAAATGACAGATGACAAATGACAGATGACAGATGACAGATGACAGATAACAGATGACAGATGACAAATGACAGATGACAGATGACAGATGACAGATGACAGATGACAGATGACAGATGACAGATAACAGATGACAGACGACAAATGACAGAAGACAGATGACAGATGACAGATGACAAATGACAGATGACAGATGACAGATGACAGATGACAGATGACAGATGACAGATGACAGATGACAGATGACAGATGACAGATGACAGATGACAGATGACAGATGACAGATGACAGATGACAGATGACAGATCACAGATGACAGATGACAGATAACAGATGACAGACGACAAATAACAGAAGACAGATGACAGATGACAGATGACAAATGACAGATGACAGATGACAGATGACAGATGACAGATGACAGATGACAGATGACAGATGACAGATGACAGATGACAGATGACAGATGATAGATGACATATGAAAGATGACAGATGACATATGACATATGACGGATGACCGATTGCAGATGGCAGATGACAGGTGACAGATAACAGATGACAGATGACAGATGACAAAAAACGGAAGACAAATGACAAATGACAGATGACAGATGACAGATGACAGATGACAGATGGCATATGACACATGACACATGACAGATTACAGATGACAGATGATAGATGACATATGAAAGATGACAGATGACATATGACATATGACGGATGACCGATTGCAGATGGCAGATGACAGGTGACAGATAACAGATGACAGATGACAGATGACAAAAAACGGAAGACAAATGACAGGTGACAGATGACAGATGACAGATGACAGATGACAGATGACAGATGACAGATCACAGATGACAGATTACAGATAACAGATGACAGACGACAAACGACAGAAGACAGATGACAGATGACAGATGACAAATGACAGATGACAGATGACAGATGACAGATGACAGATGACAGATGACAGATGACAGATGACAGATGACAGATGACAGATGACAGATGGCATATGACACATGACACATGACAGATTACAGATGACAGATGATAGATGACATATGAAAGATGACAGATGACATATGACATATGACGGATGACCGATTGCAGATGGCAGATGACAGGTGACAGATAACAGATGACAGATGACAAAAAACGGAAGACAAATGACAGATGACAAATGACAGATGACAGATGACAGATGACAGATAACAGATGACAGATGACAAATGACAGATGACAGAATACAGATGACAGATGCCAGGTAACATATGACAGATGACAGATGATAGATGACACATGCCAGATGACATATGACAGATGACAGATGATAGATGACAGATGACAGATGACAAAAGACAGAAGACACATGAAAGATTACAGATGACAGATGACAGATGACAGATGACAGATGACAGATGACGGATGACAGATGACAGATGACAGATGACAGATGACAGATGATAGATGACATATGAAAGATGACAGATGACATATGACATATGACAGATGACCGATTGCAGACGACAAATGACAGGTGACAGATGACAGATGACAGATGACAGATGACAGATCACAGATGACAGATGACAGATGACAGATAACAGATGACAGATGACAGAAGACAGGTGACAGATGACAGATGACAAATGACAGATGACAGATGACAGATGACAGATGACAGATGACAGATGACAGATGACAGATGACAGATGACAGATGACAGATGACAGATGACAGGTGGCATATGACAGATGACACATGACAGATTACAGATGACAGATGACAGATGACAGATGACAGATAACAGATGACAGATGACAGATGACAAAAGACAGAAGACAGATGATGGATGACAGATGACAGATGACAGATGACAGATGACAGATGACAGATGGCAAATGACAGATTACAAATGACAGATGAAAGATGACAGATGACACATGACAGATTACAGATGATAGATGATAGATGACATATGAAAGATGACAGATGACATATGACATATGACAGATGACCGATTGCAGACGACAAATGACAGGTGACAGATGACAGATGACAGATGACAGATGACAGATGACAGATGACAGATGACAGATGACAGATCACAGATGACAGATGACAGATGACAGATGACAGATGACAGACGACAAATGACAGAAGACAGATGACAGATGACAAATGACAGATGACAGATGACAGATGACAGATGACAGATGACAGATGACAGATGACAGATGACAGATGACAGATGACAGATGGCATATGACAGATGACACATGACAGATTACAGATGACAGATGATAGATGACATATGAAAGATGACATATGACATATGACATATGACGGATGACCGATTGCAGATGACAGATGACAGGTGACAGATAACAGATGACAGATGACAGATGACAAAAAACGGAAGACAAATGACAGACGACAAATGACAGAAGACAGATGACAGATGACAGATGACAGATGACAGATGATAAATGACAGAAAACAGATGACGGATGACAGATGACAGATGACAGATGACAGATGCCAGATGACAGATGACATATGACAGATGACAGATGCCAGATGACAGATGACATATGACAGATGACAGATGACAGATGATGGATGACAGATGACAGATGGCAAATGACAGATGACAAATGACAGATGACAGATGAGAGATGACAGATGACAGATGACAGATCACAGATAACAGATGACAGGTGACAAATGACAGAAGACAGATGACAGATGAAAGATGACAGATGACAGATGACAAATAACAGATGACAGATGACAGATGATAAAAGACAGAAGACAGATGACGGATGATAGATGACAGATGACAGATGACAGATGACAGATGACAGATGCCAGATGACAGATGACATATGACAGATGACAGATGATAGATGACAGATGACAGATGGCAAATGACAGATGACAAATGACAGATGAAAGATGACAGATGACAGATGACACATGACAGATTACAGATGACAGATGATAGATAACATATGAAAGATGACTGATGACATATGACAGATGACAGATGACATATGACAGATCACAGATGACAGATGATAGATGACATATGAAAGATGACAGATGACATATGACAGATGACCGATTGCAGATGACAGATGACAGCTGACAGATGACAGATGACAGATGACAGATTACAGATCACAGATGACAGATGCCAGATGACAGATAACAGATGACAGATGACAAATCACTGAAGACAGATGACAGATGACAAATGACAGATGACAGATGACAGATGACAGATGACAGATGACAAATGACAGATGACAGATGATAGATGACAGGTGACAGATGACAGATGACATTTGACAGATGACAGATGACAGATGATAGATGACAGATGACAGATGACAGATGACAGATGACAGATGACAGATGACAGATGACAGATGACAGATGACAGATGACAGATGACAGATGACAGATGACAGATGACAGATGACAGATGACAGATGACAGATGACAGATGACAGATGACAGATGGCAAATGACAGATGACAGATGACAAAAGACAGAAGACAGATTACAGATGACAGATGACGGATGACAGATGCATGATGACAGATGACATATGACAGATGACAGATGACAGATGATATATGACAGATGGCCAATTGGAGATGACAGATAACAGATGACAGATGAAAGATGACAGATGACAGATGACAGATGACAGATGACAGATGACAGATGATAGATAACATATGAAAGATGACAGATGACATATGACATATGACAGATGACCGATTGCAGATGACAGGTGACAGATGACAGATGACAGATGACAGATCACAGATCACAGATGACAGATGACAGATAACAGATGACAGATGACAAATCACAGATGACAGATGACAGATGACAGACCACAGATGACAGATGACAGATGACAGATGACGGATGACAGGTGACAGATGACAGATGACAGATGACAGATGATAGATGACAGATGACAGATGACAGATGGCAAATGACAGATGACAAATGACAGATGACAGATGACAGATGACAGATGACAGATGACAGATGGCAGATGACAGATGACAAATGACAGATGACAGATGACAGATGACAAATGACAGATGACAGATGACAGATGACAGATAACCGATGACAGATGACAAATCACAGATGACAGATGACAGATGACAGACCACAGATGACAGATGACAGATGACAGATGACGGATGACAGGTGACAGATGACAGATGACAGATGACAGATGATAGATGACAGATGACAGATGACAGATGGCAAATGACAGATGACAAATGACAGATGACAGATGACAGATGACAGATGACAGATGACAGATGACAGATGATATATGACAGATGGCCAATTGGAGATGACAGATAACAGATGACAGATGACAGATGACAGATGACAGATGACACATGACAGATTACAGATGACAGATGATAGATAACATATGAAAGATGACAGATGACATATGACATATGACAGATGACCGATTGCAGATGACAGATGACAGACCACAGATGACAGATGACAGGTGACAGATGACGGATGACAGGTGACAGATGACAGATGACAGATGACAGATGATAGATGACAGATGACAGATGACAGATGGCAAATGACAGATGACAAATGACAGATGACAGATGACAAATGACAGATGACAGATGACAGATGACAGATGATATATGACAGATGGCCAATTGGAGATGACAGATAACAGATGACAGATGACAGATGACAGATGACAGATGACACATGACAGATTACAGATGACAGATGATAGATAACATATGAAAGATGACAGATGACATATGACATATGACAGATGACCGATTGCAGATGACAGGTGACAGATGACAGATGACAGATGACAGATGACAGATCACAGATCACAGATGACAGATGACAGATAACAGATGACAGATGAAAAATCACAGATGACAGATGACAGATGACAGACCACAGATGACAGATGACAGATGACAGATGACGGATGACAGGTGACAGATGACAGATGACAGATGACAGATGATAGATGAAAGATGACAGATGACAGATGACAGATGACAGATGACAGATGACAGATGACAGATGACAGATGACAGATGATAGATGACAGATGACAGATGACAGATGGCAAATGACAGATGACAAATGACAGATGACAGATGACAGATGACAGATGACAGATGACAGATGGCAGATGACAGATGACAAATGACAGATGACAGATGACAGATGACAGACCACAGATGACAGATGACAGATGACAGATGACGGATGACAGGTGACAGATGACAGATGACAGATGACAGATGATAGATGACAGATGACAGATGACAGATGGCAAATGACAGATGACAAATGACAGATGACAGATGACAGATGACAGATGACAGATGGCAGATGACAGATGACAGATGATATATGACAGATGGCCAATTGGAGATGACAGATGACAGATGACAGACCACAGATGACAGATGACAGATGACAGATGACGGATGACAGGTGACAGATGACAGATGACAGATGACAGATGATAGATGACAGATGACAGATGACAGATGACAAAAAACGGAAGACAAATGACAGATGACAAATGACAGAAGACAGATGACAGATGACAGATGACAGATGACAGATGATAGATGACAGATGACAGATGACAGATGGCAAATGACAGATGACAAATGACAGATGACAGATGACAAATGACAGATGACAGATGACAGATGACAGATGATATATGACAGATGGCCAATTGGAGATGACAGATAACAGATGACAGATGAAAGATGACAGATGACAGATGACAGATGACAGATGACAGATGACAGATGATAGATAACATATGAAAGATGACAGATGACATATGACATATGACAGATGACCGATTGCAGATGACAGGTGACAGATGACAGATGACAGATGACAGATGACAGATCACAGATCACAGATGACAGATGACAGATGACAGATGACGGATGACAGGTGACAGATGACAGATGACAGATGACAGATGATAGATGACAGATGACAGATGACAGATGGCAAATGACAGATGACAAATGACAGATGACAGATGACAAATGACAGATGACAGATGACAGATGACAGATGATATATGACAGATGGCCAATTGGAGATGACAGATAACAGATGACAGATGAAAGATGACAGATGACAGATGACAGATGACAGATGACAGATGACAGATGATAGATAACATATGAAAGATGACAGATGACATATGACATATGACAGATGACCGATTGCAGATGACAGGTGACAGATGACAGATGACAGATGACAGATCACAGATCACAGATGACAGATGACAGATAACAGATGACAGATGACAAATCACAGATGACAGATGACAGATGACAGACCACAGATGACAGATGACAGATGACAGATGACGGATGACAGGCGACAGATGACAGATGACAGATGACAGATGATAGATGACAGATGACAGATGACAGATGGCAAATGACAGATGACAGATGACAAATGACAGATGACAGATGACAGATGACAGATGACAGATGACAGATGGCAGATGACAGATGACAAATGACAGATGACAGATGACAGATGACAAATGACAGATGACAGATGACAGATGACAGATAACAGATGACAGATGACAAATCACAGATGACAGATGACAGATGACAGACCACAGATGACAGATGACAGATGACAGATGACGGATGACAGGTGACAGATGACAGATGACAGATGACAGATGATAGATGACAGATGACAGATGACAGATGGCAAATGACAGATGACAAATGACAGATGACAGATGACAGATGACAGATGACAGATGACAGATGACAGATGACAGATGATATATGACAGATGGCCAATTGGAGATGACAGATAACAGATGACAGATGACAGATGACAGATGACAGATGACACATGACAGATTACAGATGACAGATGATAGATAACATATGAAAGATGACAGATGACATATGACATATGACAGATGACCGATTGCAGATGACAGATGACAGACCACAGATGACAGATGACAGGTGACAGATGACGGATGACAGGTGACAGATGACAGATGACAGATGACAGATGATAGATGACAGATGACAGATGACAGATGGCAAATGACAGATGACAAATGACAGATGACAGATGACAAATGACAGATGACAGATGACAGATGACAGATGATATATGACAGATGGCCAATTGGAGATGACAGATAACAGATGACAGATGACAGATGACAGATGACAGATGACACATGACAGATTACAGATGACAGATGATAGATAACATATGAAAGATGACAGATGACATATGACATATGACAGATGACCGATTGCAGATGACAGGTGACAGATGACAGATGACAGATGACAGATGACAGATCACAGATCACAGATGACAGATGACAGATAACAGATGACAGATGAAAAATCACAGATGACAGATGACAGATGACAGACCACAGATGACAGATGACAGATGACAGATGACGGATGACAGGTGACAGATGACAGATGACAGATGACAGATGATAGATGACAGATGACAGATGACAGATGGCAAATGACAGATGACAAATGACAGATGACAGATGACAGATGACAGATGACAGATGACAGATGACAGATGACAGATGGCAGATGACAGATGACAAATGACAGATGACAGATGACAGATGACAAATGACAGATGACAGATGACAGATGACAGATAACAGATGACAGATGACAAATCACAGATGACAGATGACAGATGACAGACCACAGATGACAGATGACAGATGACAGATGACGGATGACAGGGGACAGATGACAGATGACAGATGACAGATGACAGATGACAGATGATAGATGACAGATGACAGATGACAGATGGCAAATGACAGATGACAAATGACAGATGACAGATGACAGATGACAGATGACAGATGACAGATGACAGATCGCAGATGACAGATGACAGATGACAGATTGCAAATGACAGATTACAAATGACAGATGCAAGATGACAGATGACAGATGACACATGACAGATTACAGATGACATATGATAGATGACATATGAAAGATGACAGATGACATATGACATATGACAGATGACCGATTGCAGACGACAAATGACAGGTGACAGATGACAGATGACAGATGACAGATGACAGATCACAGATGACAGATGACAGATGACAGATAACAGATGACAGATGACAAATGACAGAAGACAGATGACAGATGACAGATGACAAATGACAGATGACAGATTACAGATGACAGCTGACAGATGACAGATGACAGATGACAGATGACAGATGACAGATGACAGATGACAGATGACAGATGACAGATGACAGATGACAGGTGACAGATAACAGATGACAGATGACAAAAAGCGGATGACAAATGA
This sequence comes from Condylostylus longicornis, assembly GCF_029603195.1. NCBI lineage: Eukaryota > Metazoa > Arthropoda > Insecta > Diptera > Dolichopodidae > Condylostylus > Condylostylus longicornis. The sequence continues at coordinate 1,224,941 of NW_026578187.1, forward strand.
CACATGACAAATGACAGAAGACAGATGACAGATGACAGATGATAAAAGACAGAAGACAGAAGACAGATGACGGATGACAGATGACAGATGACAGATGACAGATGACAGCTGACAGATGACAGATGACAGATGACAGATTACACATGACAGATTACAGATGACAGATGATAGATGACATATGAAAGATGACAGATGACATATGACATATGACGGATGAACGATTGCAGATGACAGATGACAGGCGACAGATAACAGATGACAAAAAACGGATGACAAATGACACATGACAAATGACAGAAGACAGATGACAGATGACAGATGACAGATGATAAAAGACAGAAGACAGATGACGGATGACAGATGACAGATGACAGATGACAGATGACAGCTGACAGATGACAGATGACAGATGACAGATGATAAAAGACAGAAGACAGAAGACAGATGACGGATGACAGATGACAGATGACAGATGACAGATGACAGCTGACAGATGACAGATGACAGATGACAGATTACACATGACAGATTACAGATGACAGATGTTAGATGACATATGAAAGATGACAGATGACATATGACATATGACGGATGACCGATTGCAGATGACAGATGACAGGCGACAGATAACAGATGACAAAAAACGGATGACAAATGACACATGACAAATGACAGAAGACAGATGACAGATGACAGATGACAGATGATAAAAGACAGAAGACAGATGACGGATGACAGATGACAGATGACAGATGACAGATGACAGCTGACAGATGACAGATGACAGATGACAGATGACAGATGACAGATGACAGATGACAGATGACAGATGACAGATGACAGATGACAGATGACAGATGACAGATGACAGATGACAGATGACAGATGACAGATGACAGATGACAGATGACAGATGACAGATGACAGATGGCATATGACAGATTACACATGAGAGATTACAGATGACAGATGATAGATGACATATGAAAGATGACAGATGACATATGACATATGACGGATGACCGATTGCAGATGACAGATGACAGGTGACAGATAACAGATGACAGATGACAAAAAACGGATGACAAATGACAGAAGACAGATGACAGATGACAGATGATAAAAGACAGAAGACAGATGACGGATGACAGATGACAGATGACAGATGACAGATGCCAGATGACAGATGACATATGACAGATGACAGATGACAGATGCCAGATGACAGATGACATATGACAGAAGACAGATGACAAATGATAGATGAGAGATGACAGATGACAGATGACAGATGACAGATGACAGATGACAGATGACAGATGACAGATGACAGATAACAGATGACAGATGACAGATGACAGATGACAGATGACAGATGACGGATGACAGATGACAGATGACAGATGACGGATGACAGATTACAGATGAGAGATGACAGATGACAGATGAGAGATGACAGATGACAGATGACAGATGACAGACGACGGATGACAGATGACAGATGACAGATGACAGATGACAGATGACAGATGACAGATGACAGATGACAGATGACAGATGACAGATGACAGATGACAGATGACAGATGACGGATGACAGATGACAGATGACAGATGACAGATGACATATGACAGATGACAGATGACAGATGACGGATGACAGATGACAGATGACAGATGACAGATGACAGATGACAGATGACAGATGACAGATGACAGATGACAGATGACAGATGACAGATGACAGATGACAGATGACAGATGACAGATGACAGATGACAGATAACAGATGACAGATGACAGATAACAGATGACAGATGACAGATGACAGATGACAGATGACAGATGACAGATGACAGATGACAGATGACAGATGACAGATGACAGATGACAGATGACAGATGACAGATGACAGATGACAGATGAGAGATGACAGATGACAGATGACAGATGACAGATGACAGATGACAGATGACAGATGACAGATGAAAGATGACAGATGACAGATGACAGATGACAGATGACAGATGACAGATGACAGATGATAGATGACAGATGACAGATGACAGATGGCAAATGACAGATGACAAATGACAGATGACAGATGACAGGTGACAGATGACAGGTGACAGATGACAGATGACAGATGACAGATGTCAGATGACAGATGACAGATGACAGATGACAGATGACAGATGACAGATGTCAGATGACAGATGACAGATGACAGATGACAGATGACAGATGACAGATGACAGATGACAGATGGCATATGACAGATTACACATGACAGATTACAGATGACAGATGATAGATGACATATGAAAGATGACAGATGACATATGACATATGACGGATGACCGATTGCAGATGACAGATGACAGGTGACAGATAACAGATGACAGATGACAAAAAACGGATGACAAATTACACATGACAAATGACAGAAGACAGATGACAGATGACAGATGACAGATGATAAAAGACAGAAGACAGATGACGGATAACAGATGACAGATGACAGATGACAGATGACAAAAAACGGATGACAAATGACACATGACAAATGACAGAAGACAGATGACAGATGACAGATGACAGATGACAGATGACAGATGACAGATGACAGATGACAGATGACAGATGACAGATGACAGATGACAGATGACAGATGACAAATGACAGATGGCATATGACAGATTACAAGTGACAGATTACAGATGACAGATGATAGATGACATATGAAAGATGACAGATGACATATGACATATGACGGATGACCTTTTGCAGATGACAGATGACAGGTGACAGATAACAGATGACAGATGACAAAAAACGGATGACAAATTACAGATGACAAATGACAGAAGACAGATGACAGATGATAGATGATAAAAGACAGAAGACAGATGACGGATGACAGATGACAGATGACAGATGACAGATGCCAGATGACAGATGACATATGACAGATGACAGATGACAGATGACAGATGACGGATGACGGATGACAGATGACAGATGACAGATGACAGATGACAGATGACAGATGACAGATGACAGATGAGAGTGACAGATGACAGATGACAGATGACAGATGACAGATGACAGATGACAGATGACAGATGACAGATGACAGATGACAGATGACGGATGACGGATGACAGATGACAGATGACAGATGACAGATGACAGATGACAGATGACAGATGAGAGTGACAGATGACAGATGACAGATGACAGATGACAGATGACAGATGACAGATGACAGATGACAGATGACAGATGACAGAGGACAGATGACAGATGACAGATGACAGATGACAGATGACAGATGACAGATGACAGATGACAGATGACAGATGACAGATGACAGATGAAGGATGACAGATGACAGATGACAGATGACGGATGACAGATGACAGATGACAGATGACAGATGACAGATGACAGATGACAGATGACAGATGACAGATGACAGATGACAGATGACAGATGACAGATGACAGATGACAGATGACAGATGACAGATGACAGATGACAGATGACAGATGACAGATGACAGATGACAGATGACAGATGACAGATGACAGATGACAGATGACAGATGACAGATGACAGATGACAGATGACAGATGACAGATGACAGATGACAGATGACGGATGACAGATGACAGATGACAGATGACAGATGACAGATGAAAGATGACAGATGACAGATGACAGATGACAGATGACAGATGACAGATGACAGATGACAGATGACAGATGACAAATGACAGATGACAGATGACAGATGACAGATGACAGATGACAGATGACAGATGACAGATGACAGATGACGGATGACAGATGACAGATGACAGCTGACAGATGACAGATAACAGATGACAGATGACAGATGACAGATGACAGATGACAGATGACAGGTGACAGATGACAGATGACAGCTGACAGATGACAGATAACAGATGACAGATGACAGATGACAGATGACAGATGACAGGTGACAGATGACAGATGACAGATGACAGATGACAGATGACAGATGACAGATGACAGATGACAGATGACAGATGACAGATGACAGATGACAGATGACAGATGACAGATGACAGATGACGGATGACAGATGACATATGACAGATGACAGATGGCAAATGACAGATTACAAATGACAGATGAAAGATGACAGATGACACATGACAGATTACAGATGACAGATGATAGATGACATATGAAAGATGACAGATGACAGATGACAGATGACAGATGACAGATGACAGATGACAGATGACAGATGACGGATGACAGATGACAGATGACAGATGACAGATGACAGATGACAGATGACAGATGACAGATGACAGATGACAGATGACAGATGACAGATGACAGATGACAGATGACAGATGACAGATGACAGATGACGGATGACAGATGACAGATGACAGATGACAGATGACAGATGACAGATGACAGATGACAGATGACAGATGACAGATGACAGATGACAGATTACAGATGACAGATGACAGATGACAGATGGCATATGACAGATGACACATGACAGATTACAGATGACAGATGATAGATGACATATGAAAGATGACAAATGGCATATGACATATGACAGGTGACCAATTGCAGATGACAGCTAACAGATGACAGATAACAGATGACAGATGACAAAAGACAGAAGACAAATGACAGATGACAAATGACAGAAGACAGATGAGAGATGACAGATGACAGATGACAGATCACAGATGACAGATGACAGATGACAGATGACAGATAACGGATAACAGATGACAGGTGACAGGTGACAGATAACAGATGAAAGATGACAGATGACAAAAGACAGAAGACAAATGACAGATGACAAATGACAGAAGACAGATGACAGATGACAGATGACAGATGGCAGATGACAGATGACATATGACAGATGACAAATGATAGATGACAGATGACAGATGGCAAATGGCAGATGACAAATAACAGATGAAAGATGACAGATGACATATGACAGATGACAGATGACAGATGACAGATGACAAATGACAGATCAAAGATGACAGATGACAGATGACACATGACAGATTACAGATGACAGATGATAGATGACATATGAAAGATGACAGATGACAGATAACAGATGACAGATGACAGATGACATATGAAGGATGACAAATGACATATGACATATGACAGATGACAAATGATAGATCAAAGATGACAGATGACAGATGACACATGACAGATTACAGATGACAGATGATAGATGACATATGAAAGATGACAGATGACAGATAACAGATGACAGATCACAGATGACAGATGACAGATGACAGATGACAGTTAACGGATGACAGATGACAGGTGACAGATAACAGATGACAGATGACAGATGACAAAAGACAGAAGACAAATGACAGATGACAAATGACAGAAGACAGATGACAGATGACAGATGACAGATGGCAGATGACAGATCACATATGACAGTTAACGGATGACAGATGACAGGTGACAGGTGACAGATAACAGATGACAGATGACAGATGACAAAAGACAGAAGACAAATGACAGATGACAAATGACAGAAGACAGATGACAGATGACAGATGACAGATGGCAGATGACAGATCACATATGACAGATGACAAATGATAGATGACAGATGACAGATGGCAAATGGCAGATGACAAATAACAGATGAAAGATGACAGATGACATATGACAGATGACAGATGACAGATGACAGATGACAGATGACAGATGACAAATGACAGATCAAAGATGACAGATGACAGATGACACATGACAGATTACAGATGACAGATGATAGATGACATATGAAAGATGACAGATGACAGATAACAGATGACAGATCACAGATGACAGATGACAGATGACAGATGACAGTTAACGGATGACAGATGACAGGTGACAGGTGACAGATAACAGATGACAGATGACAGATGACAAAAGACAGAAGACAAATGACAGATGACAAATGACAGAAGACAGATGACAGATGACAGATGACAGATGGCAGATGACAGATCACATATGACAGATGACAAATGATAGATGACAGATGACAGATGGCAAATGGCAGATGACAAATAACAGATGAAAGATGACAGATGACATATGACAGATGACAGATGACAGATGACAGATGACAAATGACAGATCAAAGATGACAGATGACAGATGACACATGACAGATTACAGATGACAAATGATAGATGATATATGAAAGATGACAGATGACAGATAACAGATGACAGATGACAGACGACAAAAGACAGAAGACAGACGACGGGTGACAGATGACAGATGACAGATGACAGATGACAGATGACAGATGACAGATGACAGATGCCAGATGACACATAACATATGACACATGACAGATTACAGATGACAGATGATAGATGACACATGAAAATGACAGATGACTTATGACAGATGACAGATGACAGATGACAGATGACAGATGACAGATGACAGATGACAGATGACAGATGACAGATGACAGATGACAGATGACAGATGACAGATGACAAAAGACAGAAGACAAATGACAGATGACAAATGACAGAAGACAGATGAGAGATGCCAGATGACAGATGACAGATCACAGATCACAGATGGCAGATGACAGATGACAGATGACAGATGACAGATGACAGATGACAGATAACGGATGACAGATGACAGGTGACAGATAACAGATGACAGATGAGAGATGACAGATGACAGATGAAAGATGACAAATGACAGGAGACAGATGACAGATGACAGAAGACAGACGACAGATGACAGATGACAGATGACAGATGACAGATGACAGATGACAGATGACAGATGCCAGATGACAGATGACATATGACAGATGCCAGGTGACAGATGAAATATGACATATGACATATGACAGATGACATATGACAGATGACAGATGATAGATGACACATGACAGGTTACAGATGACAGATGATAGATGACATATGAAAGATGACAGATGACATATGACAGATAACAGATGACAGATGACAGATGATAGATGACATATGAAAGATGACAGATGACATATGACAGATAACAGATGACAGATGACAGATGACAGATGATAGATGACAGATGACAGATGACAGATGACAGATGACAGATGACAGATGACAGATGACAGATTGCAAATGACAGATGACAGATGACAGATGACAGATGGCATATGACAGATGACACATGACAAATTACAGATGACAGATGATAGATGACATATGAAAGATGACAGATGACATATGACAGATGACAGATGATAGATGACAGATGACAGATGACAGATGACAAATGACAGATCAAAGATGACAGATGACAGATGACACATGACAGATTACAGATGACAGATGATAGATGACATATGAAAGATGACAGATGACATATGACATATGACAGATGATCGATTGCAGACGACAAATGACAGGTGACAGATGACAGATGACAGATGACAGATGACAGATGACAGATGACAGATGACAGATCACAGATGACAGATGACAGATGACAGATAACAGATGACAGATGACAGATGACAAATGACAGAAGACAGATGACAGATGACAGATGACAAATGACAGATGACAGATGACAGATGACAGATGACAGACGACAGATGGCATATGACAGATGACACATGACAGATTACAGATGACAGATGATAGATGACATATGAAAGATGACAAATGACATATGACATATGACAGATGACCAATTGCAGATGACAGATGACAGGTGACAGATAACAGATGACAGATGACAGATGACAAAAGACAGAAGACAAATGACAGATGACAAATGACAGAAGACAGATGAGAGATGACAGATGACAGATGACAGATGACAGATCACAGATGACAGATGACAGATGACAGATGACAGATAACGGATGACAGATGACAGGTGACAGATAACAGATGACAGATGACAGATGACAAAAACAGAAGACAAATGACAGATGACAAATGACAGAAGACAGATGACAGATGACAGATGACAGATGGCAGATGACAGATGACATATGACAGATGACAGATGATAGATGACAGATGACAGATGGCAAATGGCAGATGACAAATAACAGATGAAAGGTGACAGATGACATATGACAGATGACAGATGACAGATGACAGATGACAAATGACAGATCAAAGATGACAGATGACAGATGACACATGACAGATTACAGATGACAGATAATAGATGACATATGAAAGATGACAGATGACAGATAACAGATGACAGACGACAAAAGACAGAAGACAGACGACGGGTGACAGATGACAGATGACAGATGACAGATGTCAGATGACAGATGACAGATGCCAGATGACAGATGACATATGACACATGACAGACTACAGATGACAGATGATAGATGACACATGAAAATGACAGATGACTTATGACAGCTGACAGATGACAGATAACAGATGGCAAATGACAGATGACAAATAACAGATGAAAGATGACAGATGACATATGACACATGACAGGTTACAGATGACAGATGATAGATGACATATGAAAGATGACAGATGACATATGACAGATGACAGATGACAGATGACAGATGACAGATGACAGATGACAGATGACAGATGACAGATGACAGATGACAGATGACAGATGACAGATGACAGATGACGGGTGACAGATGACAGATGACAGATGACAGATGACAGATGACAGATGACAGATGACAGATGACAAAAGACAGAAGACAAATGACAGATGACAAATGACAGAAGACAGATGAGAGATGACAGATGACAGATGACAGATCACAGATGACAGATGACAGATGACAGATGACAGATGACAGATAACGGATGACAGATGACAGGTGACAGATCACAGATGACAGATGACAGATGACAAAAACAGAAGACAAATGACAGATGACAAATGACAGAAGACAGATGACAGATGACAGATGACAGATGGCAGATGACAGATGACATATGGCAGATGACAGATGATAGATGACAGATGACAGATGACAGATGACAGATGACAAAAGACAGAAGACAAATGACAGATGACAAATGACAGAAGACAGATGAGAGATGACAGATGACAGATGACAGATCACAGATGACAGATGACAGATGACAGATGACAGATGACAGATAACGGATGACAGATGACAGGTGACAGATAACAGATGACAGATGACAGATGACAAAAACAGAAGACAAATGACAGATGACAAATGACAGAAGACAGATGACAGATGACAGATGACAGATGACAGATGACAGATGACAGATGACAGATTACAGATGACAGATGACAGATGACAGATGGCATATGACAGATGACACATGACAGATTACAGATGACAGATGATAGATGACATATGAAAGATGACAAATGGCATATGACATATGACAGGTGACCAATTGCAGATGACAGCTGACAGATGACAGATAACAGATGACAGATGACAAAAGACAGAAGACAAATGACAGATGACAAATGACAGAAGACAGATGAGAGATGACAGATGACAGATGACAGATGACAGATCACAGATGACAGATGACAGATGACAGATGACAGATAACGGATAACAGATGACAGGTGACAGGTGACAGATAACAGATGAAAGATGACAGATGACAAAAGACAGAAGACAAATGACAGATGACAAATGACAGAAGACAGATGACAGATGACAGATGACAGATGGCAGATGACAGATGACATATGACAGATGACAAATGATAGATGACAGATGACAGATGGCAAATGGCAGATGACAAATAACAGATGAAAGATGACAGATGACATATGACAGATGACAGATGACAGATGACAGATGACAGATGACAAATGACAGATCAAAGATGACAGATGACAGATGACACATGACAGATTACAGATGACAGATGATAGATGACATATGAAAGATGACAGATGACAGATAACAGATGACAGATGACAGACGACAAAAGACAGAAGACAGACGACGGGTGACAGATGACAGATGACAGATGACATATGAAGGATGACAAATGACATATGACATATGACAGATGACAAATGATAGATCAAAGATGACAGATGACAGATGACACATGACAGATTACAGATGACAGATGATAGATGACATATGAAAGATGACAGATGACAGATAACAGATGACAGATCACAGATGACAGATGACAGATGACAGATGACAGTTAACGGATGACAGATGACAGGTGACAGGTGACAGATAACAGATGACAGATGACAGATGACAAAAGACAGAAGACAAATGACAGATGACAAATGACAGAAGACAGATGACAGATGACAGATGACAGATGGCAGATGACAGATCACATATGACAGATGACAAATGATAGATGACAGATGACAGATGGCAAATGGCAGATGACAAATAACAGATGAAAGATGACAGATGACATATGACAGATGACAGATGACAGATGACAGATGACAGATGACAGATGACAAATGACAGATCAAAGATGACAGATGACAGATGACACATGACAGATTACAGATGACAGATGATAGATGACATATGAAAGATGACAGATGACAGATAACAGATGACAGATCACAGATGACAGATGACAGATGACAGATGACAGTTAACGGATGACAGATGACAGGTGACAGGTGACAGATAACAGATGACAGATGACAGATGACAAAAGACAGAAGACAAATGACAGATGACAAATGACAGAAGACAGATGACAGATGACAGATGACAGATGGCAGATGACAGATCACATATGACAGATGACAAATGATAGATGACAGATGACAGATGGCAAATGGCAGATGACAAATAACAGATGAAAGATGACAGATGACATATGACAGATGACAGATGACAGATGACAGATAACAAATGACAGATCAAAGATGACAGATGACAGATGACACATGACAGATTACAGATGACAAATGATAGATGATATATGAAAGATGACAGATGACAGATAACAGATGACAGATGACAGACGACAAAAGACAGAAGACAGACGACGGGTGACAGATGACAGATGACAGATGACAGATGACAGATGACAGATGACAGATGACAGATGCCAGATGACAGATAACATATGACACATGACAGATTACAGATGACAGATGATAGATGACACATGAAAATGACAGATGACTTATGACAGATGACAGATGACAGATGACAGATGACAGATGACAGATGACAGATGACAGATGACAGATGACAGATGACAGATGACAGATGACAGATGACAGATGACAGATGACAAAAGACAGAAGACAAATGACAGATGACAAATGACAGAAGACAGATGAGAGATGACAGATGACAGATGACAGATCACAGATCACAGATGACAGATGACAGATGACAGATGACAGATGACAGATGACAGATGACAGATGACAGATAATGGATGACAGATGACAGGTGACAGATAACAGATGACAGATGAGAGATGACAGATGACAGATGAAAGATGACAAATGACAGGAGACAGATGACAGATGACAGAAGACAGACGACAGATGACAGATGACAGATGACAGATGACAGATGACAGATGACAGATGACAGATGCCAGATGACAGATGACATATGACAGATGCCAGGTGACAGATGAAATATGACATATGACATATGACAGATGACATATGACAGATGACAGATGATAGATGACACATGACAGGTTACAGATGACAGATGATAGATGACATATGAAAGATGACAGATGACATATGACAGATAACAGATGACAGATGACAGATGATAGATGACATATGAAAGATGACAGATGACATATGACAGATAACAGATGACAGATGACAGATGACAGATGATAGATGACAGATGACAGATGACAGATGACAGATGACAGATGACAGATGACAGATGACAGATTGCAAATGACAGATGACAGATGACAGATGACAGATGGCATATGACAGATGACACATGACAAATTACAGATGACAGATGATAGATGACATATGAAAGATGACAGATGACATATGACAGATGACAGATGATAGATGACAGATGACAGATGACAGATGACAAATGACAGATCAAAGATGACAGATGACAGATGACACATGACAGATTACAGATGACAGATGATAGATGACATATGAAAGATGACAGATGACATATGACATATGACAGATGACCGATTGCAGACGACAAATGACAGGTGACAGATGACAGATGACAGATGACAGATGACAGATGACAGATGACAGATGACAGATCACAGATGACAGATGACAGATGACAGATAACAGATGACAGATGACAGATGACAAATGACAGAAGACAGATGACAGATGACAGATGACAAATGACAGATGACAGATGACAGATGACAGATGACAGACGACAGATGGCATATGACAGATGACACATGACAGATTACAGATGACAGATGATAGATGACATATGAAAGATGACAAATGACATATGACATATGACAGATGACCAATTGCAGATGACAAATGACAGGTGACAGATAACAGATGACAGATGACAGATGACAAAAGACAGAAGACAAATGACAGATGATAAATGACAGAAGACAGATGAGAGATGACAGATGACAGATGACAGATGACAGATCACAGATGACAGATGACAGATGACAGATGACAGATAACGGATGACAGATGACAGGTGACAGATAACAGATGACAGATGACAGATGACAAAAACAGAAGACAAATGACAGATGACAAATGACAGAAGACAGATGACAGATGACAGATGACAGATGGCAGATGACAGATGACATATGACAGATGACAGATGATAGATGACAGATGACAGATGGCAAATGGCAGATGACAAATAACAGATGAAAGGTGACAGATGACATATGACAGATGACAGATGACAGATGACAGATGACAAATGACAGATCAAAGATGACAGATGACACATGACAGATTACAGATGACAGATAATAGATGACATATGAAAGATGACAGATGACAGATAACAGATGACAGACGACAAAAGACAGAAGACAGACGACGGGTGACACATGACAGATGACAGATGACAGATGACAGATGACAGATGACAGATGCCAGATGACAGATGACATATGACACATGACAGATTACAGATGACAGATGATAGATGACACATGAAAATGACAGATGACTTATGACAGATGACAGATGACAGATAACAGATGGCAAATGACAGATGACAAATAACAGATGAAAGATGACAGATGACATATGACACATGACAGGTTACAGATGACAGATGATAGATGACATATGAAAGATGACAGATGACATATGACAGATGACAGATGACAGATGACAGATGACAGATGACAGATGACAGATGACAGATGACAGATGACAGATGACAGATGACAGATGACAGATGACAGATGACAGATGACGGGTGACAGATGACAGATGACAGATGACAGATGACAGATGACAGATGACAGATGACAAAAGACAGAAGACAAATGACAGATGACAAATGACAGAAGACAGATGAGAGATGACAGATGACAGATGACAGATCACAGATGACAGATGACAGATGACAGATGACAGATGACAGATAACGGATGACAGATGACAGGTGACAGATAACAGATGACAGATGACAGATGACAAAAACAGAAGACAAATGACAGATGACAAATGACAGAAGACAGATGACAGATGACAGATGACAGATGGCAGATGACAGATGACATATGGCAGATGACAGATGATAGATGACAGATGACAGATGGCAAATGACAGATGACAAATAACAGATGAAAGATGACAGATGACAGATGACACATGACAGGTTACAGATGACAGATGATAGATGACATATGAAAGATGACAGATGACATATGACAGATGACAGATGACAGATGACAGATGACAGATGACAGATGATAGATGACATATGAAAGATGACAGATGACATATGACAGATGACAGATGACAGATGACAGATAACAGATGGCAAATGACAGATGACAAATAACAGATGAAAGATGTCAGATGACAGATGACACATGACAGGTTACAGATGACAGATGATAGATGACATATGAAAGATGACAGATGACATATGACAGATGACAGATGACAGATGACAGATGACAGATGACAGATGACAGACGACAGATGACAGATGACAGATGACAGATGACAGATGACAGATGACAGATGACGGGTGACAGATGACAGATGACAGATGACAGGTGACAGATAACAGATGACAGATGACAGATGACAAAAGACAGAAGACAAATGACAGATGACAAATGACAGAAGACAGATGAGAGATGACAGATGACAGATGACAGATGACAGATGACAGATCACAGATGACAGATGACAGATGACAGATGACAGATGACAGATAACGGATGACAGATGACAGGTGACAGATAACAGATGACAGATGACAGATGACAAAAACAGAAGACAAATGACAGATGACAAATGACAGAAGACAGATGACAGATGACAGATGACAGATGGCAGATGACAGATGACATATGACAGATGACAGATGATAGATGACAGATGACAGATGGCAAATGGCAGATGACAAATAACAGATGAAAGATGACAGATGACAGATGACACATGACAGGTTACAGATGACAGATGATAGATGACATATGAAAGATGACAGATGACATATGACAGATGACAGATGACAGATGACAGATAACAGATGGCAAATGACAGATGACAAATAACAGATGAAAGATGACAGATGACAGATGACACATGACAGGTTACAGATGACAGATGATAGATGACATATGAAAGATGACAGATGACATATGACAGATGACAGATGACAGATGACAGATGACAGATGACAGATGACAAAAGACAGAAGACAGACGACGGGTGACAGATGACAGATGACAGATGACAGATGACAGATGACAGATGACAGATGACAGATGACAGATGCCAGATGACAGATAACATATGACACATGACAGATTACAGATGACAGATGATAGATGACACATGAAAATGACAGATGACTTATGACAGATGACAGATGACAGATGACAGATGACAGATGACAGATGACAGATGACAGATGACAGATGACAGATGACAGATGACAGATGACAGATGACAAAAGACAGAAGACAAATGACAGATGACAAATGACAGAAGACAGATGAGAGATGACAGATGACAGATGACAGATCACAGATCACAGATGACAGATGACAGATGACAGATGACAGATGACAGATGACAGATAACGGATGACAGATGACAGGTGACAGATAACAGATGACAGATGAGAGATGACAGATGACAGATGAAAGATGACAAATGACAGGAGACAGATGACAGATGACAGAAGACAGACGACAGATGACAGATGACAGATGACAGATGACAGATGACAGATGACAGATGACAGATGCCAGATGACAGATGACATATGACAGATGCCAGGTGACAGATGAAATATGACATATGACATATGACAGATGACATATGACAGATGACAGATGATAGATGACACATGACAGGTTACAGATGACAGATGATAGATGACATATGAAAGATGACAGATGACATATGACAGATAACAGATGACAGATGACAGATGATAGATGACATATGAAAGATGACAGATGACATATGACAGATAACAGATGACAGATGACAGATGACAGATGATAGATGACAGATGACAGATGACAGATGACAGATGACAGATGACAGATGACAGATGACAGATTGCAAATGACAGATGACAGATGACAGATGACAGATGGCATATGACAGATGACACATGACAAATTACAGATGACAGATGATAGATGACATATGAAAGATGACAGATGACATATGACAGATGACAGATGATAGATGACAGATGACAGATGACAGATGACAAATGACAGATCAAAGATGACAGATGACAGATGACACATGACAGATTACAGATGACAGATGATAGATGACATATGAAAGATGACAGATGACATATGACATATGACAGATGACCGATTGCAGACGACAAATGACAGGTGACAGATGACAGATGACAGATGACAGATGACAGATGACAGATGACAGATGACAGATGACAGATGACAGATCACAGATGACAGATGACAGATGACAGATAACAGATGACAGATGACAGATGACAAATGACAGAAGACAGATGACAGATGACAGATGACAAATGACAGATGACAGATGACAGATGACAGATGACAGACGACAGATGGCATATGACAGATGACACATGACAGATTACAGATGACAGATGATAGATGACATATGAAAGATGACAAATGACATATGACATATGACAGATGACCAATTGCAGATGACAGATGACAGGTGACAGATAACAGATGACAGATGACAGATGACAAAAGACAGAAGACAAATGACAGATGACAAATGACAGAAGACAGATGAGAGATGACAGATGACAGATGACAGATCACAGATGACAGATGACAGATGACAGATGACAGATAACGGATGACAGATGACAGGTGACAGATAACAGATGACAGATGACAAAAACAGAAGACAAATGACAGATGACAAATGACAGAAGACAGATGACAGATGACAGATGACAGATGGCAGATGACAGATGACATATGACAGATGACAGATGATAGATGACAGATGACAGATGGCAAATGGCAGATGACAAATAACAGATGAAAGGTGACAGATGACATATGACAGATGACAGATGACAGATGACAGATGACAAATGACAGATCAAAGATGACAGATGACAGATGACACATGACAGATTACAGATGACAGATAATAGATGACATATGAAAGATGACAGATGACAGATAACAGATGACAGACGACAAAAGACAGAAGACAGACGACGGGTGACAGATGACAGATGACAGATGACAGATGACAGATGACAGATGACAGATGCCAGATGACAGATGACATATGACACATGACAGATTACAGATGACAGATGATAGATGACACATGAAAATGACAGATGACTTATGACAGATGACAGATGACAGATAACAGATGGCAAATGACAGATGACAAATAACAGATGAAAGATGACAGATGACATATGACACATGACAGGTTACAGATGACAGATGATAGATGACATATGAAAGATGACAGATGACATATGACAGATGACAGATGACAGATGACAGATGACAGATGACAGATGACAGATGACAGATGACAGATGACAGATGACAGATGACAGATGACGGGTGACAGATGACAGATGACAGATGACAGATGACAGATGACAGATGACAGATGACAGATGACAAAAGACAGAAGACAAATGACAGATGACAAATGACAGAAGACAGATGAGAGATGACAGATGACAGATGACAGATCACAGATGACAGATGACAGATGACAGATGACAGATGACAGATAACGGATGACAGATGACAGGTGACAGATAACAGATGACAGATGACAGATGACAAAAACAGAAGACAAATGACAGATGACAAATGACAGAAGACAGATGACAGATGACAGATGACAGATGGCAGATGACAGATGACATATGGCAGATGACAGATGATAGATGACAGATGACAGATGGCAAATGACAGATGACAAATAACAGATGAAAGATGACAGATGACAGATGACACATGACAGGTTACAGATGACAGATGATAGATGACATATGAAAGATGACAGATGACATATGACAGATGACAGATGACAGATGACAGATGACAGATGACAGATGACAGATGATAGATGACATATGAAAGATGACAGATGACATATGACAGATGACAGATGACAGATGACAGATAACAGATGGCAAATGACAGATGACAAATAACAGATGAAAGATGACAGATGACATATGACACATGACAGGTTACAGATGACAGATGATAGATGACATATGAAAGATGACAGATGACATATGACAGATGACAGATGACAGATGACAGATGACAGATGACACATGACAGGTTACAGATGACAGATGATAGATGACATATGAAAGATGACAGATGACATATGACAGATGACAGATGACAGATGACAGATGACAGATGACAGATGACAGATGATAGATGACATATGAAAGATGACAGATGACATATGACAGATGACAGATGACAGATGACAGATAACAGATGGCAAATGACAGATGACAAATAACAGATGAAAGATGACAGATGACATATGACACATGACAGGTTACAGATGACAGATGATAGATGACATATGAAAGATGACAGATGACATATGACAGATGACAGATGACAGATGACAGATGACAGATGACAGATGACAGATGACAGATGACAGATGACAGATGACAGATGACAGATGACGGGTGACAGATGACAGATGACAGATGACAGATGACAGATGACAGATGACAGATGACAGATGACAAAAGACAGAAGACAAATGACAGATGACAAATGACAGAAGACAGATGAGAGATGACAGATGACAGATGACAGATCACAGATGACAGATGACAGATGACAGATGACAGATAACGGATGACAGATGACAGGTGACAGATAACAGATGACAGATGACAGATGACAAAAACAGAAGACAAATGACAGATGACAAATGACAGAAGACAGATGACAGATGACAGATGACAGATGGCAGATGACAGATGACATATGGCAGATGACAGATGATAGATGACAGATGACAGATGGCAAATGACAGATGACAAATAACAGATGAAAGATGACAGATGACAGATGACACATGACAGGTTACAGATGACAGATGATAGATGACATATGAAAGATGACAGATGACATATGACAGATGACAGATGACAGATGACAGATGACAGATGACAGATGACAGATGATAGATGACATATGAAAGATGACAGATGACATATGACAGATGACAGATGACAGATGACAGATAACAGATGGCAAATGACATATGACAGATGACAGATGATAGATGACAGATGACAGATGGCAAATGGCAGATGACAAATAACAGATGAAAGATGACAGATGACAGATGACACATGACAGGTTACAGATGACAGATGATAGATGACATATGAAAGATGACAGATGACATATGACAGATGACAGATGACAGATGACAGATGACAGATGACAGATGACAGACGACAGATGACAGATGACAGATGACAGATGACAGATGACAGATGACAGATGACGGGTGACAGATGACAGATGACAGATGACAGGTGACAGATAACAGATGACAGATGACAGATGACAAAAGACAGAAGACAAATGACAGATGACAAATGACAAGACAGATGAGAGATGACAGATGACAGATGACAGATGACAGATCACAGATGACAGATGACAGATGACAGATGACAGATGACAGATAACGGATGACAGATGACAGGTGACAGATAACAGATGACAGATGACAGATGACAAAAACAGAAGACAAATGACAGATGACAAATGACAGAAGACAGATGACAGATGACAGATGACAGATGGCAGATGACAGATGACATATGACAGATGACAGATGATAGATGACAGATGACAGATGGCAAATGGCAGATGACAAATAACAGATGAAAGATGACAGATGACAGATGACACATGACAGGTTACAGATGACAGATGATAGATGACATATGAAAGATGACAGATGACATATGACAGATGACAGATGACAGATGACAGATAACAGATGGCAAATGACAGATGACAAATAACAGATGAAAGATGACAGATGACAGATGACACATGACAGGTTACAGATGACAGATGATAGATGACATATGAAAGATGACAGATGACATATGACAGATGACAGATGACAGATGACAGATGAGAGATGACAGATGACAGATGACAGATGACAGATGACAGATGACAGATGACAGATGACAGATGACAGATGACAGATGACGGGTGACAGATGACAGATGACAGATGACAGGTGACAGATAACAGATGACAGATGACAGATGACAAAAGACAGAAGACAAATGACAGATGACAAATGACAGAAGACAGATGAGAGATGACAGATGACAGATGACAGATGACAGATCACAGATGACAGATGACAGATGACAGATGACAGATAACGGATGACAGATGACAGGTGACAGATAACAGATGACAGATGACAGATGACAA
The DNA here is from genome assembly GCF_029603195.1 of Condylostylus longicornis. Lineage (NCBI taxonomy): Eukaryota > Metazoa > Arthropoda > Insecta > Diptera > Dolichopodidae > Condylostylus > Condylostylus longicornis. The sequence goes on from NW_026578187.1 coordinate 1,245,168, forward strand.
AAACAGAAGACAAATGACAGATGACAAATGACAGAAGACAGATGACAGATGACAGATGACAGATGGCAGATGACAGATGACATATGACAGATGACAGATGATAGATGACAGATGACAGATGGCAAATGGCAGATGACAAATAACAGATGAAAGGTGACAGATGACATATGACAGATGACAGATGACAGATGAAAGATGACAGATGACAAATGACAGATCAAAGATGACAGATGACAGATGACACATGACAGATTACAGATGACAGATAATAGATGACATATGAAAGATGACAGATGACAGATAACAGATGACAGACGACAAAAGACAGAAGACAGACGACGGGTGACAGATGACAGATGACAGATGAGAGATGACAGATGACAGATGACAGATGACAAAAGACAGAAGAAAGATGACGGTTGACAGATGACAGATGACAGATGACAGATGACAGATGACAGATGACAGATGCCAGATGACAGATGACATATCACAGATGCCAGGTGACAGATGACATATAACATATGACAGATGACAGATGACAGATGACAGATAACAGATGACAGATGACAGAAGACAGATGACAGATGACAGATGACAGATGACAGATGACAGATGACAGATGACAGATGACAGATGACAGATGACAGATGACAGATGACAGATGACAGATGACAGATGACAGATGACAGATGACAAAAGACAGAAGACAGATGACGGGTGACAGATGACAGATGACAGATGACAGATGACAGATGACAGATGACAGATGACAGATGCCAGATGACAGATGACATATCACAGATGCCAGGTGACAGATGACATATAACATATGACAGATGACAGATGACAGATGACAGATGACAGATGACAGATGACAGAAGACAGATGACAGATGACAGATGACAGATGACAGATGACAGATGACAGATGACAGATGACAGATGACAGATGACAGATGACAGATGACAGATAACAGATGGCAAATGACAGATGACAAATAACAGATGAAAGATGACAGATGACAGATGACACATGACAGGTTACAGATGACAGATAATAGATGACATATGAAAGATGACAGATGACATATGACATATAACAGATGACCGATTGCAGACGACAAATGACAGGTGACAGATGACAGATGACAGATGACAGATGACAGATGACAGATGACAGATGACAGATGCCAGATGACATATGACAGATGACAGATGATAGATGACAGATGACAAATGGCAATTGGCAGATGACAAATAACAGATGAAAGATGACAGATGACATATGACAGATGACAGATGACAGATGACAGATGACAAATGAGAGATCAAAGATGACAGATGAAAGATGACACATGACAGATTACAGATGACAGATGATAGATGACATATGAAAGATGACAGATGACATATGACATATAACAGATGACCGATTGCAGACGACAAATGACAGGTGACAGATGACAGATGACAGATGACAGATGGCAGATGACAGATGACAGATGACAGATGACAGATGACAGATGACAGATGACAGATGACAGATGACAGATGACAGATGACAGATGACAGATAACAGATGACAGATGACAAATGACCGAAGACAGATGACAGATGACAGATGACAAATGACAGATCACAGATGACAGATGACAGATGACAGATGACAGATGACAGATGACAGATGACAGATGACAGATGACAGATGACTGATGACAGATGGCATATGACAGACGACACATGACAGATTACAGATGACAGATGATAGATGACATATGAAAGATGACAGATGACATATGACATATGACAGATGACCGATTGCAGATGACAGATGACAGGTGACAGATAACAGATGACAGATGACAGATGACAAAAGACAGAAGACAAATGATAGATGACAAATGACAGAAGACAGATGACAGATGACAGATGACAGATGACAGATCACAGATGACAGGTGACAGATGACAGATGACGGATGACAGATAACAGATGACAGATGGCAAATGACAGAAGACAGATGACAGATGACAGATGACAGATGACAGAGGACAGATGACAGATGACAAATTACAGATGACAGATGACAGATGACAGATGCCAGATGACAGATGACATATGACAGATGCCAGGTGACAGATGAAATATGACATATGACATATGACATATGACAGATGACATATGACAGATGACAGATGATAGATGACAGATGACAGATGGCAAATGACAGATGACAAATAACAGATGAGAGATGACAGATGACAGATGACACATGACAGGTTTCGGATGACAGATGATAGATGATATATGAAAGATGACAGATGACATATGACAGATAACAGATGACAGATGACAGATGACAGATGATAGATGACAGATGACAGATGACAGATGACAGATGACAGATGACAGATGACAGATGACAGATGACAGATGACAGATGACAGATGACAGATGGCAAATGACAGATGACAGATGACAGATGACAGATGACAGATGACAGATGACAGATGACAGATGGCATATGACAGATGACACATGACAAATTACAGATGACAGATGATAGATGACATATGAAAGATGACAGATGACATATGACAGATGACAGATGACAGATGATAGATGACAGATGACAGATGACAGATGACAAATGACGGATCAAAGATGACAGATGACACATGACAGATTACAGATGACAGATGATAGACGACAGATGACAGATGAAAGATGACAAATGACAGGAGACAGATGACAGATGACAGATGACAGAAGACAGACGACAGATGACAGATGACAGATGACAGATGACAGATGCCAGATGACAGATTGCATATGACAGATGCCAGGTGACAGATGAAATATGACATATGACATATGAATTATGACAGATGACATATGACAGATGACAGATGATAGATGACAGATGACAGATGGCAAATGACAGATGACAAATAACAGATGAGAGATGACAGGTGACAGATGACACATGACAGGTTACAGATGACAGATGATAGATGACATATGAAAGATGACAGATGACATATGACAGATAACAGATGACAGATGACAGATGACAGATGACAGATGACAGATGACAGATGACAGATAACAGATGACAGATGACAGATGACAAAAGACAGAAGACAAATGACAGATGACAAATGACAGAAGACAGATGACAGATGACAGATGCCAGATGACAGATGACATATGACAGATGACAGATGATAGATGACAGATGACAGATGGCAAATGGCAGATGACAAATAACAGATGAAAGCTGACAGATGACATATGACAGATGACAGATGACAGATGACAGATGACAGATGACAAATGACAGATCAAAGATGACAGATGACAGATGACACATGACAGATTACAGATGACAGATAATAGATGACATATGAAAGATGACAGATGACAGATAACAGATGACAGACGACAAAAGACAGAAGACAGACGACGGGTGACAGATGACAGATGACAGATGACAGATGACAGATGACAGATGACAGATGACAGATGCCAGATGACAGATGACATATGACACATGACAGATTACAGATGACAGATGATAGATGACACATGAAAATGACAGATGACTTATGACAGATGACAGATGACAGATGACAGATGACAGATGACAGATGACAGATGACAGATGACAAATGACAGATGACAAAAGACAGAAGACAGAGGACGGGTGACAGATGACAGATGACAGATGACAGATGACAGATGACATATCACAGATGCCAGGTGACAGATGACATATAACATATGACAGATGACAGATGACAGATGACAGATGACAGATGACAGATGACAGAAGACAGATGAAAGATGACAGATGACAGATGACAGATGACAGATGACAGATGACAGATGACAGATGACAGATGACAGATGACAGATGACAGATGACTTATGACAGATGACAGATCACAGATGACAGATGACAGATGACAGATAACGGATGACAGATGACAGGTGACAGGTGACAGATAACAGATGAAAGATGACAGATGACAAAAGACAGAAGACAAATGACAGATGACAAATGACAGAAGACAGATGACAGATGACAGATGACAGATGGCAGATGACAGATGACATATGACAGATGACAAATGATAGATGACAGATGACAGATGGCAAATGGCAGATGACAAATAACAGATGAAAGATGACAGATGACATATGACAGATGACAGATGACAGATGACAGATGACAAATGACAGATCAAAGATGACAGATGACACATGACAGATTACAGATGACAGATGATAGATGACATATGAAAGATGACAGATGACAGATAACAGATGACAGATGACAGACGACAAAAGACAGAAGACAGACGGCGGGTGACAGATGACAGATGACAGATGACAAATGACAGATCAAAGATGACAGATGACAGATGACACATGACAGATTACAGATGACAGATGATAGATGACAAATGAAAGATGACAGATGACAGATAACAGATGACAGATCACAGATGACAGATGACAGATGGCAGATGACAGTTAACGGATGACAGATGACAGGTGACATGTGACAGATAACAGATGACAGATGACAGATGACAAAAGACAGAAGACAAATGACAGATGACAAATGACAGAAGACAGATGACAGATGACAGATGACAGATGGCAGATGACAGATGACAAATGACAGATGACAAATGATAGATGACAGATGACAGATGGCAAATGGCAGATGACAAATAACAGATGAAAGATGACAGATGACATATGACAGATGACAGATGACAGATGACAAATGACAGATCAAAGATGACAGATGACACATGACAGATTACAGATGACAAATGATAGATGACATATGAAAGATGACAGATGACAGATAACAGATGACAGATGACAGACGACAAAAGACAGAAGACAGACGACGGGTGACAGATGACAGATGACAGATGACAGATGACAGATGACAGATGACAGATGACAGATGACAGATGCCAGATGACAGATAACATATGACACATGACAGATTACAGATGACAGATGATAGATGACACATGAAAATGACAGATGACTTATGACAGATGACAGATGACAGATGACAGATGACAGATGACAGATGACAGATGACAGATGACAGATGACAGATGACAAAAGACAGAAGACAAATGACAGATGACAAATGACAGAAGACAGATGAGAGATGACAGATGACAGATGACAGATCACAGATGACAGATGACAGATGACTGATGACAGATGACAGATGACAGATGACAGATAACGGATGACAGATGACAGGTGATAGATAACAGATGACAGATGAGAGATGACAGATGACAGATGAAAGATGACAAATGACAGGAGACAGATGACAGATGACAGAAGACAGACGACAGATGACAGATGACAGATGACAGATGACAGATGACAGATGACAGATGACAGATGACAGATGCCAGATGACAGATGACATATGACAGATGCCAGGTGACAGATGAAATATGACATGTGACATATGACAGATGACATATGACAGATGACAGATGATAGATGACACATGACAGGTTACAGATGACAGATGATAGATGACATATGAAAGATGACAGATGACATATGACAGATAACAGATGACAGATGACAGATGATAGATGACATATGAAAGATGACAGATGACATATGACAGATAACAGATGACAGATGACAGATGACAGATGATAGATGACAGATGACAGATGACAGATGACAGATGACAGATGACAGATGACAGATGACAGATGACAGATGACAGATTGCAAATGACAGATGACAGATGACAGATGACAGATGGCATATAACAGATGACACATGACAAATTACAGATGACAGATGATAGATGACATATGAAAGATGACAGATGACATATGACAGATGACAGATGATAGATGACAGATGACAGATGACAGATGACAAATGACAGATCAAAGATGACAGATGACAGATGACACATGACAGATTACAGATGACAGATGATAGATGACATATGAAAGATGACAGATGACATATAACATATGACAGATGACCGATTGCAGACGACAAATGACAGGTGACAGATGACAGATGACAGATGACAGATGACAGATGACAGATGACAGATGACAGATCACAGATGACAGATGACTGATGACAGATAACAGATGACAGATGACAGATGACAAATGACAGAAGACAGATGACAGATGACAGATGACAAATGACAGATGACAGATGACAGATGACAGATGACAGACGACAGATGGCATATGACAGATGACACATGACAGATTACAGATGACAGATGATAGATGACATATGAAAGATGACAAATGACATATGGCATATGACAGATGACCAATTGCAGATGACAGATGACAGGTGACAGATAACAGATGACAGATGACAAAAGACAGAAGACAAATGACAGATGACAAATGACAGAAGACAGATGAGAGATGACAGATGACAGATGACAGATGACAGATCACAGATGACAGATGACAGATGACAGATAACGGATGACAGATGACAGGTGACAGATAACAGATGACAGATGACAGATGACAAAAACAGAAGACAAATGACAGATGACAAATGACAGAAGACAGATGACAGATGACAGATGACAGATGGCAGATGACAGATGACATATGACAGATGACAGATGATAGATGACAGATGACAGATGGCAAATGGCAGATGACAAATAACAGATGAAAGGTGACAGATGACATATGACAGATGACAGATGACAGATGACAGATGACAAATGACAGATCAAAGATGACAGATGACAGATGACACATGACAGATTACAGATGACAGATAATAGATGACATATGAAAGATGACAGATGACAGATAACAGATGACAGACGACAAAAGACAGAAGACAGATGACAGATGCCAGATGACAGATGACATATGACACATGACAGATTACAGATGACAGATGATAGATGACACATGAAAATGACAGATGACTTATGACAGATGACAGATGACAGATGACAGATGACAGATGACAGATGACAGATGACAGATGACAGATGACAAAAGACAGAAGACAGATGACGGGTGACAGATGACAGATGACAGATGACAGATGACAGATGACAGATGACAGATGACAGATGACAGATGCCAGATGACAGATGACATATCACAGATGCCAGGTGACAGATGACATATAACATATGACAGATGACAGATGACAGATGACAGATGACAGATGACAGATAACAGATGACAGAAGACAGATGACAGATGACAGATGACAGATGACAGATGACAGATGACAGATGACAGATGACAGATGACAGATGACAGATGACAGATGACAGATGACAGATGACAGATGACAGATGACAGATGACAGATGACAGATGACAAAAGACAGAAGACAGATGACGGGTGACAGATGACAGATGACAGATGACAGATGACAGATGACAGATGACAGATGACAGATGCCAGATGACAGATGACATATCACAGATGCCAGGTGACAGATGACATATAACATATGACAGATGACAGAAGACAGATGACAGATGACACATGACAGATAACAGATGACAGAAGACAGATGACAGATGACAGATGACAGATGACAGATGACAGATGACAGATGACAGATGACAGATGACAGATGACAGATGACAGATGACAGATGACAGATGCCAGATGACAGATGACATATGACACATGACAGATTACAGATGACAGATGATAGATGACACATGAAAATGACAGATGACTTATGACAGATGACAGATGACAGATGACAGATGACAGATGACAGATGACAGATGACAGATGACAGATGACAAAAGACAGAAGACAGATGACGGGTGACAGATGACAGATGACAGATGACAGATGACAGATGACAGATGACAGATGACAGATGACAGATGCCAGATGACAGATGACATATCACAGATGCCAGGTGACAGATGACATATAACATATGACAGATGACAGATGACAGATGACAGATGACAGATGACAGATAACAGATGACAGAAGACAGATGACAGATGACAGATGACAGATGACAGATGACAGATGACAGATGACAGATGACAGATGACAGATGACAGATGACAGATGACAGATGACAGATGACAGATGACAGATGACAGATGACAGATAACAGATGACAGATGACAGATGACAAAAGACAGAAGACAGATGACGGGTGACAGATGACAGATGACAGATGACAGATGACAGATGACAGATGACAGATGACAGATGCCAGATGACAGATGACATATCACAGATGCCAGGTGACAGATGACATATAACATATGACAGATGACAGATGACAGATGACAGATGACAGATGACAGATGACAGAAGACAGATGACAGATGACAGATGACAGATGACAGATGACAGATGACAGATGACAGATGACAGATGACAAATGACAGATGACAGATGACAGATAACAGATGGCAAATGACAGATGACAAATAACAGATGAAAGATGACAGATGACAGATGACACATGACAGGTTACAGATGACAGATGATAGATGACATATGAAAGATGACAGATGACATATGACAGATGACAGATGACAGATGACAGATGACAGATGACAGATGACAGATGACAGATGACAGATGACAGATGACAGATGACAGATGACAGATGACAGATGACAGATGACAGATGACAGATGACAGATGACAGATGACAGATGACAGATGACAGATGACAGATGACAGATGACAGATGACAGATGACAGATGACAGATGACAGATGACAGATGACAGATGGCAAATGACAGATGACAGATGACAGATGACAGATGACAAAAGACAGAAGACAAATGACAGATGACAAACGACAGAAGACAGATGACAGATGACAGATGACAGATGCCAGATGACAGATGACATATGACAGATGACAGATGACAGATGATAGATGACAGATGACAAATGGCAAATGGCAGATGACAAATAACAGATGAAAGATGACAGATGACATATGACAGATGACAGATGACAGATGACAAATGAGAGATCAAAGATGACAGATGAAAGATGACACATGACAGATTACAGATGACAGATGATAGATGACATATGAAAGATGACAGATGACATATGACATATAACAGATGACCGATTGCAGACGACAAATGACAGGTGACAGATGACAGATGACAGATGACAGATGACAGATGACAGATGACAGATGACAGATGACAGATGACAGATGACAGATGACAGATGACAGATGACAGATGACAGATGACAGATGACAGATGACAGATGACAGATGACAGATAACAGATGACAGATGACAAATGACAGAAGACAGATGACAGATGACAGATGACAGATGACAAATGACAGATCACAGATGACAGATGACAGATGACAGATGACAGATGACAGATGACAGATGACAGATGACAGATGGCATATGACAGACGACACATGACAGATTACAGATGACAGATGATAGATGACATATGAAAGATGACAGATGACATATGACATATGACAGATGACCGATTGCAGATGACAGATGACAGGTGACAGATAACAGATGACAGATGACAGATGACAAAAGACAGAAGACAAATGACAGATGACAAATGACAGAAGACAGATGACAGATGACAGATGACAGATGACAGAAAACAGATGACAGATGACAGATGACAGATGACAGAGGACAGATGACAGATGACAAATTACAGATGACAGATGACAGATGACAGATGCCAGATGACAGATGACATATGACAGATGCCAGGTGACAGATGAAATATGACATATGACATATGACAGATGACATATGACAGATGACAGATGATAGATGACAGATGACAGATGGCAAATGACAGATGACAGATGACAGATGACAGATGACAAAAGACAGAAGACAAATGACAGATGACAAACGACAGAAGACAGATGACAGATGACAGATGACAGATGACAGATGACAGATGACAGATGACAGATGACAGATGACAGATGACAGATGACAGATGACACATGACAAATTACAGATGACAGATGATAGATGACATATGAAAGATGACAGATGACATATGACAGATGACAGATGACAGATGATAGATGACAGATGACAGATGACAGATGACAAATTACAGATGACAGATGACAGATGACAGATGCCAGATGACAGATGACATATGACAGATGCCAGGTGACAGATGAAATATGACATATGACATATGACAGATGACATATGACAGATGACAGATGATAGATGACAGATGACAGATGGCAAATGACAGATGACAGATGACAGATGACAGATGACAAAAGACAGAAGACAAATGACAGATGACAAACGACAGAAGACAGATGACAGATGACAGATGACAGATGACAGATGACAGATGACAGATGACAGATGACAGATGACAGAGGACAGATGACAGATGACAAATTACAGATGACAGATGACAGATGACAGATGCCAGATGACAGATGACATATGACAGATGCCAGGTGACAGATGAAATATGACATATGACATATGACAGATGACATATGACAGATGACAGATGATAGATGACAGATGACAGATGGCAAATGACAGATGACAAATAACAGATGACAGATGACAGATGACAGATGGCAAATGACAGATGACAGATGACAGATGACAGATGACAGATGACAGATGACAGATGACAGATGGCATATGACAGATGACACATGACAAATTACAGATGACAGATGGCATATGACAGATGACACATGACAAATTACAGATGACAGATGATAGATGACATATGAAAGATGACAGATGACATATGACAGATGACAGATGACAGATGATAGATGACAGATGACAGATGACAGATGACAAATGACGGATCAAAGATGACAGATGACACATGACAGATTACAGATGACAGATGATAGACGACAGATGACAGATGAAAGATGACAAATGACAGGAGACAGATGACAGATGACAGATGACAGAAGACAGACGACAGATGACAGATGACAGATGACAGATGACAGATGACAGATGACAGATGCCAGATGACAGATGACAGATGACAGATGACAGATGACAGATGACAGATGACAGATGACAGATGACAGATGACAGATGACAGATGACAGATGACAGATGACAGATGACAGATGACAGATGACAGATGACAGATGACAGATGACAGATGACAGATGACAGATGACAGATGACAGATGGCAAATGACAGATGACAGATGACAGATGACAGATGACAAAAGACAGAAGACAAATGACAGATGACAAACGACAGAAGACAGATGACAGATGACAGATGACAGATGACAGATGACAGATGACAGATGACAGATGACAGATGACAGATGACAGATGACAGATGACAGATGACAGATGACAGATGACAGATGGCAAATGACAGATGACAGATGACAGATGACAGATGACAAAAGACAGAAGACAAATGACAGATGACAAACGACAGAAGACAGATGACAGATGACAGATGACAGATGACACATGACAGGTTTCAGATGACAGATGATAGATGACATATGAAAGATGACAGATGACATATGACAGATAACAGATGACAGATGACAGATGACAGATGATAGATGACAGATGACAGATGACAGATGACAGATGACAGATGACAGATGACAGATGACAGATGACAGATGGCAAATGACAGATGACAGATGACAGATGACAGATGACAGATGACAGATGACAGATGACAGATGGCATATGACAGATGACACATGACAAATTACAGATGACAGATGATAGATGACATATGAAAGATGACAGATGACATATGACAGATGACAGATGACAGATGATAGATGACAGATGACAGATGACAGATGACAAATGACGGATCAAAGATGACAGATGACACATGACAGATTACAGATGACAGATGATAGACGACAGATGACAGATGAAAGATGACAAATGACAGGAGACAGATGACAGATGACAGATGACAGAAGACAGACGACAGATGACAGATGACAGATGACAGATGACAGATGACAGATGACAGATGCCAGATGACAGATGACATATGACAGACGCCAGGTGACAGATGAAATATGACATATGACATATGATATATGACAGATGACATATGACAGATGACAGATGATAGATGACAGATAACAGATGACGGATGACAGATGACAAAAGACAGAAGACGAATGACAGATGACAAATGACAGAAGACAGATGACAGATGACAGATGGCAGATGACAAATGACAAATAACAGATGAGAGATGACAGGTGACAGATGACACATGACAGGTTACAGATGACAGATGATAGATGATATATGAAAGATGACAGATGACATATGACAGATAACAGATGACAGATGACAGATGATAGATGACAGATGACAGATGACAGATGACAGATGACAGATGACAGATAACAGATGACAGATGACAGATGACAAAAGACAGAAGACAAATGACAGATGACAAATGACAGAAGACAGATGACAGATGACAGATGGCAGATGACAGATGACATATGACAGATGACAGATGATAGATGACAGATGACAGATGGCAAATGGCAGATGACAAATAACAGATGAAAGGTGACAGATGACATATGACAGATGACAGATGACAGATGACAGATGACAAATGACAGATCAAAGATGACAGATGACAGATGACACATGACAGATTACAGATGACAGATAATAGATGACATATGAAAGATGACAGATGACAGATAACAGATGACAGACGACAAAAGACAGAAGACAGACGACGGGTGACAGATGACAGATGACAGATGACAGATGACAGATGACAGATGACAGATGACAGATGCCAGATGACAGATGACATATGACACATGACAGATTACAGATGACAGATGACAGATGACAGATGACAGATGACAAAAGACAGAAGACAGAGGACGGGTGACAGATGACAGATGACAGATGACAGATGACAGATGACAGATGACAGATGCCAGATGACAGATGACATATCACAGATGCCAGGTGACAGATGACATATAACAAATGACAGATGACAGATGACAGATGACAGATGACAGATGACAGAAGACAGATGACAGATGACAGATGACAGATGACAGATGACAGATGACAGATGACAGATGACAGATGACAGATGACAGATGACAGATGACAGATGACAGATGACAGATGACAGATGACAGATGACAGATGACAGATGACAGATGACAAAAGACAGAAGACAGATGACGGGTGACAGATGACAGATGACAGATGACAGATGACAGATGACAGATGACAGATGACAGATGCCAGATGACAGATGACATATCACAGATGCCAGGTGACAGATGACATATAACATATGACAGATGACAGATGACAGATGACAGATGACAGATGACAGATGACAGATGACAGAAGACAGATGACAGATGACAGATGACAGATGACAGATGACAGATGACAGATGACAGATGATAGATGACAGATGACATATCACAGATGCCAGGTGACAGATGACATATAACATATGACAGATGACAGATGACAGATGACAGATGACAGATGACAGATGACAGAAGACAGATGACAGATGACAGATGACAGATGACAGATGACAGATGACAGATGACAGATGACAGATGACAGATGACAGATGCCAGATGACAGATGACATATCACAGATGACAGGTGACAGATGACAGATGACAGATGACAGATGACAGAAGACAGATGACAGATGACAGATGACAGATGACAGATGACAGATGACAGATGACAGATGACAGATGACAGATGACAGATGACAGATGACAAAAGACAGAAGACAGAGGACGGGTGACAGATGACAGATGACGGGTGACGGGTGACGGGTGACGGGTGACAGATGACAGATGACAGATGGCAGATGACAGATGACAGATGACAGATGACAGATGACAGATGACAGATGCCAGATGACAGATCACATATCACAGATGCCAGGTGACAGATGACAGAAGACAGATGACAGATGACAGATGACAGATGACAGATGACAGATGACAGATGACAGATGACAGATGACAGATGACAGATGACAGATGACAGATGACAGATGACAGATGACAGATGACAGATGACAGATGACAGATGACAGATGACAGATGCCAGATGACAGATGACATATCACAGATGACAGATGACAGATGACAGATGACAGAAGACAGATGACAGATGACAGATGACAGATGACAGATGACAGATGACACATGACAGATGACAGATGACAGATGACAGATGACAGATGACAGATGACAGATGACAGATGACAGATGACAGATGACAGATGACAGATGACAGATGACAGATGACAGATGACAGATGACAGATGACAGATGACAGATGACAGATGACAGATGACAGATGACAGATGCCAGATGACAGATGACATATCACAGATGCCAGGTGACAGATGACATATAACATATGACAGATGACAGATGACAGATGACAGATGACAGATGACAGATGACAGATGACAGATGACAGATGCCAGATGACAGATGACATATCACAGATGCCAGGTGACAGATGACATATAACATATGACAGATGACAGATGACAGATGACAGATGACAGATGACAGATGACAGATGACAGAAGACAGATGACAGATGACAGATGACAGATGACAGATGACAGATGACAGATGACAGATGACAGATGACAGATGACAGATGACAGATGACAGATGACAGATGACAAAAGACAGAAGACAGAGGACGGGTGACAGATGACAGATGACGGGTGACGGGTGACGGGTGACGGGTGACAGATGACAGATGACAGATGACAGATGACAGATGACAGATGACAGATGACAGATGACATATCACAGATGCCAGGTGACAGATGACAGAAGACAGATGACAGATGACAGATGACAGATGACAGATGACAGATGACAGATGACAGATGACAGATGACAGATGACAGATGACAGATGACAGATGACAGATGACAGATGACAGATGACATATAACATATGACAGATGACAGATGACAGATGACAGATGACAGATGACAGATGACAGAAGACAGATGACAGATGACAGATGACAGATGACAGATGACAGATGACAGATGACAGAAGACAGATGACAGATGACAGATGACAGATGACAGATGACATATCACAGATGCCAGGTGACAGATGACAGAAGACAGATGACAGATGACAGATGACAGGTGACAGATGACAGAAGACAGATGACAGATGACAGATGACAGATGACAGATGACAGATGACAGATGACAGATGACAGATGACAGATGACAGATGACAGATGACAAATGACAGATGACATATAACATATGACAGATGACAGATGACAGATGACAGGTGACAGATGACAGATGACAGATGACAGATGACAGATGACAGATGACAGATGACAGATGACAGATGACAGATGACAGATGACAGATGACAGATGACAGATGACAGATGACAGATGACATATCACAGATGCCAGGTGACAGATGACATATAACATATGACAGATGACAGATGACAGATGACAGATGACAGATGACAGATGACAGAAGACAGATGACAGATGACAGATGACAGATGACACATGAAAATGACAGATGACTTATGACAGATGACAGATGACAGATGACAGATGACAGATGACAGATGACAGATGACAGATGACAGATGACAGATGACAAAAGACAGAAGACAGAGGACGGGTGACAGATGACAGATGACAGATGACAGATGACAGATGACAGATGACAGATGCCAGATGACAGATGACATATCACAGATGCCAGGTGACAGATGACATATAACATATGACAGATGACAGATGACAGATGACAGATGACAGATGACAGATGACAGATGACAGATGACAGAAGACAGATGACAGATGACAGATGACAGATGACAGATGACAGAAGACAGATGACAGATGACAGATGACAGATGACACATGAAAATGACAGATGACTTATGACAGATGACAGATGACAGATGACAGATGACAGATGACAGATGACAGATGACAGATGACAGATGACAGATGACAGATGACAGATGACAGATGACAGATGACAAAAGACAGAAGACAGATGACGGGTGACAGATGACAGATGACAGATGACAGATGACAGATGACAGATGACAGATGACAGATGACAGATGACAGATGACAGATGACAGAAGACAGATGACAGATGACAGATGACAGATGACAGATGACAGATGACAGATGACAGATGACAGATGACAGATGACAGATGACAGATGACAGATGACAGATGACAGATGACAGATGACAGATGACAGATGACAGATGACAGACGACAGATGACAAATGGCAAATGGCAGATGACAAATAACAGATGACAGATGACAGATGACAGATGACAAAAGACAGAAGACAAATGACAGATGACAAATGACAGAAGACAGATGACAGATGACAGATGACAGATGACAGATGACAGATGATAGATGACAGATGACAAATGGCAAATGGCAGATGACAAATAACAGATGAAAGATGACTGATGACATATGACAGATGACAGATGACAGATGACAGATGACAAATGAGAGATCAAAGATGACAGATGAAAGATGACACATGACAGATTACAGATGACAGATGATAGATGACATATGAAAGATGACAGATGACATATGACATATAACAGATGACCGATTGCAGACGACAAATGACAGGTGACAGATGACAGATGACAGATGACAGATGACAGATGACAGATGACAGATGACAGATGACAGATGACAGATGACAGATGACAGATGACAGATGACAGATGACAGATGACAGATGACAGATGACAGATGACAGATGACAGATGACAGATGACAGATGACAGATGACAGATGACAAAAGACAGAAGACAGATGACGGGTGACAGATGACAGATGACAGATGACAGATGACAGATGACAAAAGACAGAAGACAGATGACGGGTGACAGATGACAGATGACAGATGACAGATGACAGATGACAGATGACAGATGACAGATGACAGATGACAGATGACAGATGGCAGATGACAGATGACATATCACAGATGCTAGGTGACAGATGACATATAACATATGACAGATGACAGATGACAGATGACAGATGACAGATGACAGATGACAGATGACAGATGACAGATGACAGATGACAGATGACAGATGACAGAAGACAGATGACAGATGACAGATGACAGATGACACATGAAAATGACAGATGACTTATGACAGATGACAGATGACAGATGACAGATGACAGATGACAGATGACAGTTGACAGATGACAGATGACAGATGACAGATGACAGATGACAGATGACAGATGACAGATGACAGATGACAGATGACAGATGACAGATGACAGATGACAGATGACAGATGACAAAAGACAGAAGACAGATGACGGGTGACAGATGACAGATGACAGATGACAGATGACAGATGACAGATGACAGATGACAGATGCCAGATGACAGATGACATATCACAGATGCCAGGTGACAGATGACATATAACATATGACAGATGACAGATGACAGATGACAGATGACAGATGACAGATGACAGATGACAGAAGACAGATGACAGATGACAGATGACAGATAACAGATGACAGATGACAGATGACAGATGACAGATGACAGATGACAAAAGACAGAAGACAGATGACGGGTGACAGATGACAGATGACAGATGACAGATGACAGATGACAGATGACAGATGACAGATGACAAAAGACAGAAGACAGATGACGGGTGACAGATGACAGATGACAGATGACACATGAAAATGACAGATGACTTATGACAGATGACAGATGACAGATGACAGATGACAGAAGACAGATGACAGATGACAGATGACAGATGACACATGAAAATGACAGATGACTTATGACAGATGACAGATGACAGATGACAGATGACAGATGACAGATGACAGATGACAGATGACAGATGACAGATGCCAGATGACAGATGACAGATGACAAAAGACAGAAGACAGATGACGGGTGACAGATGACAGATGACAGATGACAGATGACAGATGACAGATGACAGATGACAGATGACAGATGCCAGATGACAGATGACATATCACAGATGCCAGGTGACAGATGACATATAACATATGACAGATGACAGATGACAGATGACAGATGACAGATGACAGATGACAGATGACAGAAGACAGAAGACAGATGACAGATGACAGATGACAGATGACAGATGACAGATGACAGATGACAGATGACAGATGACAGATGACAGATGACAGATGACAGATGACAGATAACAGATGGCAAATGACAGATGACAAATAACAGATGAAAGATGACAGATGACAGATGACACATGACAGGTTACAGATGACAGATGATAGATGACATATGAAAGATGACAGATGACATATGACAGATGACAGATGACAGATGACAGATGACAGATGACAGATGACAGATGACAGATGACAGATGACAGATGACAGATGACAGATGACAGATGACAGATGACAGATGACAGATGACAAATGACAGATCACAGATGACAGATGACAGATAACAGATGACAGATGACAGATGACAGATGACAGATGACAGATGACAGATGACGGATGACAGATAACAGATGACAGATGACAAATGACAGAAGACAGATGACAGATGACAGATGACATATGAAAGATGACAGATGACATATGACATATAACAGATGACCGATTGCAGACGACAAATGACAGGTGACAGATGACAGATGACAGATGACAGATGACAGATGACAGATGACAGATGACAGATGACAGATGACAGATGACAGATGACAGATGACAGATGACAGATGACAGATGACAGATGACAGATGACAGATGACAGATGACAGATGACAGATGACAGATAACAGATAACAGATGACAAATGACAGAAGACAGATGACAGATGACAGATGACAAATGACAGATCACAGATGACAGATGACAGATGACAGATGACAGATGACAGATGACAGATGACAGATGACAGATGACAGATGACAGATGACAGATGACAGATGACAGATGACAGATGACGGATGACAGATAACAGATGACAGATGACAAATGACAGAAGACAGATGACAGATGGCATATGACAGACGACACATGACAGATTACAGATGACAGATGATAGATGACATATGAAAGATGACAGATGACATATGACATATGACAGATGACCGATTGCAGATGACAGATGACAGGTGACAGATAACAGATGACAGATGACAGATGACAAAAGACAGAAGACAAATGACAGATGGCAAATGACAGAAGACAGATGACAGATGACAGATGACAGATCACAGATGACAGGTGACAGATGACAGATGACGGATGACAGATAACAGATGACAGATGACAAATGACAGAAGACAGATGACAGATGACAGATGACAGAGGACAGATGACAGATGACAAATTACAGATGACAGATGACAGATGACAGATGCCAGATGACAGATGACATATGACAGATGCCAGGTGACAGATGAAATATGACATATGACATATGACAGATGACATATGACAGATGACAGATGATAGATGACAGATGACAGATGGCAAATGACAGATGACAAATAACAGATGAGAGATGACAGATGACACATGACAGGTTTCAGATGACAGATGATAAATGACATATGAAAGATGACAGATGACATATGACAGATAACAGATGACAGATGACAGATGACAGATGACAGATGATAGATGACAGATGACAGATGACAGATGACAGATGACAGATGACAGATGACAGATGACAGATGACAGATGGCAAATGACAGATGACAGATGACAGATGACAGATGACAGATGACAGATGACAGATGACAGTTGGCATATGACAGATGACACATGACAAATTACAGATGACAGATGATAGATGACATATGAAAGATGACAGATGACATATGACAGATGACAGATGACAGATGATAGATGACAGATGACAGATGACAGATGACAAATGACGGATCAAAGATGACAGATGACACATGACAGATTACAGATGACAGATGATAGACGACAGATGACAGATGAAAGATGACAAATGACAGGAGACAGATGACAGATGACAGATGACAGAAGACAGACGACAGATGACAGATGATAGATGACAGATGACAGATGACAGATGACAGATGCCAGATGACAGATGACATATGACAGATGCCAGGTGACAGATGAAATATGACATATGACATATGACAGATGACATATGACAGATGACAGATGATAGATGACAGATGACAGATGGCAAATGACAGATGACAAATAACAGATGAGAGATGACAGATGACAGATGACACATGACAGGTTACAGATGACAGATGATAGATGACATATGAAAGATGACAGATGACATATGACAGATAACAGATGACAGATGACAGATGATAGATGACAGATGACAGATGACAGATGACAGATAACAGATGACAGATGACAGATGACAGATGACAGATGACAGATGGCAAATGACAGATGACAGATGACAGATGACAGATGACAGATGACAGATGACAGATGGCATATGACAGATGACACATAACAAATTACAGATGACAGATGATAGATGACATATGAAAGATGACAGATGACATATGAGAGATAACAGATGACAGATGACAGATGATAGATGACAGATGACAGATGACAGATGACAGATGACAGATGACAGATGACAGATGACAGATGACAGATGGCAAATGACAGATGACAGATGACAGATGACAGATGACAGATGACAGATGACAGATGACAGATGACAGATGACAGATGACAGATGGCATATGACAGATGACACATGACAAATTACAGATGACAGATGATAGATGACATATGAAAGATGACAGATGACATATGACAGATGACAGATGATAGATGACAGATGACAGATGACAGATGACAAATGACAGATCAAAGATGACAGATGACAGATGACACATGACAGATTACAGATGACAGATGATAGATGACATATGAAAGATGACAGATGACATATGACATATGACAGATGACCGATTGCAGACGACAAATGACAGGTGACAGATTACAGATGACAGATGACAGATGACAGATGACAGATGACAGATGACAGATGACAGATGACAGATGACAGATGACAGATGACAGATGACAGATCACAGATGACAGATGACAGATGACAGATAACAGATGACAGATGACAAATGACAGAAGACAGATGACAGATGACAGATGACAAATGACAGATGACAGATGACAGATGACAGATGACAGATGACAGATGACAGACGACAGATGGCATATGACAGATGACACATGACAGATTACAGATGACAGATGATAGATGACATATGAAAGATGACAAATGACATATGACAGATGACCAATTGCAGATGACAGATGACAGGTGACAGATAACAGATGACAGATGACAGATGACAAAAGACAGAAGACAAATGACAGATGACAAATGACAGAAGACAGATGAGAGATGACAGATGACAGATGACAGATGACAGATCACAGATGACAGATGACAGATGACAGATGACAGATGACAGATGACAGATGACAGATGACAGATGACAGATAACGGATGACAGATGACAGGTGACAGATAACAGATGACAGATGACAGATGACAAATGACAGATCAAAGATGACAGATGACACATGACAGATTACAGATGACAGATGATAGACGACAGATGACAGATGAAAGATGACAAATGACAGGAGACAGATGACAGATGACAGATGACAGATGACAGAAGACAGACGACAGATGACAGATGACAGATGACAGATGACAGATGACAGATGACAGATGCCAGATGACATATGACAGATGCCAGGTGACAGATGAAATATGACATATGACATATGACATATGACAGATGACATATGACAGATGACAGATGATAGATGACAGATGACAGATGGCAAATGACAGATGACAAATAACAGATGAGAGATGACAGATGACAGATGACACATGACAGGTTACAGATGACAGATGATAGATGACATATGAAAGATGACAGATGACATATGACAGATAACAGATGACAGATGACAGATGATAGATGACAGATGACAGATGACAGATGACAGATGACAGATAACAGATGACAGATGACAGATGACAGATGACAGATGACAGATGGCAAATGACAGATGACAGATGACAGATGACAGATGACAGATGACAGATGACAGATGACAGATGGCATATGACAGATGACACATGACAAATTACAGATGACAGTTGATAGATGACATATGAAAGATGACAGATGACATATGACAGATAACAGATGACAGATGACAGATGATAGATGACAGATGACAGATGACAGATGACAGATGACAGATGACAGATGACAGATGACAGATGACAGATGACAGATGACAGATGACAGATGACAGATGGCAAATGACAGATGACAGATGACAGATGACAGATGACAGATGACAGATGACAGATGACAGATGGCATATGACAGATGACACATGACAAATTACACATGACAGATGATTGATGACATATGAAAGATGACAGATGACATATGACAGATGACAGATGATAGATGACAGATGACAGATGACAAATGACAGATCAAAGATGACAGATGACAGATGACACATGACAGATTACAGATGACAGATGATAGATGACATATGAAAGATGACAGATGACATATGACATATGACAGATGACCGATTGCAGACGACAAATGACAGGTGACAGATGACAGATGACAGATGACAGATGAAAGATGACAGATGACAGATGACAGATGACAGATGACAGATGACAGATGACAGATGACAGATGACAGATGACAGATCACAGATGACAGATGACAGATAACAGATGACAGATGACAAATGACAGAAGACAGATGACAGATGACAGATGACAAATGACAGATGACAGATGACAGATGACAGATGACAGACGACAGATGGCATATGACAGATGACACATGACAGATTACAGATGACAGATGATAGATGACATATGAAAGATGACAAATGTCATATGACATATGACAGATGACCAATTGCAGATAACAGATGACAGGTGACAGATAACAGATGACAGATGACAGATGACAAAAGACAGAAGACAAATGACAGATGACAAATGACAGAAGACAGATGAGAGATGACAGATGACAGATGACAGATGACAGATCACAGATGACAGATGACAGATGACAGATGACAGATGACAGATGACAGATGACAGATAACGGATGACAGATAACAGATGACAGATGACAGATGACAAAAGACAGAAGACAAATGACAGATGACAAATTACAGAAGACAGATGACAGATGACAAATAACAGATGAAAGGTGACAGATGAAAGGTGACAGATGACATATGACAGATGACAGATGACAGATGACAGATGACAAATGACAGATCAAAGATGACAGATGACAGATGACAGATGGCAGATGACAGATGACATATGACAGATGACAGATGATAGATGACAGATGACAGATGGCAAATGGCAGATGACAAATAACAGATGAAAGGTGACAGATGACATATGAAAGATGACAGATGACAGATAACAGATGACAGATGACAGACGACAAAAGACAGAAGACAGACGACGGGTGACAGATGACAGATGACAGATGACAGATGACAGATGACAGATGACAGATGACAGATGACAGATGCCAGATGACAGATGACATATGAAAGATGACAGATGACATATGACATATGACAGATGACCGATTGCAGACGACAAATGACAGGTGACAGATGACAGATGACAGATGACAGATGACAGATGACAGATGACAGATGACAGATGACAGATGACAGATGACACATGACAGATGACAGATGACAGATGACAGATGACAGATGACAGATCACAGATGACAGATGACAGATAACAGATGACAGATGACAAATGACAGAAGACAGATGACAGATGACAGATGACAAATGACAGATGACAGATGACAGATGACAGATGACAGACGACAGATGGCATATGACAGATGACACATGACAGATGACAGATGACAGATGACAGATGACAAATGACGGATCAAAGATGACAGATGACACATGACAGATTACAGATGACAGATGATAGACGACAGATGACAGATGAAAGATGACAAATGACAGGAGACAGATGACAGATGACAGATGACAGAAGACAGACGACAGATGACAGATGATAGATGACAGATGACAGATGACAGATGACAGATGCCAGATGACAGATGACATATGACAGATGCCAGGTGACAGATGAAATATGACATATGACATATGACATATGACAGATGACATATGACAGATGACAGATGATAGATGACAGATGACAGATGGCAAATGACAGATGACAAATAACAGATGAGAGATGACAGATGACAGATGACACATGACAGGTTACAGATGACAGATGATAGATGACATATGAAAGATGACAGATGACATATGACAGATAACAGATGACAGATGACAGATGATAGATGACAGATGACAGATGACAGATGACAGATAACAGATGACAGATGACAGATGACAGATGACAGATGACAGATGGCAAATGACAGATGACAGATGACAGATGACAGATGACAGATGACAGATGACAGATGGCATATGACAGATGACACATGACAAATTACAGATGACAGATGATAGATGACATATGAAAGATGACAGATGACATATGAGAGATAACAGATGACAGATGACAGATGATAGATGACAGATGACAGATGACAGATGACAGATGACAGATGACAGATGACAGATGACAGATGACAGATGGCAAATGACAGATGACAGATGACAGATGACAGATGACAGATGACAGATGACAGATGACAGATGACAGATGACAGATGACAGATGACAGATGGCATATGACAGATGACACATGACAAATTACAGATGACAGATGATAGATGACATATGAAAGATGACAGATGACATATGACAGATGACAGATGATAGATGACAGATGACAGATGACAGATGACAAATGACAGATCAAAGATGACAGATGACAGATGACACATGACAGATTACAGATGACAGATGATAGATGACATATGAAAGATGACAGATGACATATGACATATGACAGATGACCGATTGCAGACGACAAATGACAGGTGACAGATTACAGATGACAGATGACAGATGACAGATGACAGATGACAGATGACAGATGACAGATGACAGATCACAGATGACAGATGACAGATGACAGATAACAGATGACAGATGACAAATGACAGAAGACAGATGACAGATGACAGATGACAAATGACAGATGACAGATGACAGATGACAGATGACAGATGACAGATGACAGACGACAGATGGCATATGACAGATGACACATGACAGATTACAGATGACAGATGATAGATGACATATGAAAGATGACAAATGACATATGACAGATGACCAATTGCAGATGACAGATGACAGGTGACAGATAACAGATGACAGATGACAGATGACAAAAGACAGAAGACAAATGACAGATGACAAATGACAGATGACAGATAACGGATGACAGATGACAGGTGACAGATAACAGATGACAGATGACAGATGACAAATGACAGATCAAAGATGACAGATGACACATGACAGATTACAGATGACAGATGATAGACGACAGATGACAGATGAAAGATGACAAATGACAGGAGACAGATGACAGATGACAGATGACAGAAGACAGACGACAGATGACAGATGACAGATGACAGATGACAGATGACAGATGACAGATGACAGATGCCAGATGACAGATGACATATGACAGATGCCAGGTGACAGATGAAATATGACATATGACATATGACATATGACAGATGACATATGACAGATGACAGATGATAGATGACAGATGACAGATGGCAAATGACAGATGACAAATAACAGATGAGAGATGACAGATGACAGATGACACATGACAGGTTACAGATGACAGATGATAGATGACATATGAAAGATGACAGATGACATATGACAGATAACAAATGACAGATGACAGATGATAGATGACAGATGACAGATGACAGATGACAGATGACAGATAACAGATGACAGATGACAGATGACAGATGACAGATGACAGATGGCAAATGACAGATGACAGATGACAGATGACAGATGACAGATGACAGATGACAGATGACAGATGACAGATGGCATATGACAGATGACACATGACAAATTACAGATGACAGTTGATAGATGACATATGAAAGATGACAGATGACATATGACAGATAACAGATGACAGATGACAGATGATAGATGACAGATGACAGATGACAGATGACAGATGACAGATGACAGATGACAGATGACAGATGACAGATGACAGATGACAGATGACAGATGACAGATGGCAAATGACAGATGACAGATGACAGATGACAGATGACAGATGACAGATGACAGATGACAGATGACAGATGGCATATGACAGATGACACATGACAAATTACACATGACAGATGATAGATGACATATGAAAGATGACAGATGACATATGACAGATGACAGATGATAGATGACAGATGACAGATGACAGATGACAAATGACAGATCAAAGATGACAGATGACAGATGACACATGACAGATTACAGATGACAGATGATAGATGACATATGAAAGATGACAGATGACATATGACATATGACAGATGACCGATTGCAGACGACAAATGACAGGTGACAGATGACAGATGACAGATGACAGATGACAGATGACAGATGACAGATGACAGATGACAGATGACAGATGACAGATGACAGATGACAGATGACAGATCACAGATGACAGATGACAGATAACAGATGACAGATGACAAATGACAGAAGACAGATGACAGATGACAGATGACAAATGACAGATGACAGATGACAGATGACAGACGACAGATGGCATATGACAGATGACACATGACAGATTACAGATGACAGATGATAGATGACATATGAAAGATGACAAATGTCATATGACATATGACAGATGACCAATTGCAGATAACAGATGACAGGTGACAGATAACAGATGACAGATGACAGATGACAAAAGACAGAAGACAAATGACAGATGACAAATGACAGAAGACAGATGAGAGATGACAGATGACAGATGACAGATGACAGATCACAGATGACAGATGACAGATGACAGATGACAGATGACAGATGACAGATGACAGATAACGGATGACAGATAACAGATGACAGATGACAGATGACAAAAGACAGAAGACAAATGACAGATGACAAATTACAGAAGACAGATGACAGATGACAAATAACAGATGAAAGGTGACAGATGAAAGGTGACAGATGACATATGACAGATGACAGATGACAGATGACAGATGACAAATGACAGATCAAAGATGACAGATGACAGATGACAGATGGCAGATGACAGATGACATATGACAGATGACAGATGATAGATGACAGATGACAGATGGCAAATGGCAGATGACAAATAACAGATGAAAGGTGACAGATGACATATGAAAGATGACAGATGACAGATAACAGATGACAGATGACAGACGACAAAAGACAGAAGACAGACGACGGGTGACAGATGACAGATGACAGATGCCAGATGACAGATGACATATGACACATGACAGATTACAGATGACAGATGATAGATGACACATGAAAATGACAGATGACTTATGACAGATGACAGATGACAAATGACAGATGACAGATGACAGATGACAGATGACAGATGACAAAAACAGAAGACAGATGACGGGTGACAGATGACAGATGACAGATGACAGATGACAGATGACAGATGCCAGATGACAGATGACATATCACAGATGCCAGGTGACAGATGACATATAACATATGACAGATGACAGATGACAGATAACAGATGACAGATGACAGATGACAGAAGACAGATGACAGATGACAGATGACAGATGACAGATGACAGATGACAGATGACAGATGACAGATGACAGATGACAGATGACAGATGACAGATGACAGATGACAGATGACAGATGACAGAAGACAGATGACAGATGACAGATGACAGATGACAGATGACAGATGACAGATGACAGATGACAGATGACAGATGACAGATGACAGATGACAGATGCCAGATGCCAGATGACAGATGACATATGACAGATGATAGATGACAGATAACAGACGGCAAATGACAGATGACAAATAACAGATGAAAGATGACAGATGACAGATGGCAAATGACAGATGACAGATGACAGATGACAGATGGCATATGACAAATGACACATGACAGATTACAGATGACAGATGATAGATGACATATGAAAGATGACAGATGACATATGACATATGACAGATGACCGATTGCAGATGACAGATGACAGGTGACAGATAACAGATGACAGATGACAGATGACAGATGACAGATGACACATGACAGGTTACAGATGACAGATGATAGATGACATATGAAAGATGACAGATGACATATGACAGATAACAGATGACAGATGACAGATGATAGATGACAGATGACAGATGACAGATGACAGATGACAGATAACAGATGACAGATGACAGATGACAGATGACAGATGACAGATGACAGATGGCATATGACAGATGACACATGACAAATTACAGATGACAGATGATAGATGACATATGAAAGATGACAGATGACATATGACAGATGACAGATGACAGATGATAGATGACAGATGACAGATGACAGATGACAAATGACGGATCAAAGATGACAGATGACACATGACAGATTACAGATGACAGATGATAGACGACAGATGACAGATGAAAGATGACAAATGACAGGAGACAGATGACAGATGACAGATGACAGAAGACAGACGACAGATGACAGATGACAGATGACAGATGACAGATGCCAGATGACAGATGACATATGACAGATGCCAGGTGACAGATGAAATATGACATATGACATATGACATATGACAGATGACATATGACAGATGACAGATGACAGATGACAGATGACAGATGACAGATGACATATGACAGATGACAGATGACAGATGATAGATGACAGATGACAGATGACAGATGACAAATGACAGATCAAAGATGACAGATGACACATGACAGATTACAGATGACAGATGATAGATGACATATGAAAGATGACAGATGACATATGACATATGACAGATGACCGATTGCAGACGACAAATGACAGGTGACAGATGATAGATGACAGATGACAAATGACAGAAGACAGATGACAGATGACAGATGACAAATGACAGATGACAGATGACAGATGACAGATGACAGATGACAGATGACAGACGACAGATGGCATATGACAGATGACACATGACAGATTACAGATGACAGATGATAGATGACATATGAAAGATGACAAATGACATATGACATATGACAGATGACCGATTGCAGACGACAAATGACAGGTGACAGATGACAGATGACAGATGACAAAAGACAGAAGACAAATGACAGATGACAAATGACAGAAGACAGATGAGAGATGACAGATGACAGATGACAGATGACAGATCACAGATGACAGATGACAGATGACAGATGACAGATGACAGATGACAGATGACAGATGACAGATAACGGATGACAGATGACAGGTGACAGATAACAGATGACAGATGACAGATGACAAATGACGGATCAAAGATGACAGATGACACATGACAGATTACAGATGACAGATGATAGACGACAGATGACAGATGAAAGATGACAAATGACAGGAGACAGATGACAGATGACAGATGACAGAAGACAGACGACAGATGACAGATGACAGATGACAGATGACAGATGACAGATGCCAGATGACAGGTGACATATGACAGATGCCAGGTGACAGATGAAATATGACATATGACATATGACATATGACATATGACAGATGACATATGACAGATGACAGATGATAGATGACAGATGACAGATGGCAAATGACAGATGACAAATAACAGATGAGAGATGACAGATGACAGATGACACATGACAGGTTACAGATGACAGATGATAGATGACATATGAAAGATGACAGATGACATATGACAGATAACAGATGACAGATGACAGATGATAGATGACAGATGACAGATGACAGATGACAGATGACAGATAACAGATGACAGATGACAGATGACAAATGACAGATCAAAGATGACAGATGACACATGACAGATTACAGATGACAGATGATAGATGACATATGAAAGATGACAGATGACATATGACATATGACAGATGACCGATTGCAGACGACAAATGACAGGTGACAGATGACAGATGACAGATGACAAAAGACAGAAGACAAATGACAGATGACAAATGACAGAAGACAGATGAGAGATGACAGATGACAGATGACAGATGACAGATCACAGATGACAGATGACAGATGACAGATGACAGATGACAGATGACAGATGACAGATAACGGATGACAGATGACAGGTGACAGATAACAGATGACAGATGACAGATGACAAATGACGGATCAAAGATGACAGATGACACATGACAGATTACAGATGACAGATGATAGACGACAGATGACAGATGAAAGATGGCAAAAGACAGAAGACAAATGACAGATGACAAATGACAGAAGACAGATGAGAGATGACAGATGACAGATGACAGATGACAGATCACAGATGACAGATGACAGATGACAGATGACAGAAGACAGACGACAGATGACAGATGACAGATGACAGATGACAGATGACAGATGCCAGATGACAGGTGACATATGACAGATGCCAGGTGACAGATGAAATATGACATATGACATATGACATATGACAGATGACATATGACAGATGACAGATGATAGATGACAGATGACAGATGGCAAATGACAGATGACAAATAACAGATGAGAGATGACAGATGACATATGACAGATGCCAGGTGACAGATGAAATATGACATATGACATATGACATATGACAGATGACATATGACAGATGACAGATGACAGATGACAGATGACAGATGACAGATGACATATGACAGATGACAGATGATAGATGACAGATGACAGATGACAGATGACAAATGACAGATCAAAGATGACAGATGACACATGACAGATTACAGATGACAGATGATAGATGACATATGAAAGATGACAGATGACATATGACATATGACAGATGACCGATTGCAGACGACAAATGACAGGTGACAGATGACAGATGACAGATGACAAAAGACAGAAGACAAATGACAGATGACAAATGACAGAAGACAGATGAGAGATGACAGATGACAGATGACAGATGACAGATCACAGATGACAGATGACAGATGACAGATGACAGATGACAGATAACGGATGACAGATGACAGGTGACAGATAACAGATGACAGATGACAGATGACAAATGACGGATCAAAGATGACAGATGACACATGACAGATTACAGATGACAGATGATAGACGACAGATGACAGATGAAAGATGACAAATGACAGGAGACAGATGACAGATGACAGATGACAGATGACAGATGGCAAATGACAGATGACAAATAACAGATGAGAGATGACAGATGACACATGACAGGTTACAGATGACAGATGATAGATGACATATGAAAGATGACAGATGACATATGACAGATAACAGACGACAGATGACAGATGAAAGATGACAAATGACAGGAGACAGATGACAGATGACAGATGACAGATGACAGATGGCAAATGACAGATGACAAATAACAGATGAGAGATGACAGATGACACATGACAGGTTACAGATGACAGATGATAGATGACATATGAAAGATGACAGATGACAAAAGACAGAAGACAAATGACAGATGACAAATGACAGAAGACAGATGAGAGATGACAGATGACAGATGACAGATGACAGATCACAGATGACAGATGACAGACGACAGATGACAGATGACTGATGACAGATGACAGATGACAGATGCCAGATAACAGGTGACATATGACAGATGCCAGGTGACAGATGAAATATGACATATGACATATGACATATGACAGATGACATATGACAGATGACAGATGATAGATGACAGATGACAGATGGCAAATGACAGATGACAAATAACAGATGAGAGATGACAGATGACACATGACAGGTTACAGATGACAGATGATAGATGACATATGAAAGATGACAGATGACATATGACAGATAACAGATGACAGATGACAGATGATAGATGACAGATGACAGATGACAGATGACAGATGACAGATAACAGATGACAGATGACAGATGACAGATGACAGATGACAGATGGCAAATGACAGATGACAGATGACAGATGACAGATGACAGATGACAGATGACAGATGACAGATGACAGATGGCATATGACAGATGACACATGACAAATTACAGATGACAGATGATAGATGACAGTTGGCATATGACAGATGACACATGACAGATGACAGATGACAGATGATAGATGACAGATGACAGATGACAGATGACAAATGACGGATCAAAGATGACAGATGACACATGACAGATTACAGATGACAGATGATAGACGACAGATGACAGATGAAAGATGACAAATGACAGGAGACAGATGACAGATGACAGATGACAGAAGACAGACGACAGATGACAGATGACAGATGACAGATGACAGATGACAGATGCCAGATGACAGATGACATATGACAGATGCCAGGTGACAGATGAAATATGACATATGACATATGACATATGACAGATGACATATGACAGATGACAGATGATAGATGACAGATGACAGATGGCAAATGACAGATGACAAATAACAGATGAGAGATGACAGATGACAGATGACACATGACAGGTTACAGATGACAGATGATAGATGACATATGAAAGATGACAGATGACATATGACAGATAACAGATGACAGATGACAGATGATAGATGACAGATGACAGATGACAGATGACAGATAACAGATGACAGATGACAGATGACAGATGACAGATGACAGATGGCAAATGACAGACGACAGATGACAAATGACAGATGACAGATGACAGATGACAGATGACAGATGACAGATGGCATATGACAGATGACACATGATAAATTACAGATGACAGATGATAGATGACATATGAAAGATGACAGATGACATATGAGAGATAACAGATGACAGATGACAGATGATAGATGACAGATGACAGATGACAGATGACAGATGACAGATGACAGATGACAGATGACAGATGACAGATGACAGATGACAGATGGCAAATGACAGATGACAGATGACAGATGACAGATGACAGATGACAGATGACAGATGACAGATGACAGATGACAGATGGCA
The DNA here is from genome assembly GCF_029603195.1 of Condylostylus longicornis. NCBI lineage: Eukaryota > Metazoa > Arthropoda > Insecta > Diptera > Dolichopodidae > Condylostylus > Condylostylus longicornis. The sequence continues at coordinate 1,278,719 of NW_026578187.1, forward strand.
TATGACAGATGACACATGACAAATTACAGATGACAGATGATAGATGACATATGAAAGATGACAGATGACATATGACAGATGACAGATGATAGATGACAGATGACAGATGACAGATGACAAATGACAAATGACAGATCAAAGATGACAGATGACAGATGACACATGACAGATTACAGATGACAGATGATAGATGACATATGAAAGATGACAGATGACATATGACATATGACAGATGACCGATTGCAGACGACAAATGACAGGTGACAGATTACAGATGACAGATGACAGATGACAGATGACAGATGACAGATGACAGATGACAGATGACAGATGACAGATCACAGATGACAGATGACAGATGACAGATAACAGATGACAGATGACAAATGACAGAAGACAGATGACAGATGACAGATGACAAATGACAGATGACAGATGACAGATGACAGATGACAGATGACAGATGACAGATGACAGACGACAGATGGCATATGACAGATGACACATGACAGATTACAGATGACAGATGATAGATGACATATGAAAGATGACAAATGACATATGACATATGACAGATGACCAATTGCAGATGACAGATGACAGGTGACAGATAACAGATGACAGATGACAGATGACAAAAGACAGAAGACAAATGACAGATGACAAATGACAGAAGACAGATGAGAGATGACAGATGACAGATGACAGATGACAGATCACAGATGACAGATGACAGATGACAGATGACAGATGACAGATGACAGATAACGGATGACAGATGACAGGTGACAGATAACAGATGACAGATGACAGATGACAAATGACGGATCAAAGATGACAGATGACACATGACAGATTACAGATGACAGATGATAGACGACAGATGACAGATGAAAGATGACAAATGACAGGAGACAGATGACAGATGACAGATGACAGAAGACAGACGACAGATGACAGATGACAGATGACAGATGACAGATGACAGATGACAGATGCCAGATGACAGATGACAGATGACAGATGGCAAATGACAGATGACAGATGACAGATGACAGATGACAGATGACAGATGACAGATGACAGATGACAGATGACAGATGGCATATGACAGATGACACATGACAAATTACAGATGACAGATGATAGATGACATATGAAAGATGACAGATGACATATGACAGATAACAGATGACAGATGACAGATGATAGATGACAGATGACAGATGACAGATGACAGATGACAGATGACAGATGACAGATGACAGATGACAGATGGCAAATGACAGATGACAGATGACAGATGACAGATGACAGATGACAGATGACAGATGACAGATGACAGATCAAAGATGACAGATGACAGATGACACATGACAGATTACAGATGACAGATGATAGATGACATATGAAAGATGACAGATGACATATGACATATGACAGATGACCGATTGCAGACGACAAATGACAGGTGACAGATGACAGATGACAGATGACAGATGACAGATGACAGATGACAGATGACAGATGACAGATGACAGATGACAGATGACAGATCACAGATGACAGATGACAGATAACAGATGACAGATGACAAATGACAGAAGACAGATGACAGATGACAGATGACAAATGACAGATGACAGATGACAGATCACAGATGACAGATGACAGACGACAGATGGCATATGACAGATGACACATGACAGATTACAGATGACAGATGATAGATGACATATGAAAGATGACAAATGTCATATGACATATGACAGATGACCAATTGCAGATGACAGATGACAGGTGACAGATAACAGATGACAGATGACAGATGACAAAAGACAGAAGACAAATGACAGATGACAAATGACAGAAGACAGATGAGAGATGACAGATGACAGATGACAGATGACAGATGACAGATCACAGATGACAGATGACAGATGACAGATGACAGATGACAGATGACAGATGACAGATAACGGATGACAGATAACAGATGACAGATGACAGATGACAAAAGACAGAAGACAAATGACAGATGACAAATTACAGAAGACAGATGACAGATGACAAATAACAGATGAAAGATGACAGATGAAAGGTGACAGATGACATATGACAGATGACAGATGACAAATGACAGATGACAAATGACAGATCAAAGATGACAGATGACAGATGGCAGATGACAGATGACATATGACAGATGACAGATGATAGATGACAGATGACAGATGGCAAATGGCAGATGACAAATAACAGATTAAAGGTGACAGTTGACATATGAAAGATGACAGATGACAGATAACAGATGACAGATGACAGACGACAAAAGACAGAAGACAGACGACGGGTGACAGATGACAGATGACAGATGACAGATGACAGATGACAGATGACAGATGACAGATGCCAGATGACAGATGACATTTGACACATGACAGATTACAGATGACAGATGATAGATGACACATGAAAATGACAGATGACTTATGACAGATGACAGATGACAAATGACAGATGACAGATGACAGATGACAGATGACAGATGACAAAAGACAGAAGACAGATGACGGGTGACAGATGACAGATGACAGATGACAGATGACAGATGACAGATGCCAGATGACAGATGACATATCACAGATGCCAGGTGACAGATGACATATAACATATGACAGATGACAGATGACAGATGACAGATGACAGATAACAGATGACAGATGACAGATGACAGATGACAGAAGACAGATGACAGATGACAGATGACAGATGACAGATGACAGATGACAGATGACAGATGACAGATGACAGATGACAGATGACAGATGACAGGTGGCAGATGACAGATGACAGATGCCAGATGCCAGATGACAGATGACATATGACAGATGATAGATGACAGATAACAGATGGCAAATGACAGATGGCAAATAACAGATGAAAGATGACAGATGACAGATGACAGATGGCAAATGACAGATGACAGATGACAGATGACAGATGGCATATGACAAATGACACATGACAGATTACAGATGACAGATGATAGATGACATATGAAAGATGACAGATGACATATGACATATGACAGATGACCGATTGCAGATGACAGATGACAGGTGACAGATAACAGTTGACAGATGACAGATGACAGATGACAGATGACACATGACAGGTTACAGATGACAGATGATAGATGACATATGAAAGATGACAGATGACATATGACAGATAACAGATGACAGATGACAGATGATAGATGACAGATGACAGATGACAGATGACAGATGACAGATGACAGATAACAGATGACAGATGACAGATGACAGATGACAGATGACAGATGACAGATGGCATATGACAGATGACACATGACAAATTACAGATGACAGATGATAGATGACATATGAAAGATGACAGATGACATATGACAGATGACAGATGACAGATGATAGATGACAGATGACAGATGACAGATGACAAATGACGGATCAAAGATGACAGATGACACATGACAGATTACAGATGACAGATGATAGACGACAGATGACAGATGAAAGATGACAAATGACAGGAGACAGATGACAGATGACAGATGACAGAAGACAGACGACAGATGACAGATGACAGATGACAGATGACAGATGACAGATGCCAGATGACAGATGACATATGACAGATGCCACATGACAGATGAAATATGACATATGACATATGACATATGACAGATGACATATGACAGATGACAGATGACAGATGACAGATGACAGATGACAGATGACATATGACAGATGACAGATGATAGATGACAAATGACAGATGACAGATGACAAATGACAGATCAAAGATGACAGATGACAGATGACACGTGACAGATTACAGATGACAGATGATAGATGACATATGAAAGATGACAGATGACATATGACATATGACAGATGACCGATTGCAGACGACAAATGACAGGTGACAGATGACAGATGACAGATGACAGATGACAGATGACAGATGACAGATGACAGATGACAGATGACAGATGACAGATCACAGATGACAGATGACAGATGATAGATAACAGATGACAGATGACAAATGACAGAAAACAGATGACAGATGACAGATGACAAATGACAGATGACAGATGACAGATGACAGATGACAGATGACAGATGACAGACGACAGATGGCATATGACAGATGACACATGACAGATTACAGATGACAGATGATAGATGACATATGAAAGATGACAAATGACATATGACATATGACAGATGACCAATTGCAGATGACAGATGACAGGTGACAGATAACAGATGACAGATGACAGATGACAAAAGACAGAAGACAAATGACAGATGACAAATGACAGAAGACAGATGAGAGATGACAGATGACAGATGACAGATGACAGATCACAGATAACAGATGACAGATGACAGATGACAGATGACAGATGACAGATAACGGATGACAGATGACAGGTGACAGATAACAGATGACAGATGACAGATGACAAATGACGGATCAAAGATGACAGATGACACATGACAGATTACAGATGACAGATGATAGACGACAGATGACAGATGAAAGATGACAAATGACAGGAGACAGATGACAGATGACAGATGACAGAAGACAGACGACAGATGACAGATGACAGATGACAGATGACAGATGCCAGATGACAGGTGACATATGACAGATGCCAGGTGACAGATGAAATATGACATATGACATATGACATATGACAGATGACATATGACAGATGACAGATGATAGATGACAGATGACAGATGGCAAATGACAGATGACAAATAACAGATGAGAGATGACAGATGACAGATGACACATGACAGGTTACAGATGACAGATGATAGATGACATATGAAAGATGACAGATGACATATGACAGATAACAGATGACAGATGACAGATGATAGCTGACAGATGACAGATGACAGATGACAGATGACAGATAACAGATGACAGATGACAGATGACAGATGACAGATGACAGATGGCAAATGACAGATGACAGATGACAGATGACAGATGACAGATGACAGATGACAGATGACAGATGGCATATGACAGATGACACATGACAAATTACAGATGACAGATGATAGATGACATATGAAAGATGACAGATGACATATGACAGATAACAGATGACAGATGACAGATGATAGATGACAGATGACAGATGACAGATGACAGATGACAGATGACAGATGACAGATGACAGATGACAGATGACAGATGACAGATGACAGATGACAGATGGCAAATGACAGATGACAGATGACAGATGACAGATGACAGATGACAGATGACAGATGGCATATGACAGATGACACATGACAAATTACAGATGACAGATGATAGATGACATATGAAAGATGACAGATGACATATGACAGATGACATATGACAGATGACCGATTGCAGATGACAGATGACAGGTGACAGATAACAGATGACAGATGACAGATGACAGATGACAGATGACACATGACAGGTTACAGATGACAGATGATAGATGACATATGAAAGATGACAGATGACATATGACAGATAACAGATGACAGATGACAGATGATAGATGACAGATGACAGATGACAGATGACAGATGACAGATAACAGATGACAGATGACAGATGACAGATGACAGATGACAGATGACAGATGGCATATGACAGATGACACATGACAAATTACAGATGACAGATGATAGATGACATATGAAAGATGACAGATGACATATGACAGATGACAGATGACAGATGATAGATGACAGATGACAGATGACAGATGACAGATGACAAATGACGGATCAAAGATGACAGATGACACATGACAGATTACAGATGACAGATGATAGACGACAGATGACAGATGAAAGATGACAAATGACAGGAGACAGATGACAGATGACAGATGACAGAAGACAGACGACAGATGACAGATGACAGATGACAGATGACAGATGCCAGATGACAGATGACATATGACAGATGCCAGGTGACAGATGAAATATGACATATGACATATGACATATGACAGATGACATATGACAGATGACAGATGACAGATGACAGATGACAGATGACAGATGACATATGACAGATGACAGATGATAGATGACAGATGACAGATGACAAATGACAGATCAAAGATGACAGATGACACATGACAGATTACAGATGACAGATGATAGATGACATATGAAAGATGACAGATGACATATGACATATGACAGATGACCGATTGCAGACGACAAATGACAGGTGACAGATGATAGATGACAGATGACAAATGACAGAAGACAGATGACAGATGACAGATGACAAAGGACAGATGACAGATGACAGATGACAGATGACAGATGACAGATGACAGATGACAGACGACAGATGGCATATGACAGATGACACATGACAGATTACAGATGACAGATGATAGATGACATATGAAAGATGACAAATGACATATGACATATGACAGATGACCGATTGCAGACGACAAATGACAGGTGACAGATGACAGATGACAGATGACAAAAGACAGAAGACAAATGACAGATGACAAATGACAGAAGACAGATGAGAGATGACAGATGACAGATGACAGATGACAGATCACAGATGACAGATGACAGATGACAGATGACAGATGACAGATGACAGATGACAGATGACAGATGACAGATGCCAGATGACAGGTGACATATGACAGATGCCAGGTGACAGATGAAATATGACATATGACATATGACATATGACAGATGACATATGACAGATGACAGATGATAGATGACAGATGACAGATGGCAAATGACAGATGACAAATAACAGATGACAGATGACAGATGACAGACGACAGATGGCATATGACAGATGACACATGACAGATTACAGATGACAGATGATAGATGACATATGAAAGATGACAAATGACATATGACATATGACAGATGACCGATTGCAGACGACAAATGACAGGTGACAGATGACAGATGACAGATGACAAAAGACAGAAGACAAATGACAGATGACAAATGACAGAAGACAGATGAGAGATGACAGATGACAGATGACAGATGACAGATCACAGATGACAGATGACAGATGACAGGTGACAGATAACAGATGACAGATGACAGATGACAAATGACGGATCAAAGATGACAGATGACACATGACAGATTACAGATGACAGATGATAGACGACAGATGACAGATGAAAGATGACAAATGACAGGAGACAGATGACAGATGACAGATGACAGAAGACAGACGACAGATGACAGATGACAGATGACAGATGACAGATGACAGATGCCAGATGACAGGTGACATATGACAGATGCCAGGTGACAGATGAAATATGACATATGACATATGACATATGACAGATGACATATGACAGATGACAGATGATAGATGACAGATGACAGATGGCAAATGACAGATGACAAATAACAGATGAGAGATGACAGATGACACATGACAGGTTACAGATGACAGATGATAGATGACATATGAAAGATGACAGATGACATATGACAGATAACAGATGACAGATGACAGATGATAGATGACAGATGACAGATGACAGATGACAGATGACAGATAACAGATGACAGATGACAGATGACAAATGACAGATCAAAGATGACAGATGACACATGACAGATTACAGATGACAGATGATAGATGACATATGAAAGATGACAGATGACATATGACATATGACAGATGACCGATTGCAGACGACAAATGACAGGTGACAGATGACAGATGACAGATGACAAAAGACAGAAGACAAATGACAGATGACAAATGACAGAAGACAGATGAGAGATGACAGATGACAGATGACAGATGACAGATCACAGATGACAGATGACAGATGACAGATGACAGATGACAGATGACAGATAACGGATGACAGATGACAGGTGACAGATAACAGATGACAGATGACAGATGACAAATGACGGATCAAAGATGACAGATGACACATGACAGATTACAGATGACAGATGATAGACGACAGATGACAGATGAAAGATGACAAAAGACAGAAGACAAATGACAGATGACAAATGACAGAAGACAGATGAGAGATGACAGATGACAGATGACAGATCACAGATGACAGATGACAGATGACAGATGACAGATGACAGATGACAGATGCCAGATGCCAGATGACAGATGACATATGACAGATGATAGATGACAGATAACAGATGGCAAATGACAGATGGCAAATAACAGATGAAAGATGACAGATGACAGATGACAGATGGCAAATGACAGATGACAGATGACAGATGACAGATGGCATATGACAAATGACACATGACAGATTACAGATGACAGATGATAGATGACATATGAAAGATGACAGATGACATATGACATATGACAGATGACCGATTGCAGATGACAGATGACAGGTGACAGATAACAGTTGACAGATGACAGATGACAGATGACAGATGACACATGACAGGTTACAGATGACAGATGATAGATGACATATGAAAGATGACAGATGACATATGACAGATAACAGATGACAGATGACAGATGATAGATGACAGATGACAGATGACAGATGACAGATGACAGATGACAGATAACAGATGACAGATGACAGATGACAGATGACAGATGACAGATGACAGATGGCATATGACAGATGACACATGACAAATTACAGATGACAGATGATAGATGACATATGAAAGATGACAGATGACATATGACAGATGACAGATGACAGATGATAGATGACAGATGACAGATGACAGATGACAAATGACGGATCAAAGATGACAGATGACACATGACAGATTACAGATGACAGATGATAGACGACAGATGACAGATGAAAGATGACAAATGACAGGAGACAGATGACAGATGACAGATGACAGAAGACAGACGACAGATGACAGATGACAGATGACAGATGACAGATGACAGATGCCAGATGACAGATGACATATGACAGATGCCACATGACAGATGAAATATGACATATGACATATGACATATGACAGATGACATATGACAGATGACAGATGACAGATGACAGATGACAGATGACAGATGACATATGACAGATGACAGATGATAGATGACAAATGACAGATGACAGATGACAAATGACAGATCAAAGATGACAGATGACAGATGACACGTGACAGATTACAGATGACAGATGATAGATGACATATGAAAGATGACAGATGACATATGACATATGACAGATGACCGATTGCAGACGACAAATGACAGGTGACAGATGACAGATGACAGATGACAGATGACAGATGACAGATGACAGATGACAGATGACAGATGACAGATGACAGATCACAGATGACAGATGACAGATGATAGATAACAGATGACAGATGACAAATGACAGAAAACAGATGACAGATGACAGATGACAAATGACAGATGACAGATGACAGATGACAGATGACAGATGACAGATGACAGACGACAGATGGCATATGACAGATGACACATGACAGATTACAGATGACAGATGATAGATGACATATGAAAGATGACAAATGACATATGACATATGACAGATGACCAATTGCAGATGACAGATGACAGGTGACAGATAACAGATGACAGATGACAGATGACAAAAGACAGAAGACAAATGACAGATGACAAATGACAGAAGACAGATGAGAGATGACAGATGACAGATGACAGATGACAGATCACAGATAACAGATGACAGATGACAGATGACAGATGACAGATGACAGATAACGGATGACAGATGACAGGTGACAGATAACAGATGACAGATGACAGATGACAAATGACGGATCAAAGATGACAGATGACACATGACAGATTACAGATGACAGATGATAGACGACAGATGACAGATGAAAGATGACAAATGACAGGAGACAGATGACAGATGACAGATGACAGAAGACAGACGACAGATGACAGATGACAGATGACAGATGACAGATGCCAGATGACAGGTGACATATGACAGATGCCAGGTGACAGATGAAATATGACATATGACATATGACATATGACAGATGACATATGACAGATGACAGATGATAGATGACAGATGACAGATGGCAAATGACAGATGACAAATAACAGATGAGAGATGACAGATGACAGATGACACATGACAGGTTACAGATGACAGATGATAGATGACATATGAAAGATGACAGATGACATATGACAGATAACAGATGACAGATGACAGATGATAGATGACAGATGACAGATGACAGATGACAGATGACAGATAACAGATGACAGATGACAGATGACAGATGACAGATGACAGATGGCAAATGACAGATGACAGATGACAGATGACAGATGACAGATGACAGATGACAGATGACAGATGACAGATGACAGATGACAGATGACAGATGACATATGACAGATAACAGATGACAGATGACAGATGATAGATGACAGATGACAGATGACAGATGACAGATGACAGATGACAGATGACAGATGACAGATGACAGATGACAGATGACAGATGACAGATGACAGATGGCAAATGACAGATGACAGATGACAGATGACAGATGACAGATGACAGATGACAGATGGCATATGACAGATGACACATGACAAATTACAGATGACAGATGATAGATGACATATGAAAGATGACAGATGACATATGACAGATGACATATGACAGATGACCGATTGCAGATGACAGATGACAGGTGACAGATAACAGATGACAGATGACAGATGACAGATGACAGATGACACATGACAGGTTACAGATGACAGATGATAGATGACATATGAAAGATGACAGATGACATATGACAGATAACAGATGACAGATGACAGATGATAGATGACAGATGACAGATGACAGATGACAGATGACAGATAACAGATGACAGATGACAGATGACAGATGACAGATGACAGATGACAGATGGCATATGACAGATGACACATGACAAATTACAGATGACAGATGATAGATGACATATGAAAGATGACAGATGACATATGACAGATGACAGATGACAGATGATAGATGACAGATGACAGATGACAGATGACAGATGACAAATGACGGATCAAAGATGACAGATGACACATGACAGATTACAGATGACAGATGATAGACGACAGATGACAGATGAAAGATGACAAATGACAGGAGACAGATGACAGATGACAGATGACAGAAGACAGACGACAGATGACAGATGACAGATGACAGATGACAGATGCCAGATGACAGATGACATATGACAGATGCCAGGTGACAGATGAAATATGACATATGACATATGACATATGACAGATGACATATGACAGATGACAGATGACAGATGACAGATGACAGATGACAGATGACATATGACAGATGACAGATGATAGATGACAGATGACAGATGACAAATGACAGATCAAAGATGACAGATGACACATGACAGATTACAGATGACAGATGATAGATGACATATGAAAGATGACAGATGACATATGACATATGACAGATGACCGATTGCAGACGACAAATGACAGGTGACAGATGATAGATGACAGATGACAAATGACAGAAGACAGATGACAGATGACAGATGACAAAGGACAGATGACAGATGACAGATGACAGATGACAGATGACAGATGACAGATGACAGACGACAGATGGCATATGACAGATGACACATGACAGATTACAGATGACAGATGATAGATGACATATGAAAGATGACAAATGACATATGACATATGACAGATGACCGATTGCAGACGACAAATGACAGGTGACAGATGACAGATGACAGATGACAAAAGACAGAAGACAAATGACAGATGACAAATGACAGAAGACAGATGAGAGATGACAGATGACAGATGACAGATGACAGATCACAGATGACAGATGACAGATGACAGATGACAGATGACAGATGACAGATGACAGATGACAGATGACAGATGCCAGATGACAGGTGACATATGACAGATGCCAGGTGACAGATGAAATATGACATATGACATATGACATATGACAGATGACATATGACAGATGACAGATGATAGATGACAGATGACAGATGGCAAATGACAGATGACAAATAACAGATGACAGATGACAGATGACAGACGACAGATGGCATATGACAGATGACACATGACAGATTACAGATGACAGATGATAGATGACATATGAAAGATGACAAATGACATATGACATATGACAGATGACCGATTGCAGACGACAAATGACAGGTGACAGATGACAGATGACAGATGACAAAAGACAGAAGACAAATGACAGATGACAAATGACAGAAGACAGATGAGAGATGACAGATGACAGATGACAGATGACAGATCACAGATGACAGATGACAGATGACAGGTGACAGTTAACAGATGACAGATGACAGATGACAAATGACGGATCAAAGATGACAGATGACACATGACAGATTACAGATGACAGATGATAGACGACAGATGACAGATGAAAGATGACAAATGACAGGAGACAGATGACAGATGACAGATGACAGAAGACAGACGACAGATGACAGATGACAGATGACAGATGACAGATGACAGATGCCAGATGACAGGTGACATATGACAGATGCCAGGTGACAGATGAAATATGACATATGACATATGACATATGACAGATGACATATGACAGATGACAGATGATAGATGACAGATGACAGATGGCAAATGACAGATGACAAATAACAGATGAGAGATGACAGATGACACATGACAGGTTACAGATGACAGATGATAGATGACATATGAAAGATGACAGATGACATATGACAGATAACAGATGACAGATGACAGATGATAGATGACAGATGACAGATGACAGATGACAGATGACAGATAACAGATGACAGATGACAGATGACAAATGACAGATCAAAGATGACAGATGACACATGACAGATTACAGATGACAGATGATAGATGACATATGAAAGATGACAGATGACATATGACATATGACAGATGACCGATTGCAGACGACAAATGACAGGTGACAGATGACAGATGACAGATGACAAAAGACAGAAGACAAATGACAGATGACAAATGACAGAAGACAGATGAGAGATGACAGATGACAGATGACAGATGACAGATCACAGATGACAGATGACAGATGACAGATGACAGATGACAGATGACAGATAACGGATGACAGATGACAGGTGACAGATAACAGATGACAGATGACAGATGACAAATGACGGATCAAAGATGACAGATGACACATGACAGATTACAGATGACAGATGATAGACGACAGATGACAGATGAAAGATGACAAAAGACAGAAGACAAATGACAGATGACAAATGACAGAAGACAGATGAGAGATGACAGATGACAGATGACAGATCACAGATGACAGATGACAGATGACAGATGACAGAAGACAGACGACAGATGACAGATGACAGATGACAGATGACAGATGACAGATGCCAGATGACAGGTGACATATGACAGATGCCAGGTGACAGATGAAATATGACATATGACATATGACATATGACAGATGACATATGACAGATGACAGATGATAGATGACAGATGACAGATGGCAAATGACAGATGACAAATAACAGATGAGAGATGACAGATGACATATGACAGATGCCAGGTGACAGTTGAAATATGACATATGACATATGACATATGACAGATGACATATGACAGATGACAGATGACAGATGACAGATGACAGATGACAGATGACATATGACAGATGACAGATGATAGATGACAGATGACAGATGACAGATGACAAATGACAGATCAAAGATGACAGATGACACATGACAGATTACAGATGATAGATGACATATGAAAGATGACAGATGACATATGACATATGACAGATGACCGATTGCAGACGACAAATGACAGGTGACAGATGACAGATGACAGATGACAAAAGACAGAAGACAAATGACAGATGACAAATGACAGAAGACAGATGAGAGATGACAGATGACAGATGACAGATCACAGATGACAGATGACAGATGACAGATGACAGATGACAGATAACGGATGACAGATGACAGGTGACAGATAACAGATGACAGATGACAGATGACAAATGACGGATCAAAGATGACAGATGACACATGACAGATTACAGATGACAGATGATAGACGACAGATGACAGATGAAAGATGACAAATGACAGGAGACAGATGACAGATGACAGATGACAGAAGACAGACGACAGATGAAAGATGACTGATGACAGATGACAGATGACAGATGCCAGATGACAGGTGACATATGACAGATGCCAGGTGACAGATGAAATATGACATATGACATATGACATATGACAGATGACATATGACAGATGACAGATGATAGATGACAGATGACAGATGGCAAATGACAGATGACAAATAACAGATGAGAGATGACACATGACAGATGACACATGACAGGTTACAGATGACAGATGATAGATGACATATGAAAGATGACAGATGACATATGACAGATAACAGATGACAGATGACAGATGATAGATGACAGATGACAGATGACAGATGACAGATGACAGATAACAGATGACAGATGACAGATGACAGATGACAGATGACAGATGGCAAATGACAGATGACAGATGACAGATGACAGATGACAGATGACAGATGACAGATGACAGATGACAGATGACAGATGACAGATGGCATATGACAGATGACACATGACAAATTACAGATGACAGATGATAGATGACAGTTGGCATATGACAGATGACACATGACAGATGACAGATGACAGATGATAGATGACAGATGACAGATGACAGATGACAAATGACGGATCAAAGATGACAGATGACACATGACAGATTACAGATGACAGATGATAGACGACAGATGACAGATGAAAGATGACAAATGACAGGAGACAGATGACAGATGACAGATGACAGAAGACAGACGACAGATGACAGATGACAGATGACAGATGACAGATGACAGATGCCAGATGACAGATGACATATGACAGATCCCAGGTGACAGATGAAATATGACATATGACATATGACATATGACATATGACAGATGACATATGACAGATGACAGATGATAGATGACAGATGACAGATGGCAAATGACAGATGACAAATAACAGATGAGAGATGACAGATGACAGATGACACATGACAGGTTACAGATGACAGATGATAGATGACATATGAAAGATGACAGATGACATATGACAGATAACAGATGACAGATGACAGATGATAGATGACAGATGACAGATGACAGATGACAGATAACAGATGACAGATGACAGATGACAGATGACAGATGGCAAATGACAGATGACAGATGACAAATGACAGATGACAGATGACAGATGACAGATGACAGATGACAGATGGCATATGACAGATGACACATGACAAATTACAGATGACAGATGATAGATGACATATGAAAGATGACAGATGACATATGAGAGATAACAGATGACAGATGACAGATGATAGATGACAGATGACAGATGACAGATGACAGATGACAGATGACAGATGACAGATGACAGATGACAGATGACAGATGACAGATGACAGATGGCAAATGACAGATGACAGATGACAGATGACAGATGACAGATGACAGATGACAGATGACAGATGACAGATGACAGATGACAGATGGCATATGACAGATGACACATGACAAATTACAGATGACAGATGATAGATGACATATGAAAGATGACAGATGACATATGACAGATGACAGATGATAGATGACAGATGACAGATGACAGATGACAAATGACAAATGACAGATCAAAGATGACAGATGACGGATGACACATGACAGATTACAGATGACAGATGATAGATGACATATGAAAGATGACAGATGACATATGACATATGACAGATGACCGATTGCAGACGACAAATGACAGGTGACAGATTACAGATGACAGATGACAGATGACAGATGACAGATGACAGATGACAGATGACAGATGACAGATGACAGATCACAGATGACAGATGACAGATGACAGATAACAGATGACAGATGACAAATGACAGAAGACAGATGACAGATGACAGATGACAAATGACAGATGACAGATGACAGATGACAGATGACAGATGACAGATGACAGACGACAGATGGCATATGACAGATGACACATGACAGATTACAGATGACAGATGATAGATGACATATGAAAGATGACAAATGACATATGACATATGACAGATGACCAATTGCAGATGACAGATGACAGGTGACAGATAACAGATGACAGATGACAGATGACAAAAGACAGAAGACAAATGACAGATGACAAATGACAGAAGACAGATGAGAGATGACAGATGACAGATGACAGATGACAGATCACAGATGACAGATGACAGATGACAGATGACAGATGACAGATGACAGATAACGGATGACAGATGACAGGTGACAGATAACAGATGACAGATGACAGATGACAAATGACGGATCAAAGATGACAGATGACACATGACAGATTACAGATGACAGATGATAGACGACAGATGACAGATGAAAGATGACAAATGACAGGAGACAGATGACAGATGACAGATGACAGAAGACAGACGACAGATGACAGATGACAGATGACAGATGACAGATGACAGATGACAGATGCCAGATGACAGATGACAGATGACAGATGGCAAATGACAGATGACAGATGACAGATGACAGATGACAGATGACAGATGACAGATGACAGATGACAGATGGCATATGACAGATGACACATGACAAATTACAGATGACAGATGATAGATGACATATGAAAGATGACAGATGACATATGACAGATAACAGATGACAGATGACAGATGATAGATGACAGATGACAGATGACAGATGACAGATGACAGATAACAGATGACAGATGACAGATGACAGATGACAGATGACAGATGACAGATGACAGATGGCAAATGACAGATGACAGATGACAGATGACAGATGACAGATGACAGATGACAGATGACAGATGACAGATGGCATATGACAGACGACACATGACAAATTACACATGACAGATGATAGATGACATATGAAAGATGACAGATGACATATGACAGATGACAGATGATAGATGACAGATGACAGATGACAGATGACAAATGACAGATCAAAGATGACAGATGACAGATGACACATGACAGATTACAGATGACAGATGATAGATGACATATGAAAGATGACAGATGACATATGACATATGACAGATGACCGATTGCAGACGACAAATGACAGGTGACAGATGACAGATGACAGATGACAGATGACAGATGACAGATGACAGATGACAGATGACAGATGACAGATGACAGATGACAGATCACAGATGACAGATGACAGATAACAGATGACAGATGACAAATGACAGAAGACAGATGACAGATGACAGATGACAAATGACAGATGACAGATGACAGATCACAGATGACAGATGACAGACGACAGATGGCATATGACAGATGACACATGACAGATTACAGATGACAGATGATAGATGACATATGAAAGATGACAAATGTCATATGACATATGACAGATGACCAATTGCAGATGACAGATGACAGGTGACAGATAACAGATGACAGATGACAGATGACAAAAGACAGAAGACAAATGACAGATGACAAATGACAGAAGACAGATGAGTGATGACAGATGACAGATGACAGATGACAGATGACAGATCACAGATGACAGATGACAGATGACAGATGACAGATGACAGATGACAGATAACGGATGACAGATAACAGATGACAGATGACAGATGACAAAAGACAGAAGACAAATGACAGATGACAAATTACAGAAGACAGATGACAAATAACAGATGAAAGATGACAGATGAGAGGTGACAGATGACATATGACAGATGACAGATGACAAATGACAGATGACAAATGACAGATCAAAGATGACAGATGACAGATGGCAGATGACAGATGACATATGACAGATGACAGATGATAGATGACAGATGACAGATGGCAAATGGCAGATGACAAATAACAGATGAAAGGTGACAGATGACATATGAAAGATGACAGATGACAGATAACAGATGACAGATGACAGACGACAAAAGACAGAAGACAGACGACGGGTGACAGATGACAGATGACAGATGACAGATGACAGATGACAGATGACAGATGACAGATGACAGATGACAGATGCCAGATGACAGATGACATATGACACATGACAGATTACAGATGACAGATGATAGATGACACATGAAAATGACAGATGACTTATGACAGACGACAGATGACAAATGACAGATGACAGATGACAGATGACAGATGACAGATGACAAAAGACAGAAGACAGATGACGGGTGACAGATGACAGATGACAGATGACAGATGACAGATGACAGATGCCAGATGACAGATGACATATCACAGATGCCAGGTGACAGATGACATATAACATATGACAGATGACAGATGACAGATAACAGATGACAGATGACAGATGACAGAAGACAGATGACAGATGACAGATGACAGATGACAGATGACAGATGACAGATGACAGATGACAGATGACAGATGACAGATGACAGATGACAGATGACAGGTGGCAGATGACAGATGACAGATGCCAGATGCCAGATGACAGATGACATATGACAGATGATAGATGACAGATAACAGATGGCAAATGACAGATGGCAAATAACAGATGAAAGATGACAGATGACAGATGACAGATGGCAAATGACAGATGACAGATGACAGATGACAGATGGCATATGACAAATGACACATGACAGATTACAGATGACAGATGATAGATGACATATGAAAGATGACAGATGACATATGACATATGACAGATGACCGATTGCAGATGACAGATGACAGGTGACAGATAACAGTTGACAGATGACAGATGACAGATGACAGATGACACATGACAGGTTACAGATGACAGATGATAGATGACATATGAAAGATGACAGATGACATATGACAGATAACAGATGACAGATGACAGATGATAGATGACAGATGACAGATGACAGATGACAGATGACAGATGACAGATGACAGATAACAGATGACAGATGACAGATGACAGATGACAGATGACAGATGACTGATGACAGATGGCATATGACAGATGACACATGACAAATTACAGATGACAGATGATAGATGACATATGAAAGATGACAGATGACATATGACAGATGACAGATGACAGATGATAGATGACAGATGACAGATGACAAATGACGGATCAAAGATGACAGATGACACATGACAGATTACAGATGACAGATGATAGACGACAGATGACAGATGAAAGATGACAAATGACAGGAGACAGATGACAGATGACAGATGACAGAAGACAGACGACAGATGACAGATGACAGATGACAGATGACAGATGACAGATGCCAGATGACAGATGACATATGACAGATGCCAGGTGACAGATGAAATATGACATATGACATATGACATATGACAGATGACATATGACAGATGACAGATGACAGATGACAGATGACAGATGACAGATGACATATGACAGATGATAGATGACAAATGACAGATGACAGATGACAAATGACAGATCAAAGATGACAGATGACAGATGACACGTGACAGATTACAGATGACAGATGATAGATGACATATGAAAGATGACAGATGACATATGACATATGACAGATGACCGATTGCAGACGACAAATGACAGGTGACAGATGACAGATGACAGATGACAGATGACAGATGACAGATGACAGATGACAGATGACAGATGACAGATGACAGATCACAGATGACAGATGACAGATGACAGATAACAGATGACAGATGACAAATGACAGAAGACAGATGACAGATGACAGATGACAAATGACAGATGACAGATGACAGATGACAGATGACAGATGACAGATGACAGATGACAGACGACAGATGGCATATGACAGATGACACATGACAGATTACAGATGACAGATGATAGATGACATATGAAAGATGACAAATGACATATGACATATGACAGATGACCAATTGCAGATGACAGATGACAGGTGACAGATAACAGATGACAGATGACAGATGACAAAAGACAGAAGACAAATGACAGATGACAAATGACAGAAGACAGATGAGAGATGACAGATGACAGATGACAGATGACAGATCACAGATCACAGATGACAGATGACAGATGACAGATGACAGATGACAGATAACGGATGACAGATGACAGATGACAGATGACAGATGACAGATGACAGATGACAGGTGGCAGATGACAGATGACAGATGCCAGATGCCAGATGACAGATGACATATGACAGATGATAGATGACAGATAACAGATGGCAAATGACAGATGGCAAATAACAGATGAAAGATGACAGATGAGAGATGACAGATGGCAAATGACAGATGACAGATGACAGATGACAGATGGCATATGACAAATGACACATGACAGATTACAGATGACAGATGATAGATGACATATGAAAGATGACAGATGACATATGACATATGACAGATGACCGATTGCAGATGACAGATGACAGGTGACAGATAACAGTTGACAGATGACAGATGACAGATGACAGATGACACATGACAGGTTACAGATGACAGATGATAGATGACATATGAAAGATGACAGATGACATATGACAGATAACAGATGACAGATGACAGATGATAGATGACAGATGACAGATGACAGATGACAGATGACAGACGACAGATGGCATATGACAGATGACACATGACAGATTACAGATGACACATGATAGATGACATATGAAAGATGACAAATGACATATGACATATGACAGATGACCAATTGCAGATGACATATGACAGGTGACAGATAACAGATGACAGATGACAGATGACAAAAGACAGAAGACAAATGACAGATGACAAATGACAGAAGACAGATGAGAGATGACAGATGACAGATGACAGATGACAGATCACAGATGACAGATGACAGATGACAGATGACAGATGACAGATGACAGATAACGGATGACAGATGACAGGTGACAGATAACAGATGACAGATGACGGATGACAAATGACGGATCAAAGATGACAGATGACACATGACAGATTACAGATGACAGATGATAGACGACAGATGACAGATGAAAGATGACAAATGACAGGAGACAGATGACAGATGACAGATGACAGAAGACAGACGACAGATGACAGATGACAGATGACAGATGACAGATGCCAGATGACAGGTGACATATGACAGATGCCAGGTGACAGATGAAATATGACATATGACATATGACATATGACAGATGACATATGACAGATGACAGATGATAGATGACAGATGACAGATGGCAAATGACAGATGACAAATAACAGATGAGAGATGACAGATGACAGATGACACATGACAGGTTACAGATGACAGATGATAGATGACATATGAAAGATGACAGATGACATATGACAGATAACAGATGACAGATGACAGATGATAGATGACAGATGACAGATGACAGATGACAGATGACAGATGACAGATAACAGATGACAGATGACAGATGACAGATGACAGATGACAGATGACAGATGGCAAATGACAGATGACAGATGACAGATGACAGATGACAGATGACAGATGACAGATGACAGATGGCATATGACAGATGATACATGACAAATTACAGATGACAGATGATAGATGACATATGAAAGATGACAGATGACATATGACAGATAACAGATGACAGATGACAGATGATAGATAACAGATGACAGATGACAGATGACAGATGACAGATGACAGATGACAGATGACAGATGACAGATGACAGATGACAGATGACAGATGGCAAATGACAGATGACAGATGACAGATGACAGATGACAGATGACAGATGACAGATGGCATATGACAGATGACACATGACAAATTACAGATGACAGATGATAGATGACATATGAAAGATGACAGATGACATATGACAGATGACAGTTGATAGATGACAGATGACAGATGACAGATGACAAATGACAGATCAAAGATGACAGATGACAGATGACACATGACAGATTACAGATGACAGATGATAGATGACATATGAAAGATGACAGCTGACATATGACATATGACAGATGACCGATTGCAGACGACAAATTACAGGTGACAGATGACAGATGACAGATGACAGATGACAGATGACAGATGACAGATGACAGATGACAGATGACAGATGACAGATGACAGATCACAGATGACAGATGACAGATGACAGATAACAGATGACAGATGACAAATGACAGAAGACAGATGACAGATGACAGATGACAAATGACAGATGACAGATGACAGATGACAGATGACAGATGACAGACGACAGATGGCATATGACAGATGACACATGACAGATTACAGATGACAGATGATAGATGACATATGAAAGATGACAAATGTCATATGACATATGACAGATGACCAATTGCAGATGACAGATGACAGGTGACAGATAACAGATGACAGATGACAGATGACAAAAGACAGAAGACAAATGACAGATGACAAATGACAGAAGACAGATGAGAGATGACAGATGACAGATGACAGATGACAGATCACAGATGACAGATGACAGATGACAGATGACAGATGACAGATGACAGATAACGGATGACAGATGACAGGTGACAGATAACAGATGACAGATGACAGATGACAAAAGACAGAAGACAAATGACAGATGACAAATTACAGAAGACAGATGACAGATGACAAATAACAGATGAAAGGTGACAGATGACATATGACAGATGACAGATGACAGATGACAGATGACAAATGACAGATCAAAGATGACAGATGACAGATGACAGATGGCAGATGACAGATGACATATGACAGATGACAGATGATAGATGACAGATGACAGATGGCAAATGGCAGATGACAAATAACAGATGAAAGGTGACAGATGACATATGAAAGATGACAGATGACAGATAACAGATGACAGATGACAGACGACAAAAGACAGAAGACAGACGACGGGTGACAGATGACAGATGACAGATGACAGATGACAGATGACAGATGACAGATGACATATGCCAGATGACAGATGTCATATGACACATGACAGATTACAGATGACAGATGATAGATGACACATGAAAATGACAGATGACTTATGACAGATGACAGATGACAGATGACAGATGACAAAAGACAGAAGACAGATGACAGATGACAGATGACAGATGACAGATGACAGATGCCAGATGACAGATGACATATCACAGATGCCAGGTGACAGATGACATATAACATATCACAGATGACAGATGACAGATAACAGATGACAGATGACAGATGACAGAAGACAGATGACAGATGACAGATGACAGATGACAGATGACAGATGACAGATGACAGATGACAGATGACAGATGACAGATGACAGATGACAGATGACAGATAA